>NC_066580.1:378421400-379021400 GCF_024323335.1 Lathyrus oleraceus | reverse complement strand
TTGTTTAAACCTGTTTATTTGGGCTCTTAGCATAATCGTCTTACTAGGTGGGAAATATCGTGCTAAGAAAACTTTCTTCAACCCGTTCCACGTAGTGACAGAGTTGAATGGTAGAGGCTGGAGCCAAGCTCTAGCTCTATCTCTTAATGATAATGGGAAAAGACGTAGTCTTATAGCTTCAGGGCTGACACCATTTGCTTTCATTGTGTCTGTGTATTGCAAAAACACTGACAAATGTAGGTTCAGGTCCTCCGTGGAACTACCTGAAAATTGGTTTTGTTGTACGGCTAACAACAATTAAAGTTTTAGCTCGAAATTATTGGCCTCGATGGTAGGGGAAGCGATGATGTTATATGCTTCATCTTGCAAAGAGATTGCATAGTATTTAAGAGGACGGTTTTGCGGTCCTTCGGCCATCTCTGGTCGAATAACTGGTTCAGGAATAGGGATATTAGGATCGGGAATATTTAGCTTGATACGATGTTCTCGTATCAGGTCTCTTATCCGGTGTTCTAATCTTAGATAACGCTCAGGTTCGTCGAACGGTAGCTTTAATTTCTCGCCTTGAGAGCAAGTACTTGGCATACACTCGACAAATTAGAAAGGGAAATAGAGTTGTTTGCCTTAGTTTATACTGGGCAACACTGGAGTTACGATATGGACTAAATTAGTCCCTGACAACGACGCCAAAAACTTGGTCGCGTGACTTAGTAAGTCTAAGGGAATCGTGACTACAAGTGCACAGTCGTATCGCGTAGTTTTAAAGATTATCGAACCCACAAGGACTAATAATAGAATGTATCGTTATCTAATGTTACTATGTAAATCTAAGGCTGATGATGGTTCTAAGATTTGAGGGATGAAGAGAAATAACTATAACGTAAACAGAAGATTAATATAGATATTTGATAAAGGGATATCGGTATGTAACGCATCAAACTTCGGGGATTCGATAGATAGTTGGTGTAATCTTATTGGTCAAAATATTCTTCAGTAGAAATTATTTATAAAAAGGACTTAGTCTCACACTCTCGTTTTATTGACTCTCACCATACTCTTAAACCAGAATGCTTGGCTCTCGCGGTCTCATTTTGAATTTAAAAGTAATTTTTGAATATGAATAAAGTCTAATTAATCCTAAAGCACTCTCGCTGTGTTTAGGATTAATGCCTAGTTTCAGCTATCTGGTTAAAATCTCAAACTCTCGTTCTTATTGACCGTAACCTTTGTTTGTTTTGTACTCTCGTACGAAAAACGGTTTTGAATAAAACAAGAAACTAAAACTAGAAAAGTAAGTTTTATAAAAGCTAACACCAATTATTTACGAATCCCGTCATTTCGACGGTCTTTACATATCGATACCTAGAGGTTTAGCCGGACATGGATCCGTTGACATACATGGTATTCAGACAATGAAGCATACAATAAGGCATAAATAATTAAAATAGAAATTAAAATAAAACCTGGAATATAAATCGAGAACTTGAACAGAATCCTAATTCTTCAAATTAAATAATATCGGCAAGCTTTGGCAATCGAGTACACCGTTACAATCGAAATCAAATGTGTAAACGATAAGTTGCAATAGTCCCCGATGTGGAGAATCTATTGCTTAAGAAGACTAACCAAAAGAATCTGATTTAAAAAATGCACACTTGGAAAGAAAACCGACCGTCCTTTATATACTTTCCACTTCCCTAGATTGTAACATTTGTTGGTTGAAAAGGTAAGTGGAAGTCATGGCTAAAATTGTGGAGGTCATGGCTAAAAAGGTGGAGAGAAAATAGGGGAGATCGGGTTGTGGCGGTTGCCACAACCCTAGTTTGATCTCCGTGGCAAGCGCCACCTTTTGAGGGATGGGCGCCACCACTTCCTTGCTTTGTGGTGGGCACCACCACTCCCTTTAGGTCATGTGAGGAGCGCCACACATCCAAGTGGTGGGAGCCACATGCCAATTTGGTGTGGTGGGCCCCATGCTCTCTATTTTTCTCCATTTTGTTCTCTTTTTCTTTCCTTTTTGCTATTTTCCACTTTGCTTGCTTATACATCTTTTATTCGATAAATACCTGCAATAAACATAAAATACTGTGTAATAATAAGTGTTAATCAAGTAAAAAGCAATGCATATGAAGCCAAATATACGATACATTTTCGCGTTATCACTGACTATAACCTTGTGCTACCAGTCGATCCTTGTTTCTGACAACCAATGACGTGGAAACCTTTTGGTTTCTGAACAAGATCCCAAATATCATTTATGGTGAATTGATTCAATTCCTCTTTCATAATCAGAATCAGTTCATTATCCAAAAGAGCTTCATCGATAGACATGGGTTCTATCAGAGATGCCAAACCTAGAAGAGTCTCTTCAGAAGGTTTGAATGAAGATCTAGTTCTGAATGGAACATTTTTATCTCCCAAAAGAAATTCTTTAGAATGAGGTGTTCTTGATCTACTCTTCTTATGATGAGTTGGACCAACGTCAACTTATGGTTGATTTGCATCTGAGTCCTTTGCTTCAGATTCTTTAGCTTTGCCTTCTGAGTCCTTTGCTACAAATTTCTCAACTAGCTTTGACTTTTTAGGATCAAGCTTATCATTGAATCTAACATGAATTTATTCTTCAATAATTCATGTGTCAGTGTTAAAGATTCATTAGCCTTTAAAGCGTTCAAAATATCCTAACAATAAACACTTTTGTGCTTTGGAATCAAACTTGCCAAGATTCTCTTTAGTGTTCAACATAAAACATTCACATCCGAAAGGGTTAAAGTAAGAAATGTTGGGCTTTCTGTTCTTCCAAAATTTATAAGGAGTCTTACCCAGAATAGGTCTGATAGAAATCATGTTCTGAATATAACATGCTGAGTTAACTGATTCTGCCTAAAAATGCTTAGCCATGTCAGCTTCATGGATCATGGTGCGACCCATTTCTTGAAAAGTCCTATTCTTCCTTTCTACAACCCCATTTTGCTGTAGAGTTCTAGGACATCAGAAATAAGGGGAATGTTTCATACCCTAATTTTTAACCCTAAGATCCCACATATCATTTGCATCCTTGCATACAAACAAGATCGCATCTTTGTCCTCTCCCTCTCATCTTTCGGTTTTCCTTTTGTAGGGATAATCAAGAACCTATTTATTGGTGTTCTACCTTTGTGTTTATATATTCATTTATTATCTATCCACTAATCAAAATAGCAAAAATATGTTTTGTTTTCTTAAAATTTATTGTGCAAGGTAGGGCTTTTCATCAAGAGTATCAAGCATGGCTCCTCAGCTAGGGTTTTCTTTGATTCCTCAGCAAAGTGTGTTAAACCATTAATTCTCAAGGGGATATCACTCAAAGCATGATCTCTAAGGCTCTCAAGTATCTTTCAATCTCATTTGGATCAAGAGCATCTCAAAGTCTTGTGGTTTATTTCTCAAGAAAAGTCAAAGGTTCATATGTTTATTTCCATGCTTTCTTCAATAAGTTACCTCAAATTTTGAGCAATTCAATCAAAATAAAATCAAGGACACCTTATTTCTAGTTCATATGATCCATCCATGTGCCCTGAAATGCAAGAAAAGTTCAAGTGCACAAGTTTATTACAAGAGGTTTGACCAAAAAGTCAATATTTGGAGTCAAGGTTCAAAGGGTCACAACTCCTTCAATTATCAGCATTTTTTATTACTTATTTTTACATATTACTCTTCTCATTATCCTCTACAACTTAATTTTACATGACAAGAGCCAATTATGCTTGGAGGATCATCAAAAGTTTGAAGACATTATAGGTCATTTGTGGACTTTTTCTCAACTTTCAAGGATTATAACTTCTTTAATTTTCAACATTTGAGGCTGATTATTTTTGAAAAATATCATTTTTTATGCCCTCTACAAGTTTGCTTCAAGGGTTAAAGTCAAATTATGCTTGGAAGGCCTTGGAATTCTTTGAAACATTATAGGATATTTTCAGCAACTTCGGACTTAGAATTTTCTAAGTTACATGACTGGGTTTTCCCTCCAACTTCAACATGCCACAACTTTGTGCTCAAGCATTCAAATTCAACCTTTTTTGGCATATTGCGATCTTTGATATGATGTCAACACATTGAAAGAATAATGGGATCAAATAACCTCCTGAGCAAGATGCCCCGTTGATTTGAACATGGGGACTTGGAACTGAAGAAATCACCATGATCCGAGATTTGAACTTCACTAATCTCAATTGCAGGCCAAATTACCACACGTTTTGGACCTAAACATCTGTAACCATGTCTCTAAAGGTAAATTGACTCTTAAAACACATCATTTGGCTGAGTTTTGATGGATTGCAAGTCACACTTTTCTCACTTTCTAATCAAATTCGTTTTGCATGAATTGAGCTTCATTTCACATATATTTGGATCCCAGCACATTCCATATAAATATAAAAATGTATTACATTCATAAGAAAGATTTTGAGAGCCAAGAAATCCCTGTTTCACTCTGAAATGTTTCCAGAAAATTGAACTATCGTATTTTGAATTCCAGCTTGTTTCAATCCAATTTCTTGATTCCATTAGCACCTTCGGTGTTTTCTAAAGCTTTTGCAACAATTCCTAAACTCTAAGACCTTCTGAAGTGCTCTAACCAGATCGAGCTTCATCAACTTCTGATCACCATTTGGACAAGGTAGTTCTGAGAATCATTTGAACTCAAACAAGTTACCACAATGTAGTCATTCATTCTCTGATGCTTTCCCCTAACTTATTTGGTGTAGATTGACCGTGTTCATTATTTAATTTTATTTTTCGTGACTTGCATGCTTCTGAAACTTCTCTGAAATTCCCCATGCTCAATTTACATAAATCAATTTGGAGCATGAGGTTGAATTCGTGATGAGGAGAAAATCACATTCGTGGTAGTCTAATGCTCTGATTTTGCAAAATGATGAAGCTCTAGTGAGGGATCCTTCGGGAAGATGACTGGAGTTATCTTAAGTCATCTAAGTTTGTATTCACGTTTGTAATTTAAAATGTTCTGATTGGTCCATTTTGAAATAGATCACGTGTTTCATTTTTGCAAATTTCCATCGTGCACCCTTGCATGAGGATTGTTGAATATGTCACGTCAATTAATGAGGTCAGATCCAACGCTCCGTGTTTTTTCTGATTTTTATTTCTTTTTCTTATTCATAGAAAATTCATTTCGCATCCAAAAAATACCAAAATAATTTCTAAAATTTTCTTTTATTTTTCTTCATCTAATTTTTATTTTTCAACATTTTATTTTCTTGATTTTATATTTTTTATGGATTTTCTCTTTTCTCCCTTGTTTTAATTGGTTTAAAAATAGTTTTAAGCATTTAACATTTCTAAAAAAGTTATTTTATGTTTTTTATTTTATTTCCAACCTTCCATAATTTTTTTGGCCATTTATTTGGTATTTTGAAGGGATTTATGGATTTTCTCTTTTATTTCACTTTAAAATTCATTTTAAAAATGTTTTTAATGCATTTTATTTTATTTTATTTTATATTTTTTGACCCTTGTTGACTTCTGTTAGCCTTGGACCTTAGTTGATTTTATCATTAGTCTCATCAAACTCAATGGATCTTGGGTGTTGATGGGGTGAAAACCCTAATCCACCAAAATGGATGAATGATTTTGACGATGACTTGATCAATACTTTGATCCAATTTGGGTGTGATCTCTCTTGTCCTCTTATTCTTCATCTCTTTCTTTTCCTCTTGATCAATTGGATGGTTTATGTCCATCTTGTTCATGATGTATGGGTTGGTGCTTGATGAACTTTCATCATTTCAAATCTACCTCATAATTGATCATGGATTATTTAAGGTACTTTGGATTGATGCATAAGTTTGACATAAGTACTATGAAATTGAATTATGTAATATATCATTCTCCTAGCATGTGTGCTTGATCAAATCTCTTTTTTTGTGACATAGCTTTAGGAGAATGATTTACATATCATTTCTCTAGCATGTATTAACACAAACATTATTATTGACCGACCTTAAATAGTTGTGACTTCTACATAAGTCCAATTACGATTTTTTAACATAGGGCTAAATTTGTCCTAAAAGCAAGTCATTTTCATAAGTGAGATTTTAAGCCTCATACTCCTCATGGTATTGTGTGAACAATATTGTTTCCTTTTTCACCTATGAGAGCTAGTGGCATACTTGTTGATTTTATCCAAGTTGGAACCATTCTCATAGGTAATGTAGAGTTCCATATGTTCATACTTGTGGGTGAATAGTTGAGTGTTCTCCAAAAAATGACAAACCATCTTTCTCTTTTTGATCACTAACATCACTTGCTAACATTTTATTGGATTTAACTTTACTTTAATGTCATTTATATTATGCTCTTTATCTTTTTGTCATTTACTTTATGCTTTTGTTTTAGCATCTCATATCATATTGTTTATGCTTATGCTCCTTTTCCTTTGTCCATTTGGACTTATATTTTAAGACATTAATAGAAGGAAAACCCCTAAAAAAACTGGTTCTCTTGATTCATGGACTTATGCTTACTATCCTTAGCATTGTTGTGGAGTTATGGACTTAGACTTAGTACATTGACCCTTGCTTTGGGAGCTTGTGATTTGAGACCTTGGGATTCATCTGGAACCTTTGACTTTGGACTTCTTTTGAAGACTTGGCTTGGTTACCCTGGTTTCATTTGATACATGGTTTATTTTTTCTTATTTGGTTTGCTTGATACTTAATTCAAAGGACGTAACTTTTGGTTGATATATGTCATAAAACTTATTATCTCTTGGTTAGATCTTTTCTCCCTAACTTTTACTTTATGCTCTAGGATAGTATATTCTTCTACTCTCCTTCTTTGATTTTCAAAATCAGCTCTCTATTTCAAAAAAAATCTTGTTTTCAAACTTGAACCACTTTCTCAATAAACCTTGAATTTTGTCAAGTGATTTTCAAACCCTTTTTTTAATAAATGTTAATACATCTTAAAGCATATTCAGACCAATTTCAAAAGGATCAAAAAAACATAACTCATTCATCCAATTACGATTGCTTAACATAGCACTAAGTTTTATCCCGAAAGTAATTCATTTTCATAAGTGAGAGTGTAAGTCTCCTACTCTCCATGGTATTATGTGAAATATATTGTCTCCTTTTCATTTATGAGAGCTAGTGACATACTTGTTGATTTTATCAAAGTTGGAGCCCTTCTCATAGATGATGTAGAGATCCATATTTTCATACTTATGGGTGAATAGTTAAGTGTTCTAAAAAATGACAAATCATCTTTCTCTCTTTGATCAGTAACATCACTTACTAACACTTTTGAAATTCTGGAAAGCAGATCCCTGATGTCGAACACGATGTCACGACTTCAGGGTCTGCACATTATCACACAACAAACAATAGTTGGATAAATAAAACAGTATAACAGTAAATAACACAATCAGTTATTAACCCAGTTCAGTGCAACATCACCTATATCTAGGGGACACCAAGCCAGGAAGGAAATCCACTATCACAGAATTAGTTTGAAGTCCTGAACAACCTCAGTGTTTCGAAACTTCTCACCTAATCTCTACTTGTGGACGTTTCAATCTAGGGCATACCTAGATATGAGACCCCTCTCACTTCCCTCAACCACACGATAACACACAACATAAAAACACAATCCTCTTTTGCTTAAAAGCTTCTAAGGGATTGTAAATTACAACTCAATACACCAGGTCCAATTCAAGTATTAAAGTGATACTCGAATGGCTCACACAAAGCGCACACACGAAACCCTAATGATAATTAAATATTACACTACTTCGATGCCTTCCTAGGTTTAGAACTCCTCTATAAATAGCAGTGAGAGGCATGGGCTTCGGTGTTAGATGAAATAAAAATGCACCAAAAGTAGTTTTAAATGGATTTTAAAATGGAAATAAAATGAAAAATCTATAAGGTCCTTCAAAACACCAAATAAATGACCAAGAAAATCATGGAAGGTTGAAGATAAAATAAGAAACATATAATATTTTTTTTCAGAATTTAAAAATGCAGCAAAGTATTTTTAAACCAATTAAAATAAAGGAGAAAAGAGAAAATTCATGAAAAATGGAAAATCAGTGAAATAAAATATGAAAAAATAAAAATTAGATGAAGAAAAATAAAATAGAATTTCAGAAATTATTTTGGAATTTTTTGATTGAAAAATGAAATTACAATGAATCTTAAAAGAAAAAGAAATTAAAAATAATAAAAGAAAAACAATTAAAATCAGAAAAAATACGGAGCCTTGGATCACGCTTCATTAATTGACATGGCAGATCCAACACTCCTCGGAGTAGGACACACAATGGAATTCAAGACAAACAACACACGGGATCTAATTCAAAACGAACCTATCAAAACATTTTGTTTGTACAACGTGTCTGACCAAGCTCAGATGACTTGAAACACTCCGGTCATCTTCTCCAGTGGTCTCTCATCCGAGTTTCATCGTTTGGTAAATTCAGAACACGAGACCACCACCATTGTGATCCTCTTCTCATCCTGAATTCAACCTGATGCTTCAAATTCATTTATCTAAATTGAGCACAGAGAATTCCATAGAAGTTTCAGAAGCAAGCAAGCCACTAAAAATAAAATAAAATGATGAACACGATCAATCACCACCAGATAAGTTAGGGGGAAGCATCAGAGAGTGAACGACTATATTGTGGTAACTTGTTTGAGTTCAAATGGTGCTCAGAACTACCTTGTCCAAATGGTGATCAGAAGTTGATGAAGCTCGATTTGGTTAGAGCAATTTAGAAGGTCTCAGAGCTTGGGAATTGTTGCAAAAGCTTCAGAGGATGTCGAAGATGCTAATGGAATCAAGAAATTGGGTTGAAATAAGCTGGAATTCAAAACACGATAGTTGGATATTTATGGAAAACTTCATATTGCAGCAGGGGTTTCTTGGCTTTCAAAAGCTTGTAAATGAATGCATTAGCTTCCTCTATTTATATGGAATGTGTTTGGATCCAAATACGTGTGGAATCAAGCTCAATTCATGCAAAACGAATTTGATCAGAATGTGAGAAAAATGTGACTTACAATCCATAAAAACTCAGCCAAATGATGTGTTTCAAGGGTCAATTAACTTCTGGAGACTTGCTTAAACATGTTTAGGTCCAAAACACTACTAATTTGGCTTGGAATTGAGATTAGTGATGTTCAAATTTCGGGCAATGGTAATTTCTTCAGTTCCAAGTCACCATATTCAACTCAATGGGGCATCCTACTCCTGAGGCTTTTTGGTCCCATTCTTCTTGCAATGTGTTATCATCATAACATAGATTACAATTTACCAAGAAAGGTTGCATTTGAAAGCTTGAGCACAAAGTTATGGCATGTTGAAGTTGGCATAAAAAAATTGGTTATGTAACTTAGATAAAATTAAGTATCCAATGGCTGAAAATGACCTGTAATGTTTCAATGAATTCCATGGACTTCCAAGCATATTTTGACTTTGATCCTTGAAGCAAACTTGTATAGTGCATCACAAATGATATTTTTCAAAAATAATCAGCCTTAAATGTTGAAAATTGAAGAATCTACAATCCTTGAAAGTTGAGAAAAAGTCACTTGAAAATACGTCAAATTTAACTAAGTCCACAAATAACCTATAATTTCTCCAAACTTTTAATGATCCTCCAAGCATAATTGGCTCTTGTCATGTAAATAGAAGTTGTAGAGGGTGTTGATAAGAGTCATATGAAAAAATAGGCATTCAAAAACGTTGAGAATTGAAGGAGTTGTGATCTTTGGATCTTTGACTTCAAATTTTGACTTTTTGGTCAAACCTCTTGGAACAAGCTTGTGCACTTAGACTTTACTTGCATTTCTAAGCACATGGATGGTCATATGAACTCAAAATAAGGTGCCCTTAAATGTATCTTGATTAGATTGCTCAAAGCTTGAGGTAACTTGGTGAAGAAGGCATGGAAATAAACACATGAACCTTTGACTTTTCTTGAGAAGTAAGCTTCAAGACTTTGATGTAACCTTGATCAAAATGAGATTGAAATAGACATTATAACTTTATAGATCATGAATTGAAAGGTAGCCTCTTGAGAAATAATGGTTGACCATACTTTTACTTGAGGAATCAACACAAGCCCTAGCTGAGGAACCATGCTTGATGCTCTTGTTGAAAAGCCCTACCCTTGCACAATAAATTTTAGAAAGCAAAAACATAGTTTTGTTTTTTGATTAGTAGTTAGATAAGTAATGAACATATAAACACAAAAGGTAAAGGCAAACCCCAAAGATGAGAGGGAGAGGACCAATATGTGATCCTGTTTGTATGCAAGGATGCAAATGGCATGTGGTATCTTAGGGTTAAAAATTAGGGTATGACATACTTCTTCACTTCTGATGCAGAGCTATTTGTAGGAAGCAGCCATTTCCTCAAAAGATAGTTCTTTATCACATAAATTTTCATCATATTCCTATCTTTCGGTTAGAGCAGTAACATGTTTATCAGCTTCATCCTCAGGTTCACTTTCAGAATTATCCTCATCAGACCAAGAAATAGATAGTCCTTTTTTTTTGTTTCTGTAGATAGGTAAGACATTCAACTCTAATGTTTCCAAAAACTTCACACCCATGACACTGGATTCCTTTACCTTGATTTGATCTCTCTTCAATTCTTGTTCTTCTCTAGAAGTCATTTTTATTTTTGATGTCAAGAGGGATGTTATTGACATTAGGTCTTGACTTCCTATCAATTATCTTAAGCACCTTGTTGAATTGTCTTCCTAGAAGCACTATAGCATTGGTCATTCCTTCATCAGTATCCAAGTCATTTTGGTTTTGTTCATCTTCAGCGTTGGATACAAATGCTATGATCTTGGTCTTCTTTTTAGTTTTGTCACTAATACCTAACTCAAAAGTCTGGAGAGATCCAATAAGTTCATCTACTCTCATGGAGCTGATGTCTTGAGCTTTCTCAATAGTTGTGACCTTCATGTCAAAAAATTTAGGTAGAGACCTTAGAATTTTTCTCCCCAGTTTTTCTTCTAACATCCTTTCTTCCAAAGCACTAGAAGAATTAGTTATTTCAAGAATACTCATGTGAAAGTCATGGATATTCTCATCATCTTTCATATTTAGATTCTTGATGCGTGCTTTTCGCAAGTATACGAACGCGTCAGAGTAATATAAAAGATTGTCGAATCCACAGAGACCAAGTGTCAATCTATCGTTATCTATTGTTATGGTGTTTATCTTAGGTAATCAAAATAGGGGTTTTTTAGAGTGTGCAATGAAAAGTAAAGTGTTGAATAAAGTTCAATTAATAAAGACAGGTTCGAATGTAATTCACATAATCAATTAATAATCCAAGTACTTGCTAATAGAACTACTTATGGGCGGTGTTTCCTACTTTGAAAAGAACTAATTTAACATGAACTGTCGCTTTCGCGTATTCAGAACCGAGTTGTACTCCCTAATCAAACCCTCTTATTGTCACTTATAAAAAGGCGCGCATTGCGTTAGAGTAGTAAACCTATTTTTAAGAAATATAGTATCTTGACTAAGTTGAAAAGTATTTTAACCTGGATTTCTTAACCAAAAGAGGTTCTCACGAACCAGACTCTAAACTTATAAACGCGTCCGAAAATAGTTTTAAAATTTGTTTTCTTCCTAAGTTTAAAACTCCTAATGAACTAAACAAAGCGCTTTCGCTGTTTTTGAAATAGTTAAAAACAATTAAGTTTAAAAAGACGTTGGACGACTTTCGATCTTACCCAACAGAAATTAAGTGCGGGAAAACTTAAGTTGAAAGTTAAAATAGCCCTTAAGTGTTTCTACGAACAATTATACGGATTATCGGTTCAATTACGATCCTTACATTCTAACCTTATAGATTTAGTTAGACATGGTAAAGTAAAGGTGCATTAATTTAAATAAAAGTAGTGCGAGTGCGTAAAATAAATAAAAGTAGTGCGAGTGCGGAAAGTAAATAAAAGTAGTGCGAGTGCGGGAAATAAATAAAGTAAAGCAAGTGCGAGAAAATAAATAAAGTAAAGCGAGTGCGAGAAATAAATAAAAGTAAAGCGAGTGCGGGAAATAAATAAAGTAAAGCGAGTGCGGGAAATAAATAAAGTAAAGACAGTGCGGGAAATAAATAGATAAAGGTAAGGCAATAAAAACCTGCTCCAATCGGAGGGTTGAATAAAATGCAAAGCGGAAATGAAAATGGCGGCAGGATTAACTTCCTTCCAAAGTGCTCGAAACTCGATTACAGACTTAATCACAAAACTCGATTACACAATTGTGGTAACACCCCAATGCGAAGCGATTACCACTTTAAAATACTGAATATATGCCTAAGTGAGACAAATTATGCTATGAGTTTGCCTCTGTTCTAAGTTTGGATCTTCCTCTGCTCTAAGTTTGGGTGATTAAACAAGTGAATTCGAGTCTCTATTTATAGGAGAGTAAAATGATGAAAATGACAAGGATGCCCTTCAACTTGAAAATGGGAGGGAAAACGTTTCCTCTTGTGGCGCCCGCCACAAGGACAAAATGAGGCGCCTTAGTGGAAGTAGTGGGGAACGTGGCAGTTGAGGGAAGTTGAGCTGGGACACGTCATGGCAGGGTCCATGGCGCCAGCCACAGTGGGAGCCACAAGTACAAAATGCTGAATTATAGGGTTTTTAGCTCTTTTTCACTCCTTTTCTCGATCGGGGCTCCGATTAAAGTAAAAACCTAAAAACGAAGAGACACATAGTAATAACACAACAAAATGACAATAAAACTACTAAAATGCATACGAAATCGGAGTCGAAAATACGGTGAATTTCAGTGTCATCAATTCTCAAATATAGTAGTGAGAAGCTGAAGTCTAGACATCTTTACTTTGGATGTGCCTTCATGAGTAGTTTTGAGGATTTCCCAAGCTTCTTAAGCTACATTACAAGTATTAATCAGCCTGAATATATTTTTGTCCACCCCATTGAATATAGAATTCAAGGTTTGGAGTTTCCAAGAGTCAATTCATCTTCTTCCTTAGATCGGTCCTCTTCAGGTTTCAGTTCAATAGTAGCCTTTCCATCCTTTCACCACAAAGACAGACCAAAAATTTGCGCTCCGAGAACACCACAAAAACGCGGAAATACACCGCGCTGTTTATTTTTCTTCCGATCCTCTGGCTGGATCTGGATCAGTCTTCTGGCTTAATCTGGAGTTTTGATCCTCTGGCTGAACCTATACTCAATTTAGTCCTCTGGTTGGATATTAATTTTAATCCTCGGGCTGGATACGATTTTGATCTTCTGGCTAGATCTTCTTTGATCTTTTGGCTAGATCTCCTTCGTTTCGATTCTCTGGCTGAATCTATTTCCTTTGATTCTCTGGCTGAATCTACTTCGATCTTCTGGCTAGATCTGAATTGTTTCGATTCTCTGGCTGAATCTATTTCCGGTCTTCGGGCTAGACCTGACTTCGATCTTCTGGCTAGATCTTTTTCGATCTTCTGGCTAGATCTCCTTTGATCTTCTGGCTAGATCTTGATTGTTTTGAGGATAAATTCCCATCATTAGGATCCCGCATCTGAGGCATGCGCTGGTTGACCCTCTTTTGAAATCTACACCCAACCTTCATATTAGATATGCAGCTTCGAGAATATTCCACTTTTGGGCTTCATACATATTCTTCGGGCTAGAACATGTTGTAACGACTCCTCAATTAGACTTGGGCTTACTGGGGAAATAAAGCTTGTAGGCGACTTTACTGGGGAATCTTCAAATTGAGCCTTAGGCTGGCTTACTGGAACACGATTCTCAGGCTGAATCTTCGAAATGACCCTCAGGCTGGATCACAGGAACACGATTCTCAGGCTGAATCTTCGAAATGACCCTCAGGCTGGATCACTGGAGCACGATTCTCAGGCTGAATCTTCAAAATGACCCTCAGACTGGATCACTCACGGTTGATCCTCTGGCTGGATCTCATGACCTTGGTTGTAAAGTAATTCTTCAGTCTGCCTGGAAGAACCTGTTTATCAGCTTATGTGTATGCTTGATATGATATGCATGCAAATGCAAATGTTATGCATGGTGTAAAAAGAAATCTGCTTGGGGAAGCAAACTCCGGTAGGGAATAGATCGTTGTATTAATCCTTGAATGCTCTGTGGGGAATGATCCGTCTTCCAGGACCAATGAGCCACCAAAAATAAATTGGTTGCTTGAAAAGTTGACCCTGCGGGGGGAGTATCAACTATGGAAACTTTGTTCGGCGAGGCTCTGTGAGGAGAGTCTGTGGGGAAAACACTTCCTGGGGAAATGTCGTGGGAAACGACCTTTGCTGGGGATATGAACTTGCTAATCGCCCTCAAGCTGGGGATTAACAAATCTGTTAAAAATAATCTACTGGGGAACGAGATGAACACTGGGAACACCACCCTCTCATCTGTTGGTTATGCAACCACTCCGCTGTTGCTAGGAAGATACAGTCTGACACTGTCAACTCCGCTGGGGATATATAGTCTGGATACTGTCAACTCTGCTGGGGAACATGCTCTGCTAAGGAGAGACTTTGTCAACCGCTTGGGGATGAGGATTCATGACTTGGCATCCGGTTCCTGTGACCTGCAACCAAAAATACACGTATGCCTCGGGGGAATTACTCGGTTTGAATTCACCGTCCGGGATTAAGCACATTCAAAGCAATTTTAAATGTTTTCCTGTGAAAATCATCTGCAAAAGCCACCATTATGTTCATATGCAATATGTTTTATCAGGAAATTCGGACATTTTTGCAAACAAACTTATAAATGAAAAATAAAGAGGCTCTTTAACTGAATTTTTCGACTCTTACTGGGGAGAAAATTTGTTCCAGGAATAGGCGAGGGTATCAGGAAGCTGATCCCTGAAAAGAGGTGATCGCTATAAAAAGAGAACTATCCTAATGGCAATGGGGATACGGGGTCCCACCGAGTTTCGACTCTGCTATGGCTCGTATGTCCTCAAGACGCTCTTCTCATCTTGCTTTCTGAAGTGGATGATTAGTCGATCTTTAACCTTTGAAGATTGCCGGATTGAATGAAGTGGTGATATAACACTGATGAATTAAGATCACAGTCATTCGCTTATTCCCTAACTTTTGCCTAGATCGCCCTTTTGGGTTTTCAATCCACCGGGATACCCTTTTTTGCCTGAGCCGCCCTTTCGGGTTTTCGACTCACCGGGTGTACATTTTTTTGATTTTTATATCCCTAATTTTTGCCCGAACCTCTTTATTCTTTTTTTTTGGTTCGTCGGGATGCCCTTTTTTTGCCTGGACTATTCTTTTTATCGTCCAGCGGGTCTATTTTATGCGAAGTATTTTTTTTTTAACTGCGTCTGAGTTAATAGGGGACGGGAATCCTTCGCCATCCATGGTTGTTAGCATCAAAGCTCCGCCATAGAAAATCCTTTTAACCACGTACGGACCCTCATAGTTCGGTGTCCATTTGCCCCTGTGATCTGTGTTGGGAGGAAGAAATCTTTTGAGTACCAATTCACCGACTTGATACCCCCGAGGGTGCACTTTCTGACCAAATGCTTTCTTCATTCGTCTCTGACCGAGATACGTCAATTCTGGGTACGTAGTTCCAGCATAGCACCATTTCCCGTTGGTTTGATTGATGACCAAAGCTGAATCCCCGTATACATCCAGGGTTTTAATCTGTATATTGACGGCTTCCTCAAGTCTTAGGATACAAGCTTCGTATTCGGCTTCATTGTTGGTGCAGGGAAAAGTTATTCTGGCACCAAATGGCATATGAACCCCCTTCCGGTGTGATCAACACTATACCAACTCTGCGACCATTGACGTGGACCGCCCCATCAAACATCATAACCCATTTGGATTCAGGGTCAGGCCCCTCCTCTGGGAGTGGTTCCTCTCAATCTTTCGATTTGAGAAACATGATGTCCTCATCAGGAAAGTCAAACCTCATAGGTTGATAATCATCAATCGGTTGCTCTGCAAGATAGTCTGACAAGACACTTCCTTTGATGGCTTTTTGTGAAGGGTATTGGATGTCATACTCTGTCAGTATCATTTGTCACCTAGTAACCTTTCCGGTAAGTGCTGGCTTTTCAAAAATATACTTGACTGGATCCATTTTTGATATCAATAGAGTCGTGTGAGTCAACATATATTGTTTTAGTAGGCGAGCAGCCCATGCCAAAGCGCGGCAAGTTTTCTCGAGCAATGAGTATTTTTGTTCACAGTCAGTAAACTTTTGCTAAGGTAGTATACTGCATGCTCTTTTCGACCTGACTCGTCATGCTGACCGAGCACACAACCCATTGACCTTTCTAACACAGTCAAGTACATGATCAACGGTCTTTCCTCTCGGCATGTAGACTTGCCCCGATCTTGATCTCTTTCTTGTCGTCTGCGGTACCGATGTTGACGGTCTCAATCACCTCCTAATAAGGTGTAATAGCTCGGTCCTCCTATTTCAACAATCTAGCTAACCCTTCAGGCAATTCACAATCTTCCCCAACCCCTTCTTCGGCTTAATAGATAGGATTGTCGAAGTCATACTTGGCCATAGCAGTGTCGTTAGTAGTGAGATCCGGGTGGTCAGCTCTGCATGATGGAGGATCATGCTTTACCTTAGAATGAGAGATTTTTTTTTGGAAAGAAAGAAAAAACGAAAAAAGAAACATTGCCATTTTTTTGTAAAAGTAGAAAAAAACTGAAAGAAAGAGAACACAAAATTGTTTGCAAAGGCCGTCCTTTATTGATGATAAAAATAATTGCGAAATGTAACTAAATGGATGGCCCTACAAATGAGCCGTTACACCTTGGGCAAAGTGTAAGACTTTATTATGCATGTAATAAAGGAAAACAATAAAAATCACTCTTTCAGTAGAGTAACCCGGACGGTTTTTTCAGACGACCAATTGTCGAGCTTTTCTCCCGGGACACACGGGCGAATCCAGCTATCTAATTCACAGTCACTGTCAGCCTTGTCTTCATCTGCAGCATTGACGATGTGGGGAGAAACCAAACCCCCGCTGGAGAGAGTACCGACTTCATTCTTCTGAGACCCCGGAGTATACCCCAATCCAAACTTGTCTTCTTTTATGATTGGCTCCACAAATTTGCCCCAGCCTTGGGCATTACCAGCCTTAACCACTTCAACAGCTTGCTTGTATGAAGAGATAGAAGTCCCGACCTTCTTAGACTCAGGTGAAAAGACAGTTTCGGGCGCGACCTCATTGATGTTTATGGCTTCGAAGCCCTGGCACAGCATCTCGTGCATCTCGCCGTCCATCTCTACATACTTAAATGTAGACAGGTGGCTAACAAAAATATCCTCTTCACCACAGACAGTGACGACCTGACCTTCTAGTTCATATTTGAGCTTCTGGTGGAGGGTAGAAGTAACAGCACCGACAACATGAATCCAAGGCCGACCTAGCAGATAGCTATAGGCAGGCTGGATATCCATCACATAAAAGGTACTCTTGAATACCTGCGGTCCAATCTTAACTGGCAACTCAACTTCGCCAAAGACATCTCTCTTAGAGCCATCAAAAGCCATCACAACTAAGTTACTTGGCCTCAGGATGGTGTCATCGTAATCCAACTTCATTAAGGCTTTCTTTGGAAGAACATTCAGAGAAGAGCCTATATCAACCAAAACATGGGAAAGCACCGTCCCTTTGCATTCCATTGTGATATGCAAGGCTTTGTTGTGATTCCTGCCCTCAGATGTTAGGTCATAATCGGTGAAACCTAGCGCATGGCTAATGTGTACATTCGAAACTACCGACTCCAGCTGGTCAACAGTTATCTCTGGGGGAACATAAGCCATATTCAGTACTTTCAACAAGGCTGCTCTGTGTGCCTTAGAGCACATCAATAGTGAGAGAATGGAGATCTTTGAGGGTGTCTGATTTAGCTGGTCGACAACCTTGTAGTCACTTTTCTTGATAATCCTCATAAACTCATCCACTTCCTTCTCGAATGCGGTCTTAGGAGGATCTTCCTCAGTAGTAACCTCTTCGGCGGCCATCTGTTTCCCTTTAGCCTTGGCAGCTGCCTCGGCTTCAGTATTCGCGCGTAATGTTGATGGTGCAAATAGGCGTCCACTGCGAGTGAAGCCACCAACCCCTCCAACATTGTCTACAGCGGAGCTACCAATGTCAATGTCTTCTTGGTTAACTTTCTGCCCCTGGCAGTAGATATCAGCCCCATAGTGCCACGGGATAGCATTGTCTTTCTTATACGGAACGGGTCCTGGTATTGTGATGGTGATCGGACCAACCAAAGTCGGTTGAGGGCTGTCAGAGTAAATCGCAACTGGTGCTGAACTTCCGATGTTCACCGCTGCTGGTTCTGTACTTTCTGGGAAATACATTGTTGTCGGAGCGAGTCTCTCGGGAACACATATTTCTTTAGGAGTGAAATAAAATGTCACCGTCGATACATCATTCTTCACTGGACGGGCCTGATCAAACTGAAGACAACCTTCATCTATCAGTTGCTGAATACCCCTTCTCAAACTGTCACATCCGTTTTTGACAGCTTGACAATTTTTGCATTCTTCCCCACAGCCCGGGAAAATCTGTCCTTTCAGAAGGCGGTCTTTAACCACCGATAGCGAAGTCTTCCCCTTAGTCACATCAGAAACCAAATTCAAAGTTTCCCCACTATCAACAGCATTAATCCTCTGCCCGCCGTGAGCCGGCATCGGGTTCTGGATAACATTAGGCACCGGAGCAAAATTGATAGCCGGGGCATCTCTCAAATCTTGTACCTTTAACTGGAGAGCCTTGCAATTATCTGTAGTATAGCCAGGTTCGTTGGAGTGAAAAGCACATCTGGTGTTGACATCATAACCTCTAGGCAAATTATTGGGATCAATTGGTGGGGCCAGAGTTCTCAACGTAACCAGATTCATGTCAATCAGCTTGGGAAGTAATACTGAATAAGGCATTGGGATTGGCTCGATGACCCGGTCCGTCTGCCTTGGACGTTGTTGATAGTGTCTCTGCTGACCCGGATTACCTCCTTGTTGTTGATTGTTGTACCTGGGTTGTTGTTGCGGATGATATTGCGGTTGAGGAACAGGTGTTGGAATAGTGACTGCGGCCACTTGATCTTGATAATAATTAGGGCGTCCTCTACCCCTGCCTCTGCCGGCATACACAGCGCTTGTCTCGCCTTCTTTTCTTCGCTGACCGTTACCAGCAAACGGTCTCTTGGGACCTCATGAGTTGGAAGCACTATTGTCTTGAATTCGGCCCATCTTCAACAGACTCTCGATTCTTTCTCCAGCAATTACTATCTCTGCAAAGCTGATTGACGGGAAAGTAGCCAATCTCTCAATATAATTGCCTTGAAGAGTGTTCATGAACATGTCCGCCATCTCCCTTTCAGACATAGGGGGTTGGACGGACGCAGCAATCTGTCTCCAACGCTGAGCATACTCTCTAAAGGTTTCCTTGGCAGTCTGAGACATACCTTGCAACAAGGTCCGATTTGGAGCCATGTCCAAGTTGTATTGATATTGCTTGACAAAAGCCTCTGCCAAGTCTTTCCAGCTCTTGATGGTAGTACGAGACAAATGAGAATACCATTCACGAGAAGCTCCAGTTAAACTGTCTTCAAAATAGTACATCCACAGCTTTTCATCTTCAGTGTGAGCTCCCAACCTTCCCAGATAAGATTGGAGATGAGTGCGTGGGCAAGAAGCCCCATTGTATTTCTCAAAAGTAGGGGGTTTGAACTTGTGAGGAATCCTTAATCCCTGAACCAGACCAAGATTTGTGACATCAAAGCCTAAGGAATTTTGAGACTCCAAAGATTTGAGCTTCTCAGCAAGCTCATCCATACGGCGAGTGGTCTCGAGGGCCTCGTCGTGCAAAGAAAATTGATCATACTGATAATCTTCAGTAACGGGGCGCCCGTTAATCCGAATTCCTTGATTCACATTGTACCTTCCGCCAATACCATTTCCAACATTCCCTGTGTTGCCAACATTACCCGGGTTTCCATCAGCATTTGTGTTACCCGCGTTACCAGTGTTCACAGGGTTATCAGTGTTCCCAGGGTTACCAAGGTTTCCCTCAGCATTTGGTATCTCCACCTCCGGATCGGGTCTCGGTTGCTCAACCAATTCCCTCGACTTTTCCTGGCCTTCTGCCATACCAGTCATCAATGTCATGAACTGATCCATCCTTTCACGCATATCAGCCAGCTCTTTCTGTACTTGGTCCATCGCTAGCTGTGGACGATTTTCCTTTGTCGGGTACCTGTGGACTCGCTTGGGACCAATAATGCCTGAACAGGGAGCAAACATTAGACACTGTGGTGACACCTGCAAAATAGACAAGGGTTAATATGCATGGTATGCGATGCACTGCTTGTTCAGTTTTAAGGCACCCCTATTTTGAAAGGGAATACCCTGCAAATGAATAAGCATGAGATGTTGGATGCAAATATGCAGATGATGTTATGCAATGCAAAGGCATGTCAATCAGAATTGATGGATCCGCTTGAACATCTGTCAGGTTGCACTTCCTGGAGAGAAATTCACTGAGGAATATAATACAAGACCAAAACTCTGCTCCAGAAAACCGGGTTGGTTGGAGGTTAAGGTTTCCTGAATTTAGCCCGCCCCTCACTGGTAGGTTCTAAGAACAGAAGTTTGTCAGCTTCAGCCCTTCAGTCGCGAATAATACGTTTACCACTGAAGGTTTGGTATTATTACGGGACAAAAGACCTCCATTGACTTCCCTCAACAGGACATCCTAATAGCAAGTTCCCAGTCTCGGGATCCTCGGATTGAGCAGCGAGAATGCGCCCACCAGAGCTAACATAATCACGTCTCGGAGGAGAGGCCTCGACTGAGTTCTCGGGAAATGGTCACCAGAGTCGACGATTTCTAGAGGAACATCCTGCCGTTACGGAACACCCGTAAGACATAATATATCCAAAAGAAACCTCGTCTGGGTGTGGTTCTTCACGAACGACTTAACGTAGCAACACGCCACGCAAGCCTCATGATTATCCACTCTAAAACCTGTGTGTACACTCAAGCCTGGGTAATGGGCTTATCTCTCATAGAACACCCCATCCCAACAAACAAACAAACAGATCCAGCAGATACAACAGATGCATGCAAGCAGGTAAGCAAATAAATGTACAAAAGCATGAACACCCAATAAACAAGAAATCACACAAGCTAGGAGGGACTCGCTTAGGGAAGATGGACCAGCAAGAGGTCAACTTCTTAGTGTCCCCAATGGAGTCGCCAGCTGTCGCAACCTGAAAAACACAGTGTGCGAAAAAACAACCGGCAAAAGAAAATGACAGAAGAGTCGCCATCGTGCGTTATTCATCCCAAAGGAGGGAAAGGAAACGCTCGAAGTAAACCTGAAAAAGGAAAGGACAAGACGGGGTCTCGTAACCAAATCTTGGGTTCGGGAGTCGGTTATGCGAAGGGAAGGTATTAGCACCCCTACGCATTCGTAGTACTCTACGGGATCCACTTTTGTAGTTCTTGTCTAAAGGGTGTGAGTTTATCTTGTGTTGTTTACTAAAAAAAGGGTTAAATGAAAATGACTCGCGCGGATGTCGCATCCACTGCATACGTATCTCATCTGAATATGAGAATCAGAGTCTTCGTAGCTCGGCTGACCTATGGGTTGGGGGATGTGTGCTCGCTAAGACGTCGCGTCTTATGCCTACGTATCTCATCTGGAATGAGAATCAGAGCAAGCCGTAGTTCAGCTAACTACGGGGTTATGGATTGGGTTTTGGACGAACGACGTCACTACGCAATCTACCGAATGCTCGACCTTTGGAGACTTACTCGCCTGTAGTAGAAGGAGTTAACGTGTTGCTTTGGGTTTTAGGGTTTGAGGGTTACTCATGCAAAAGGGCAAAAAGGCAGTCCTCGACGAAGGAACCGCGCTACTTGTAGGGATACGAACACATACAAAACAAACATGTATAAAGTAAACGTGCCAACAAGGAGCTCAGAAGTAAATAAACAAAAGAAAACAAATGCCTCCTATCGAGGTCTTCCAGCTAAGAAAGAGATAAAATGCGAAAAAGAGGTAAAAGTACCACACGGAAGAAGATCCGAAGTAACAGCAATTAAAGGAGTAAGAAACCCAGGGATCTCCCAAGCTAATGCCATCAAAGAAAAGTGAGTCAGTACAGGTAATCGGAATGAACCTCCAGGGGGTATCCCACAAATAAAGTGGGAAAACCACGCAAACCATCTCTGCAAGAGTCTGTGAGCCCTCACAAAAACTCAACAAAAGGGTTAGTGAAACACGATAAGCATTTTTTTCATGGATAACAGTATGGTTTCAGAAACCTCAAACCCTGTGGCATACATTTCAGAAATCATGTGATTAAACATTCAAGGCATAGGTTCCACCCATTCATGCATAATTAAACCCGTGGGCAAAAACATAATGAAATTCATCCATCATACCTCATACATTCAGATGATCCAAATTAAGAGCATAAAATTATGGGAATGAGGCAATCCTGATGGGAGAGACCGGTTGAAATGTTAGGGTTTGCGTGAGATGAAAGTGTGTGAGTCAGATTGAATTTTTCAGAGCTGCCTGGGGGTTGCTCTGAGTTCTCTGTCAGGTTCCTCTCCAGGTTTTTTCCAGGGTTTTGTTTCAAGGAAACCTCAGAGTATTTTGTTTCTCTTCCTTTTTCTGTCTGATCTCCCTCTTTTATAACCTGATTTTCATGGCTTTGTGGGCTCAAATGAGAGAGGTCCAAGTCCAAGTTTTTTCTATTATATTTTATTTATTTATTTATTATTATTTCTATTTATTTATTTATTTATTTATTTATTTATTTATTTATTTATTTTATTTATTTATTTATTCGTTTTATTTTATTTTATTTTATTTTTTATTATTTATTTTTTTCGTTTATTTTTTGTTTTTTTATTTTTATTTTTATTTTTTTTTATTTTTATTTTTATTTTTTGGATCTAATTCTGATTGACATGATGAAATGCAATATGAAATGCTAAATGAATGCATGAATGAGGAGGGCAAATTTTGGGGTGTTACAAATGACAAAATGTTTTTTCACTAAAAATGAATCAAACAAACATCTTTGTTATTTTTACCATGAATAATCCTCCATTGCACTTTGTTGGTACGTAGTCATGAGACTCGGGAAGTCTTGGCAAACACAAAAATTATAAAAAAGCATTTATTTTCTCACCTCCCCAATCATTTGCAAACAACACCATTTTTAAGCCAAAATGCACAGATTTTCAAAGAGGTTCCTATATAGTACTATAGATGTTTAGGGTGCTAATATCTTCCCTTTGCATAATCAACCCCCGGGCCCTTATCTCTTTTTATTAGTTTTGTTTTAAACTTCTTTAGGTTTTGTTTGTTATTTTTCCATTTCCTTCTGAAAAGATAAAAGTGTGGCGGCGACTCTTACTTTATGAGTTAAGTTAATCAATAGCTTACTCTCAAAAAATTTACCGCTACAGAAAAATGGTGACTCTGCTAGGGAATAGTCCCTAGTGGGTTTAGCCCGTCTTTGTTTATCTGTGTATATTATGTTTGTTGTTGTTTGTTATTGTTCGTTTTGTCTGGTGCTTGGTGATCTCTGTGTGGTGATATCAGTCATATACCCAGACTTGAGTGCTCTTATGATAGGAGGGTGGTATAGTCTTGTTCGGCTTATGTGGAGTTAATCCTTAATGAGTTGACTTGAGATCCCCCGCTCAGTGGAGGCCCATTTCGGATTACTGATTTCTTACGAGTAATCGTAATTGACATTTCTTTTTTCGACCTGGGAGCCCTAGAAGATGAGGACCTTAGAACCCTTAACCTATCTTGGCCTTTTAGGACATAGTGCGATGGCTATTCAGGTGTAGACTTGAATTAGTTGTTATGTGATACTACACTTGGACAAGTTTCTCTTGAGAATATTATTGGTTGGTGAGTAATCGTTTAAGCCGGTAATATCCAAAAGATGGAATCATGATTCTGGGAACTTTTTTAGAACCTTGTTCTACAGGTGATTATACCCTTAGTACATACCTTGTGGGTTGGTTCTTAACCTTGGCTCCATGTTCGTGACTCTGAACCTTTGGACCTTGCTTGTGTGCCTTCTGTGATCTTGTTTGTGATTATTGCATCATGCACTCATTGCATTCTTAAGCAGTTTTATTAGTTTTCAAGGAACTTAGAGATTCTCTATGCAAACATCGTAGATATTTTGACCATGGATATTGGAGGAAGGAATACTCGGAAATACAGTTTCAGATGCTCTGATCTTAAGGAATTGAGAAAGTTAGCATCTTTTCTGGATGATCCTAAGGATTTCAGATACCGTTTTGGAAGACTTTTGTGTGTTCTATCTACTGATGTTGAAAATGGTCTTCTTTGTACTATGGTTCAGTTCTACAATCATGTCTACCGGTGCTTCACTTTCCCTGATTATCAATTGTTTCCTACCATGGAGGAACGTTCTTATCTTCTGGGTATACCAATTTCTAGTAGGGTTCCCTTTTATGGTTTGGAAGGAATTCTGGAGTCTCAAGTTATTGTTGGAGCTATTCATCTGAAGAAATCTGACGTAGATTCTAATCTCACTGTGAAAGGAGATATCAGAGGGCTAACTTCAAAATTTCTGATTGAGAAAGCCTTTTCTTTTGCTAATGTCGGTAGCATGGTGGCCTTTAAAACTATTCTTGCCTTACTCATCTATGGTTTGGTCTTGTTTCCCAGCATTGACAATTTTGTTGATGTTAATTCTATTAGGATCTTTTTGGCTGGGAATCCAGTTCCGACTTTTGCTTGGTGACACCTATTTCACACTTGCCACTGTAGCATATCTTCAAAGAAAACAAGGGTTGTTTAAGGTGGTCTCAAAGACTAATGTCTCTCACCAATGATGACATGACTTGGTATTCTTATGTTTACGATAATGTCGAGATTATTGATAGTTATGGGGAGTTCTCTAATGTGCCTCTTCTTGGTACACGGGGAGGAATAAACTACAATCCTGTTTTGGCAAGACGTCATCTTGGATTCGCTATGAAGGACAAACCTAATAAGACTTTATTAGAAGGTTTATTTTTCCAAGAAGGGAAAGATACTCAAGGATTGAAGGCTATGATGGTGCATGCTTGGCACAATATTCATAGGAAAGGAAAAAGTGAGCTTGGTTTGAAGAGTTGTGTAGACTTGGAGCCTTACACTAGTTGGGAGAAGAAGAGAGCAAAAGAACTCAAGATGCTTTATGCATATGAGAGACCTATGTTTTGGTAGTGGTCAAATCACCCACTATTCATATTGAAGGCATATAAGAGTTACAAGAAGCTTTCGTTAAGATGGAGCAAGATAAGGATGCTTAGGAAGACAAGTTTCACACTTCAAATCTCGAGAAGATATAATTGCATAAGAATTCGAAGGAAATGGATGACTCGATAGAGTTGCTTGAGCAACGTTCTATGAAGAGGTCAAGGAACCAAGAGGATTTATTTTCCTCTGACATTTCAGCATCTACTGATCTTCCTACTTTTGGTGTTTGGAAAGGCATTGTAGATCATCTCGTGATGGAGAAGGATGCCATGAAGAGCAACTATGAGAGTAGGATCAAAATACTTCGCAAGAAGTATCAGCTTGGAGTTGCATCATCATCGGATATGATTCCATAGACCTAATTTATTTTCTCTTATGTTTTAGGATTATTGAGATTGTATTTCATATTATAATCCTTTCCATTATTAATAATATGAGATTTTTTAGTATTTCAAAATGTGATATTTCCTTTATGATTTTTGCAATTTGTTGTATATCTTGAAGTTCCTTGAAAATTATGCATATGCATTTGCATATCAAGCATCATGTTGCATATTGGTCTTGCTTTTTGTAAGTTTTCCATGTGTCTTATTTCTTCCTTTTCTTGGTCCTTGTTCAGACAAGTTATCTCACCAGTACAACACTCGTGCTAATCAGCAAAAGAAGATGTGTCATTTAGAGAAAGAGAATCGTGAATTTTGCGAGGAAGTGACTACTCTGAGAGAAAGTTTGGAAAGGCTTACTGCTATGATGGAAGCTCTAGTGGATGCTTAGAATCAGCCTCCTCCTCCTCCTCCTCCCCGGACTCCTATTCAGAGGACTGTGATTTATGAAATCACTTATGTGCCCATTTTTGTGACTCTAGTCAGTGCTCCGTAGCACTAGATGCCTTCTAGTTTCCCTTGGGGTATGCCTCCTCAGTTTGTTCCAGAAGGATATCAACCAGCCGTTGAAGTTCCCGTTGCTCAACCTATTATGTTTATACCACCTCTCATGGCTCATGCTACTCCTTATATGGAAGAATCTATTTTCCATGCTGATCAGAATGAAAGTGTTGGTGTCTATGAAAGGATGGATGAATTTCAAGACCAGATTCAAGCAATGCAGAAAGAGATTCAAGCTCTGAGAGGAAAAGAATTTTTTGGGAAGAAGGCCCATGATAAGTTCTTAGTTCCTAATGTGAAGATTCCTCATAAGTTCAAATTTCCAAATTTCGAGAAATATAAGGGTAACTCTTGTCCTTTGAGTCACTTTGTGATGTATGCTCGTAAGATGTCGACTCAAACTGATAACCATCAAATGTTGATTCATTACTTCCTAGATGGTTTGACTAGTGCTGCTTTGAAGTGGTACATGATGTAGTGGTAAAAAATTTGAGATTAAGTTATTGATTAACTTAACTCATAAAGAAAGAGTCGCCACCGCACTTTTATTATTTCCAAAGGAAAAGGGGAAAATTACGAACAAAACCCATGGAAGTTTTAAAACAAAACTAATAAAAAGAGATAAGGGTTCGGGGGTTAGTTATGCAAAGGGAAGGTATTAGCACCCTAAACATCCATGGTACTCCATGGGAGTCTATTTGAAAATATGTACATTTTAAAGATAAAAAAAAGGTGTTGCTTGTAAAAGATTGGAGAGATGGGAAAAGGAATATTTTCTTTAATTTTTGTGTTTGCCAAGACTTTTGAAGTCTCATGCCTATGTATCAACAAAGTGCAATGGAGGATCCAAACCTCATAGTTCGTGGTAGAAATATCAAAAATGTTAGTTTTGATTCATTTTTAATGAAAATGTATTTTGTCATTTTAAGGAGAATACTCAACTAGTCACCCACAAGTATGAGAACTTGGCATCATCATGTGAAGGGCTCTAACTCGGATAAAAGTTCATAAGTATGCCACTAGCCCTCTTAGATTTCAAAGAATTATCATCAGCACTATGGGGATAGGAGAATTATATATCAACTAATGAAATAACTCATGTCTAAACCTAAGAAAAGTTTTAAAAGAAAGAGTGCACAAAGGGGCACAAAATGATTTGAGTGAGTTATGCATTTTTAAGTCTTTTGAAATTAGTCTGAATATGTTTAAGATGGATTAGCATTTATTAGTAAAAGGTATTGAAAATCACTTGACAAAATTCAAGGTTTATTGAGAAAGTGGTCCAAGTTAAAAACAAGAAGGTTTTCAAAAAAAGAGGGGGGGGGGGATTTTGAAAATTAAAGAAGGAGAGGAGAAGAAGAGGCTATCATAGAGCATAAAGTAAAATCTAGGGAGAAAAGATCTAACCAAGAGGTAGCAAGCTTTATGACATAAGGTAAAAGAGCATAAACATAAATAAAGGTCCAAGTGAACAAAGGGCAAATATGATATGAGACACTAAAATAAAAGCATAAAGTAAATAGGAAAAAAATAAAGAGCATGAGATAAATGACATTAAACTAAAGTTAAGATGTTAGTAATCAAAAAAAGAATGGCAACTGACAATTTTTGGAGAACACTCAACTATTCACTCATAATGATGAAAAATATGAACCTTTACATCATATACGAGAAGGGCTCCAACTTGAATAAAATCAACAAGTATGCCACTAACTCTCTTAAATGAAAAGGGAGCAATATTTTCACACAATACCATGAGGAGTAGGAGACTTACAATCTCACTTATGAAAATGACTTACTTTCGGGACAAATTTAGTGTTATGTTAAGTAATCGTAATTGGACTTGTGTAGAAGTCACAACTATCTGAGGCCGGTCAATAATAATATTTATGTTAATACATGCTTGAGAAATGATATGTAAATCATTCTCCTAAAGCTAAGCCACACAAAAAAGAAAAAAAATGATCAAGCACAAAGGCTAGGAGGATGGTCCATTATTTTAATCCATACTTCATAGTGCGTAGGACAAACTTATGCATCAATCCAAAGTAACTTAGATGATCCATGATTAATTAGGAAGTAAATTTGAAATTATGAAAGTTCATCAAGTACCAATCCATACATCATGAATAATATGGACACAACCCATTCATTTGATCAAGGGAAAAGAAAGAGATGAAGAAGAGGGGGACAAGAGAGATCACACCCAAATTGAATCAAAGGTTTGATCAAGTCATCATCAAAATCAATCATCCATTTTGGTGGATTGGAGATTTCACCCCATCAACACCTAAGATCTATAGAGTTTGATGAGACTCATAGTCAAAATCATCATGATCCAAGGCCAACGGAAGTCAATAAAGGTCAAACAAGTATAAAATTAAATTAAATGAAATAAAAATGCACCAAAAGTATTTTTTAAAATGAATTTTAAATCAGAAATAAAGTGAAAAATCCATAAAGTCCTTCAAAACACAAAATAAATGGCCAAGAAAATTATGGAAGGTTGGAAATAAAATAAGAAGTATATAATAATTTTTTCCGAATTTTAAAATGCAAAAAAGTATTTTTAAACCAATTAAAACAAAGGAGAAAATAGAAATTCCATAAAAAATAGAAAATCAATAAAATAAAATATGGAAAAATAAAAATCAGATGGAGAAAAATAAAATCCGAAAATGCAATCTTAAAATGAACTTTTATGAATTTTAAAAGAAAATGCAATTAAAAATGAAAATAGAAAAAGAAATAAAATCAGAAAAAACACGGAGCATTGGATCAAGCTTCATTAATTGATGTGACAGATCCAACACTCCTCGGGCTAGGGCGCACTATGGGATTTAACAAAAATGAAACACGGGATTGCATTTAAGTTGAACTAATCATAACACTTCAAATGTTCAACGTGTCTCCAAACTCAGATGACCTGGGATAAACTCTGGTCGTCTTCTCTGATGGTCATCCACCGGAGTTTCATCATTTGGTAAATTATGAACACGAGACCGCCACCAATGTGATCGCCTCCTCATCATAAATTCAACCTCATGCTCCAAATTTATTTATCTAAATTGAGCATAGGGAATTTCAGAGAAGTTTCAGAAACAAGAAAGCCACGAAAAATTAAATTAAATGATGAACACAAGCAATCAACACTAGATAAGTTAGGGGAAAGCATTAGAGAGTGAAGTACTACATTGTGGTAACTTGTTTGAGTTCAAATGGTGCTCAGAACTACCTTGTCCAAATGGTGATCAGAAGTTGATGAAACTCGATCTGGTTAGAGAACTTTAGAAGGTCTCAGAGCTTGGGAATTGTTGCAAAAGCTTCAGAGGATACTGAAGATGCTAATGGAATCAAGAAATTGGATTGAAATGAGATGGAATTCAAAACGCGATAGTTGATTTTTTTTGGAAAACTTCATATTGCGGCAGGGGTTTCTTAGCTCTCAAAAGCTTGGAAATGAATGCAGTAGCTTCCTCTATTTATAGGGAATGTGTTTGGATCCAAATATTTATGGAATCAAGCTTAATTTGTGCAAAACAAATTTGATCAGAATGTGTGGAAATCGGGACTTGCAATCCATCAAAACTCAGCCAAATGATACGTTTCAAGGGTCAATTAACTTTTGGATACTTGGTTAAACATGATTAGGTCCAAAACACGTGCTAATTTGGTTTGGAATTGAGATTAGTGAAGTTCAAATTTTGGGCAATGGTGATATCTTCAGTTTCAAGTCACCATGTTCAACTCAATGGGGTATCCTTCTTAGGAGGCTTTTTGGTCCCATTCTTTTTGCAATGTGTTGAAATCATAACAAAGATTACAATGTGCCAACAAAAGTTACATTTGGATACTTGAGCACAAAGTTATGGATGGCATGTTGAAGTTGGCAAGAAAAACTGGTCACATAACTTAGAAAAATCTAAGTCCCAAATGCTTGAAAATGACCTGTAATAATTCAATGAATTCCATGGCTTTCCAAGCATAATTAGACCTTGATCATTGAAGAAACCTTATAGAGGGTATCACATATGATATTGTGCAAAAAGAATCAAGCTCAAATGTTAAAAATTGAAGAAGTTATGATCTTTGAATGTTGAGAAAAAGTCACTTGAAAATAGGTCAAATTCCACTACGTCCACAAATGACCTATAATGTCTCCAAACTTTTAATGATCCTCCAAGCATAATTGGCTCTTGTCATGTAAAGATAAGTTGTAGAGGTTATTGAGAAGATCCATATGCAAAAATTAGCATTAAAAATGTTGAGAATTGAAGGAGTTGTGATCCTAGAAACATTGACTTCAAATGTTGACTTTTTGGTCAAACCACTTGGAACAAGCTTGTGAACTTAGACATTACTTGTATTTAAAAGCAAATGGATGATCATATGAAATCAAAATAAGATGTCCTTGAATTTCTCTTGATTAGATTATTCAAAGCTTGAGGTAACTTGTTGAACAAGGCATGGAAATAAACACATGAACCTTTGACTTTCTTTGAGAAGTAATCAACAAAATTTTGAGATACTATTGATCAAAATGAGATTGAAAGATGCTTGATAACCTTGGAGATCATTTATTTAAATATAACCCATTGAGAATCAATGGTTGGCCACACTTTAACTTGAGGAATCAACTAAAACCCTAGTTGAGGAGCCATGCTTGACACTCTTGATGAGAAGCCCTACCTTGCACAATAAACTTATGGAAACATGACATATTTTTGCTATTTCGATTAGTGGTCAAAAGAGTAATTAACATCTAAATATAAAGGTAAAACACCAACAAAGGGGTACTTGATGATCCCTATAAAAGGGAAAACTTAAAGATGAGAGGGAAAGGCCCAAGATGTGACCTTGTTTGTATGCAAGGATGCAAATGACATGTGGGATATTAGGGTTAAAACACATGGGACTTGATAGCACCCAGATCCGTACTTTCAACGATCTAGGTGAAGCTTTTGTTCGTCAGTACAAGTATAATATTGACATGGTTCCGGCCCGGGATCAATTTTGTTGTATATCCTAAAAGGATAAGGAAATTTTAAAGAGTATGTGTGAATATAGCCCGAGATTACTATGCAGGTCATCCTCTGTTAGAAGAGAAAGAGATGAAAAAGTTGCTCTTGAAGACATTGAGTCCGTTTTACTATGACATAATGGTTGCAAGTACTCCCAGTGATTTTACCGAGATGGTCAACATGGGAATGATACTAGAAGAGGGTGTCCATGAGGGACGATTGAAAGAGAGTGGTTCTTCTGACAGTTCCAGGAAGTATGGGAATGGTTTTCCCAAAAAGAAGGAACATGATGCTAATGTTATTTTGCAAGAGAAGCGTAGGAAATCTTTGAGAAGCAATCAACATCATCAGCATGTGCGTCAGTTACCCTGATTACTAATATTGCTCCATTTCTTCAAGTAGCACCAAATTATCAACCATGTTTTCAACAACGTACTCATTGGCAGAATCATCAACAGAGCCGTGTCCAGAGACTAGGGCAATTTGTTCCAATTCCAATGTCCTATACAAAATTATTTCCTACTTTGATACAGACGAATTTGGTACAGACGGGGGCTCCTCCAGCTATTCTGAAGGAAATTCCATGGTGGTATAAATTTGATCATCATTATGCATTCTATCAAGGTGAAATCGGTCATGATATTGAAAATTGTTTTGCTTTGAAAGTTGAGGTAAGAAGACTAGTGCAAAGTGGTATTTTGTCTTTTGAAAACTTAGTCCTAATGTGTAAGCCAATCTATTGCCTAAACATGATGGTGCAACTATGAATATGGTCGAGGGATGTCCTGGAAAGTGTTGTGTCTTTGATATCAATCTGATTAAAAGATCCTTGGTCGAGATGCATGCAACTTTGTACGAGCTTAGTTATTATGAGCACAATCATGTTTCTTGTCGTATCCGTTCAAGAAACCCTCAAGGGTGTGCTATGGTAAAGAGAGATTTATAAGAGATACTAGATCAAAATCTTATTTATATTACAAGAGATAGGGATGAAGATGAGCATGGTGTGAATGTCATAGTTCCACATTTTAATATTCCCAAACTAGTTGCGATTACCTACAATTATCAGAAGTATGTCGTTTCTCCTTTGGTTATTCGTCTGGCAGGTCATACACCCTATGAATCTGATAGAGTTGTTCCTTAAAAATACAATGCTTCAATGATTGAAGATGGAAAGGAAGTACATATTTCACCCCTTTCTTATGTTATGAATACTACCGATGTAAGTGGTGTGACTCGAAGTGGTCGAGTATTTGCTTCTATGGCCCCTTAATAGAATTGAAGATGTATCAGTGGGTAAGCAAGCTCAGGTGGAAACTCATATTGTGCAATCTGGCCAGTCTAGTGGTATAAACCAGAAATTTGATCATGATAAAGTGCTGAAGTTAATCAAGAGAAGTGAATTTAATGTGGTAGATTAATTATTGCATACCCCGTCCAAAATATTTATCTTATCATTGCTGATGAATTCGAAAGCTCATAGAGAGGCTTTGTAGAAGGTCTTGGAGCAAGCCTGTGTAGATCATGATGTAAAAATTAGTCAATTTGATGGAATTGTGGCTAACATTACTACATGTAACAATTTGAGCTTTAATGATGAATTGCCTGAGCAAGGGAGGAACCATAATTTGGCTTTTCACATTTCCATGAATTATCAAGAAGATGATATGTCCAATGTACTGGTTGACATTGGCTCGTCTCTGAATGTTATTTTGAAGTCTATTATGACCAAGCTCTCTTATCAAGGTGCTCCGATGAGGTTTAGTGGGGTTGTTATGAAAGCCTTTGATGGCTCGAAGAAAACTGTGATTGGAGAGGTTGATCTCCCGATGAAGATAGGTCCGTGCTTATTTTAGATTACGTTTCAAGTGATGGATATCCATCTCGCCTATAGTCGGGGCAGTGACGTCAACTCTCCATCAGAAGTTGAAATTTGTGAAGAATGGAAAGTTAGCGATTGTGGGTGGCAAGCAGGTCATATGGTAAGTTATCTCTCTTTATTATCGTATATTAATGCCGACGAGGCTGTGGGAACTCCGTTCTAAGCTCTTTTTGTTGTTGATAATGCTATTAAGAAGAATGGGGTATCCATGGCTTCTTTGAAAGACGCCCAACAAGTTGTGGAGAATGGTTAGTCTGTTGGATGGGGTCAAGTTATGAACTTGCTGAAAACAAGAACATATTTGGTTTATGCATCTCACCTGGTCCAACCCGTAGAGATTTGAAGTGTATTCAAGAAATTTTTCACAATGGTGGTTTCATCCATTCCAAAGATCAATTTATTGCTGCAATCTTGGAAGATGATCAAGAACAGGAAGCGTTAAACTTTGTGACACTCGAATTGATGTGCCAGAATTGAACTACTGTTGACGCTCCCTCTATTATTCACTTGTCAAATTAATATGTTTTTGTTATTTTCAAAATTACTTTAACTTGTCCCAAGGTGAAAGTGAAACTATATGGTCTTTGTCTCAAATTTTATCATCATTAATAAAATGTTATTTTGTTTATCCATATTATGTTTTCTATTTTTTATTTTTCTGAAAAATGGTGACATAAAAAACCAAGATAGTAATCACTTTTTATATCTACATCATAATTGTGCCTTTATTTGTTCATATTCTAAAATAAAGCATAAAATCATTGTGAAAATTAATTGTTAAACCCGTTGAAAACAATTACTATATGCCCTCTCTTAACTTTGAATTCCCTGTGTTTGAAATGGAAGAAGAGGATGTTGAAGAGATTCCTTATTAGATTTCCCGTTTGCTTGAGCACGAGGAGAAGACCATTCAGCCTCATAAAGAGCCTTTGGAAGTGATTAATTTGGGTTTTGAAGAGAACAAGAAAGAAGTCAATATTGGGGCACTGCTTTGTCCAGATGTTAAGATGAGAATGGTAGAGCTTCTTAGAGAATATGTAGATGTGTTTGCTTGGAATTATCAAGATATGACAGGTCTTGATACTAATATTGTGGATTATAGATTACCACTGAAGCCAGAATGTCCCCCGGTTAAACAGAAGTTAAGAAGACCTCGTCATGATATGGTTGTTAAGATCAAAGAGGAGGTTCAGAAGCAGATTGATGTTGGTTTCCTTGTTACTTTCGAGTATCCTCAATGGGTGGCCAACATTGTGCTTGTTCCGAAGAATGATGAAAAAGTTTGGATGTGTGTTGATTATAGAGACTTGAACAAAGCTAGCCCAAAGGATGATTTTCCTCTGCCACACATTAACATGTTGGTAGATAATAAAGCTAAGTTTCAATGTCTTCTCCTTTATGGATGGTTTCTCAGGCTATAATAAGATCAAGATGGAACCCGAGGACATGGAAAAGACAACATTTATTACACCTTGGTGTAGCGATAAATTTTTTGAGATAAGCTATTGATTAATGTAACTCATAAATCAAGAGTCGCCACCGCGCTTTTATTATTTCCAAAGGAAAGGGAAAAAAAACTAATAAAACCCAAAGAAGTTTTAAAACAAAACTAATAAAAAGAGATAAGGGTTTGGGGGTTAGTTATGCAAAGGGAAGGTATTAGCACCATAAACATCTATAGTACACTATAGGAAACTCTTTGAAAATCTGTGCATTTTGGCTTAAAATGGTCTTGTTTGCAAAAGATTGGGGAGATGAGAAAAGAAAATGTTTTTTATAATTTTATGTTTGCCAAGACTTTCTGAGTTTAATGCCTATGTACCAAAAAAGTGCAATGGAGGATCAAAACCTCGTAGTTCGTGGTAAAAATAAAAAAGATTTTTATTTCGATTCATTTTTAATGAAAAGACATTTCGTCATTCTAAGGAGAACACTCAACTAGTCACCCACAAGTATGAGAACTTTACATCACCACAGAGAAGGGCTCCAACTTGGATATAGATAAACGAGTATGCCACTATCTCTCTTAGGTGGAAAATAATTATCATCAATATTATGGGGATAGGAGAATTACATCTCAACTATGGAAATGACTCATGTCTAAACTTTGAGAAAAGAGTTTTTAAAAAAAAGTGCACAAAGGGCACAAAATTGTTTGAATGGGTTATGTTTTATTAATCTTTTTGAAATGGGTCTGAATATGCTTAAGATGTATTAGCATTTATTAAGAAAAAGATTTTGAAAATCACTTTAAAAAAAGTCAAGGTTTATTGATAAAGTAGTTCAAGTTTGAAAACAATATTTTTTTTAAAATAGAGAGAAGATTTTGAAAATCAAAGAAGGAGAGAAGAAGAAGAGACCATACTAGAGCATAAAGTAAAAGCTAGGGAGGAAATATCTAACCAAGAGATAGAAAGCTTTATGACATAAGTCTGTAGCGGTAAATTCATGATCATCAAGCTATGGATAAGCTATAGATCAAATAACAAGAGTCGCCACCGCACTTTTATTGTTTCTAAGGGAAAAGGGAAAAGGTACGAACAAAACCCAAAAGTAAGAAGTTTTCAAATCAAAATAATAAAATGTCAGAGATTACAGGTAAAGGGGTTGGTTACACAGAGAGAAGGTGTTAGCACCCAAAGTATCCTAGGTACTCCTAGGGAGCCCTTTTTGTATGCATATGTATTTGGTACAAAATGATGTTTACAAACAAATAGAATGGGGGGATGAGAAAATAATTCATTAATTATATTTTTGTGTTTGGCAAGACCTTTGGTCTTGTCCCTACGTACCAACATAAAAATGAGGGATCAAAACCTCGTAGTTCATGATACAAATTTCAAAGTGGATGCATTGCTTTTAACAAAAAATTAAGTTTGAGAGGCACAAAGGCCTAAAAATGGTTTGAATGGGTTAGTTCCTTTTGGCTTTTTTGAAAGTTTAAGTCAAGAATAGTTAAGTTTATTTACAAGTTTGATTTAAGAAAAGAAGTTTGAAAATGCAATGGTATAAGGCCAAAGTTTCTATCTTTTTGCAAAATGGTCAAGGTTTAGAACAAAATAAGTTCAATCAAAGAAGATTTTGAGAAGGGAGGGAGAGATTTTGAAATTAAAGAAATGGGGAGAATATGAAGAGACTAATCCTATGCACAAAATTAAAATTTGAGAGTTGAAAAGATCTGACCAAATGGGTAGCAATCCAATAGACAAGAATGTCAATAGAAACCCAGAATTCCCTTGGACATTTAGAATCAAGCAACACACAAATGCACAATTATATTATCTTGAAGAGCAAAGGCATCAAATAAATATATCCATATCCAAGCTTTAATCATTCCATGATCTTCTTCAAAAATAGCCTATGTAGCTGATGAATTCCACAAGTCATAGGTTCAAAATAATAGCTACACAATGATCATGTTACATGTGAACTCAGAGGGATCTTGAATGATGTATCAGATGAAGTTTCAAATTGCAAGCACTTGGTTCCTCAATAAGTTGGCATTGGCCAAGTCCTTTAGCTTAGGAATGTTTCCTAAGTTCTAGGTTCATTTGTCCAAGATCAAGCCAACAGTCCACACAAAAGTTTTTTAGGGTTTTTGTTGTTATTATGTACATTAATGGTCAAAGACCACACAAACAAACAAAGTATACACAAACAAGATATATCACACCATATGGTCCAAATGGACAAAGTGAAAATTGCATTAACATAAACAATTAGAATGATATGAACAATGGCAAATGAATAAAGGCTAGAATTAAATGACATTAAAGTAAATGGCTTGAAATTAAAAATTAGTTGTTAATGGGTTAGAAGTTAGTATTGTTTTGCTTTTGCTTTTCATTTTTTAGACATTCTTTGGAGAACACTCAACCCACTTATCACAAGCATGGATCCTTGAGCCAAGACATCTTCCAAAGGAAGGAAAAAAGGCCAAGTTTCCACACAATACCATGAAAGATGGGAGACTTACAATCTCACTAACTAGAATGTTATGTATTTTATGTCACAAATTTAGCGCTATGTTAAGCAATCGTAATTGGACTTATGTAGAAGTCACAACTATTTGAGGCCGGACAATAGAATTTTTGTGTTAATGCATGTTAGAGACATAGTATAATGGACTATGCTCATGAAACATACCACACACAAAAACAGATATGCAAAAGAGGTGGCCTAATCTCATCCATACTCATGTTAATTTTTCAATCAACTAGCTTTAGGACTTTGAGATATCATAGGCCAAATGATATGAACGCATAAAGAAGGGAAATAAGATGAAGATGAAGGGGAATGGATCAAAACTCAAATTGATCAAAGGACGACTTTTACCAAATTAATATCATCCATTCATTTTGGGAGATGGAATGTACATTCCATCAATCCCCTAAATCCAATGATATTAACTTGACAAAGTCAAATCAACCTTGATCAAGGCCCAACAACAAGAGTGAAACACAAACAAGCCATCACAATTGGTCAACAAAATTATTTGGCATTTATTCAAATTAAAAAACTAAAATAAGGCATTTAAATTAAATATGGTTTGTCAAATTTCTAAAACCTCATCAAAACACCAAATAAATGGCCATGAGATTTATCATAGGTCAAACAAGGTCAAAGGACCTTGGAGAAAAAATTTCAGAATTTTTAAAGACTTAAAAGTATTTTTAAACAATTAAAAATAAACACAAAAGCAATTAAATCATGAAAAATATTAATAATGATCCAAAAAATAATTTTAATTCAGAATATGAAAGAGGAAATTATTTGAAATTTTTTGGTGAAACTCTCATATTTTTTGGATCAATATTAAAATTAATATGAATTAATGAAATTCAAATAATCAGAAAAAACATGAACCACTTGATCTCCCTCATTAATTGAGGTGGCAGATCAAGTGGCCACCAGCGCGCGTTCCATGGTGCACTGCAGTCAACGCGACATAGGCTTGGTATTTAAAAGCAATGCACGAGATTAAAACAATTTGAACTAGATCAATGGCTGTGAACACATCCAGCGCATCGTCGACGTCTAAAGGTTGGTCATCTTCTCCGTTGACCCTGGCCGGACTGGTTCACTCATCACTGTAACACCTCAAAATTTGCCCTCCTCTCTTGGGACTAGCATAATATATTTGCATTGCATTTTTAGGTCATTAGTCATTGCATATTGCATATCATGTGGTTACATTGTGCAAATCATCCTCCTAAGTCTTGGTCAGAAGATGGAGAGGTTATGTGCAAGCTAGGGTTTCATGGGACTGGATCATTAATCATCTGAGGATGGAGGTTCAAATTAGGGTTTTGTGGTTCGCAAGGAGATTGGTCTTCATCTTGTTTGAAGTGATACATCATCATCATCATGGTCTTGATATCATCCAAGAGATTCAAGTGATTGATCATACACCTTGAGATTAGGGTTTCGACCACTGGTCAACCCTAATCATCTGCATTGGGCCAATTAGGGCTTGGCAAGGAGAGGGGGTCTACAATGTATATGGGGATCATTTCATGATTGTATTGATCTTATGGAGGCTAGGGTTTCATCATTGAGCCATTTCATCAGAAGATTGGGGCTCAGATTGATCAGTGCATGGCCAAATTCATCTATCAGTTGAAAAGTCAACTGTGGTCAACTGTGTTTGATTTTATGGATTTGGAGGTAGGAGAGAGTTGGATACACTTCATTCATGTTGAAACAAGTGTTATTTGACATGTCAAAGCTCAAGAATGAAGAAAATAAAGTCAGGACAAAAATTGCCAAAAATAGAAAGTGACTTGTAATGGAAGTTTCCAAAAATGGAAAGTTTTTCACCACAAAATTACATGTCCAAAAAAGCTTCAAATGAAAATTTGTTCAACATGAAAGTTGTAGATCTTGATCTCACCTTTCCAAAAAGTCCAAGAACTTGAAATTCCCATGTATGGTTGGCAAGCTATGGTCCATTCAATTTCAAAAAAGACCTATAATCAGAGGGGCATAACTTTCACATGGAGTGTCCAAAATGAGTGATCTTTTTATGAGCAAACTCCATTTCACATGTACTTTCATGGTGCATAATCAAAATTCATCAAAAATGGTCAATGCAAAAGGTCAATTTTCAAGTGTACTAATTAAATCCAAGGGCAAAATGGTCCAACTTGAGAAATACTTGGAATTTTGGAATGGGAGTTTTTGCAACACATCACAAATGCCAAATAGAAGTTGCTCCAACTGTCATGAGCTGTCATATGGTGATATTTGGCAAGGGCATTTTTGAGCTTTCATAATTAAACCACATTATGCTAATTACATGGAAATTGCTAATTGATGATTAAGAGAGTGATTAAGGCATGAGTATAAAGCTCTAATTATAACAGAATTGCAAATCATAAACACAATTCTCAAGAACATAACTGATTTTCCCTCCATTTTCTCCCAAATTCATCAAAAATCTTCATCACATTTTTGATCAAAACTTCATCAATTCTTCACCAAATTGAGTAATTCTTTTTGCTTCGTGCTCCATGGACCTAGATCTTCATCTGTTTTGATAAAGCCATTGCCAAAAGCTTCAAAATCACGACTGTTCATCATAGGCTCATCAATGGAGTTTGGAGATTTCTCACACTTGGAGCATCCTTGAGCTAAGACAACTTCTCCACTAACCTTCCTGAACCTTAGCACGCATCTGGTTTTGGTTTTTGCTCGAGGAAGCATCAAGAATCATCTACTGCCATAATCCAAGGTGCAAATTCGAATTTCTCTTTTTCTTAAATTGTTAGGTGGTTTTTGTAGTTCATTCATCATAGATCAACATGATATGCTTGGTTTTGGATTTGGTTAGCTATTGAATGAGTTGTGTCGATTTGAAAGTTTGATGTCACTTCTTTTTTTGATCGATCCGTGAGTTACAGTTAGAATTAGGTTAAATAGATTACATATTCATGATCCTTGTATTCATACGGTTCCAATGGTTATCTATTTGTTAATTTTCATTAAGATTCATGGATCTTGATTTCTGGTGATTTTTGATGAAGAACGATGTTGTTCTTATGCTTTTCTGGAAAAATCGTGCGTTAGATCCATAAAATGCCTTGCCTCATTTGAAAATCTGTTTCCCGCTTGGAGCGTCCAATCAGAATGCGCCGTTGCCACTAATCAAAACTAAGTCGTTTTGGCTATTGTTTTAAAAATTACAAAACTGCCACTGCAGCATTTAATTAAATGTTTATTTCATTTCTTTTTCTTTTGATATTTTCATTTGCTACATGAACTTCAAAAATCCCTAGACGCTTCATTTTGCATCCAATTTTTGTGAGATTTTTTGCATAATGCTCATGATGATGTGTAGAAATTGATTATGATTTTTGTGAATTTTTTGCATGTATAGAAAAATAATTGGCTTAGGGTTTGTTGATTGTGTCACATTTTTGTATGTTTTGCCAAAACCTTCATGAAATACTCATACCTTTAAAGAAATGGATGAAAATTTTTGTGCTTATTCTGGACATGTTGATGGTGATTTTCATGTAGAGTTTGTAATTTTTGGATACTTGGTTGATTAGATATGAATTTTTGATTAAGGGTGTGACAATTTGTGTCACACCAAGCTAGGTCAACTTCATGATTTTATTTGCCTGGCCTAGAGATGTTTGATTGCTCCAATTTTTTGCATGAATGATCATTGATATGTCAAGATAACATGTGAATTTTGCTGGAATTTTTGGTTGCATTTTCAAATTGATTGATAATTTTCTTCTCTGTATGCTCATTTGGTAACCTTGTGTGACACATGTTGGTAATTCATTAGTGAAATGTTCATATGGTATTGGATGAAGATGAAATTTGACATGAGCATTCTAGACACATTATAGGACATCATGGTTTTGATCCCATTCATTTCTTAAATGTTGGAACTGTTTTATGAATTATTGAAGTGGATGCTTGTTTGGATGCCTTGAATTGGCTTGTATAATTGTGTCTGGACTTCTTGATTTTCATTGACCTACCTTCTTTTGTACAATTGAGCTGAAAATTGACATGCTATACATTGAATGTGTCCTGTTTAGGTGTGAATTTTTATGGAATTAATTGAATTGTTTTGGTATGCTTTTGATTGAGATAGTTCTGTTTGGACTTTTGGTGTTGCAAATGGCCTAGTTTGTGATAAATTGTGCATGAAATGATAATGGTGAATGATATGAGCATGGTACCAATTGCATTTGCTTTTAATTTGTTTGAATGTGATTTTGGTTGAATTGCACTTGCTGTTTAGAATTTTTTATCCCCTTTGGACCCTAGGCTTGGCCTAGTGGTCTTGTTTCTCACATTTGGTGTGGATTTTCAGGTTGAAAGGCAAAAAGCTTAAGGAGATAAATGCAAGTTGCAAATTGAATTTGTTTGATGTTGTCCACTAACATGACTTTTTTTTGTAGGGATTGATGCTTGAGCTTGAGCTTATAGCTTGCACCTATGTGCACTAACTTGTGTTGCTTGTACAGATTAACTGATTACCATTTGCTGTTTACTGTTGGTTTGTCTGAGTACTGATGATACTTGATTGATTTCAGGTACATTTAGTTGCTTACAGTTCCTTGAGAACTTGCTTGCTGTTGCTTGGTTTTTAAACCAATTGAGGTAGAATTTCTATTCTCCATGTAGTCTGGAAGACCTGGCCCGTTATTTGGCCAGGCAAACTGTTTGAAGTCCTCCTTAAGAGGTGATGTTTGTGCTTGTTTACTTTTTGTGCCAAGCAGGTAAAGACCTTGATTAAGGCAATTGGTGGATCATAGAGATATGCAATCTATCTCCCACTATTCTGTTGAGTCGTCCCTCTGCTCACACCACTGTGTTGACGCATTGGGACACAAACCCAAGATCTTGTACTTTGTACAGTTGTGTCAGAGTCTTTGAGTGTAGAAGGGTTCCTCCTTTCTGAACCCACACTCCTTTGTCTGAAGCTCTCCCTGGACAGGGATAAGAGCTGTGAAGTCTAATCTTCACTCACCTTTCATCTGACTTCACCTTAGCCCCTCAATGGCAAGGTTAAGAGCCAACACTAACCTTGTACAGATGGCTTGCCTCGGCAGTCAAACCCTTTGTTTGAGCCCACTTGACTGGATATAGTGTGTGCTATGTGAATACTTGCTTGAAATGCTTGTTTTGATCTGTTGATGCTTGCATGCTTGTTTTCCTGGATAGGATTAGCTTGCTGTTGTGCAAGTAGGTAGAAACCATAACATAGGGCAATGATGCATGATAACACTAGGCTCGAGTACAGCTCCCTGGGAGTGTGTCCTCCCTTTGTTTCTGGTTAGGAGATAGTTTCTCCTCTGTTGGGGGAACTACGTCGCCCTGATCCTCATACCAGATGAGGTACGTAGGCAGGAGGCCGTGCGAGGTCTCTCCGGGCACTTTTTTTTCTTTTTGTGTGTGTTTGTTTGACAGTTGCTAGGCTCAAGTTCCCGACTCCTTAGTAACTTGTTATCTGTTTGTTCTTGTGTGTCAGGATATGGATGTAAGCCCAGCGATTGGCTGTCTGTATCCTGATTGTGCTTGTTTGGTTCGGAAGCCGATGTAAGTCCATCGATTGGCGTTCGGGTTCCAAGTTTGCCTGAGTTTGTGTGTGTCTTGTTTGGCGTGCGTGAGCCGAACTACAGTAGCTCTCATTCTCGTTCCAGACGAGATATGTAGGCATAGGATGCGATGTCCTAGCGAGCCCTCTTCCTCTTAACCCCACATGTGTTGTCTTCGGTGTGTGTGTGTGATGTTTGGTTTAGCAACCTTTTCTTTCTTTTAGGACGTGGATCCCGTCGAGTACGACGGACGTGAGGGGTGCTAATACCTTCCCCTTGCGTAACCGACTCCCTTACCCTTTCTCTTTGGTCGCGAGACCATGCTTTTTCCAGGTTTCTCTGAGCGTTTCCTTTCCCTATTATGGGATAAATAACGCGCAGTGGCGGCTCTGTGTTGTTTTTGTTTTAGCCCGCCGGTTGTTTTTTCGCGGATGCGACAGCTGGCGACTCTGCTGGGGACATTTTATATATGTTGACCTGTGCTGGTCCATCTTCCCTAAGCGAGTCTCTCCTAGCGTTCTAGGATAGTTTAGGTTGCTAGTTTTGCTTTATTTATTGCATTTATTATTCTAACAGTGTATATATTTGCATAAATATTTGCATGCATCATACTATCATGTTGCCGTCCTCTGTGCAGGTGGTTCCTCTGTTTTGGGGTGGGTGTTCTGAGTGGGGCTAAAACCCAGGCCCGAGTATACACCTAGGATTAGTGTGGTCTCACGTTCCTCATTTGCTTTATCAGCATATTGTTGCAACGTGACATACCACAAGCCGGACGAGGTTCATTTGATAGTGCTTTCCTCTATGGGTTACTCCACTTTGGTTGAGTTACTTCATTTGAGCTGTTGACTCTGGGGACCGATCATTTCCCGGATCTTTGGTTTAGACGATCTTAAGGGAGCTACAATGGCACACCCGAAAGGGCAAACCCATTGAGTATCTCCGCCCGATTGTCGAGACTATTATCCGCCTTAGGGTGACCTGATTAGAATTTACCTGTGAGGGGAGGGTGGTTCTTTCAGATGCATGTTCAGATGGTGACTTTGATGGTGACTTTTTATTCTGTGGATCAGAGTCATATTTATAAGTCGGATTTATGGTCATTTATTGCCGAGACGCCGGAGTGCTGTCCGAGTTATTTATCAGTGGGGATCCGTTTATTTCAGGATTCCCCGGGCCGATTCAGATGATTATGGGTATCTGTTCAGAGATTGTCAGATGATGATGATGTATCTGTCTTCCGTTTATTTCGGAACCCTTGAGGCAAATTGGTGGTTACATTCTCCTTCAGATGGTTGTGATCAGTTCAGAAATCAGGGCTGTGACTCAGAGCAACAGATGATCAGATGACTTGGAGGATGGCAATGCATTGTATTCATTCATCAGCATCATTACATTTTGCATTTACCTGCATCTAACACATGTTTATCCATATGCAGGGACATTTTGATCAAGATCCTGGTTGAGAGATTTTTGCTCAGAGATGAGGACCGGTTTGAAGCATGATGTTGCCTACAGTTTCTTCAACCCAGAGATTGACGAGCTGAGAGATATGATAGCATTGATTACACCCGACCATGTGGGGATGTTCAGGGAGGCATACGGTAGTATCCTGAAGTTGGTTTTCAGACTCACTGACAGTGACAGGAGCGCCATTCATACTCTTCTCCAGTTCTATGACCCGGGGCTGAGATGTTTTGTGTTTCCAGACTACTTGTTGGGACCTCTGATGGAGGATTATGCTAGTATTCTGGGTATTCAGATCCGCGATCAGATTCCTTTCTGTGCTATTAGGAGAGAGCCTGATGTCCTTGGAATTTCCCGTGCTCTTTATTTGAGTCCGGAAGTGACCAAGGAGGGTTTGAAGGAGAAAGGAAAATTACCTAGATTTCATTTGAGTTTCTTGGAAGCTAAGGCCAAGGAACATGCTGCAGCGGGTAATTGGAAAACGGTTTGTGCTTTGATTGCTGTGAGCATTTATGGTGTTATTCTGTTTCCTAATCAGAAGAGCTTTGTGGACCATAATGCTATCAGATTGTTCATACAGAGGAACCCTATTCCTACTTTGATCGGAGATGTCTATTACTCGGTTCATAACAGAAATGAGAAGCGGCGTGGTGGTTTGATCCGGTGCTGTGCTCAGTTACTCTTCAAGTGGTTTATGGGGTATTTGCCTTCCCGAGGTGCTTTTGCTCATCTTGATCCTTCGGTCAAGTGGTCCTTCAGGTTGATGGGGTTGCGGGCTGATGACATAGCATGGACTCATAATGGTTTGGCTGGACGGAATTTTATATATAGCTGTGGGGATTTTCCCAATGTGCCTCTCATAGGAGTTCAGGGTTGCATTAATTACAACCCGACACTTCTTAGGAGACAGATGGGATTTGCTATGGAGGTTCCTCCCCTGGAGTGTGAGACTCAGGAGTCCTTTTACTTCCCGATTGAGGGCAATCAGGCCAAGTTGATGCAGGTGTCTGGGTCAGGGCGTAACATTCAAAGGAAAGGAAAGGTTCCGTTTGGCAAGGTCAACAGCCGGTATTTTCCTCTATTCGATGATTGGTTGCGGAAGAGGATCGAGGTCACACTTCTACCATTTCCGGGAGGTGATCCTGGGTGTCCTATGATTGAGGGTCCGACTTCCACTATTAGTATGGAAGAGTTCCTTGAGATGAAGAGAGCCCGAGATCAGTTGCTTGCAGAGAAAGCGGAATTGGAGATGGCTGTTGCTCGGATTCAGACGGCTAACCAAGAGATCAGAGTGAAGATGGAAGATCAAGACAAGCGACATGCCCTGGAAGCAAAGCGCTTTAAAATGGATACTGCCTACTATGGGAAGGTCAGCCAAGCCTTAGCGTCATCTACCAGAGAGCACGACATCACGAAGGAGAAGCTAGCCAGAGCTGCAAAGGTTATTGAGGATCAGAAGAGGAGGCAAATCCTCGTGAGAGATCAGAGGGACGACAGAGTCCGAGTCCTCATTGCTGAGTGGGAGTCAAAGCTGAAGATTAAGGAAGCAGAAAATTTGAAGATCATCGTCGAGAGAGATCATTACATGGCTGAGAGAGATCATTACTTCAGGCAGATGAAGATTCACCAGAAGGAGGTGGGGAGATTACAGCAGGAGAATACCGAGCTCATGTTCGCCGCAGAGTTCGCGAGAATGGAAGAGGAGATAGGGCCATCTGTGGGACCTTCATCCGGCTAGCTTTGTCATTTATGTGAATTACCGTCAGGCTTGTTGACGGAATTCATTTGCTTGTATTTCTTTCCCGATTCTGGAGATTTGTATCTGATTTGATGTATGACTATGGCACTTGATCTTCAAGCTTTATTTGCTTTACCGTATGCACTCACACAAGCACAAACATGGTTGGGGGTATCTTGCTAAATCATATATCTCTGATCTGTAAAATGAATTTGAATGCTGAATGTCAGAATATTGATGCCAGATTATTATATATCTCGATGAAGCCAGGATCGAGAGAAAAAGTGTTCCTCATGTGGATAAACACTGCATTCATGCATGATCATGATAACTTGTGTTTTATTTTGCAGGTATTTGTTGCTAACGTGCGTGATTGTTTCAGGAATCATTGCTCGTGCTCGCAGAACTGTAGCTTTGCACTCAACCCGACCTCACAGATACTTCACAAGGCGCAACACTCCTAGACTGATGGATCTTCCAAATACAGACATCCTCGAGCTGAAGGACAAAATGAACGAGCTGATCAACATCATGCAAGGCTTTGCGGTTGGTCAGAAGGCTCTAGCTGACAAGGTTGAAAAGCTCGAGCGGGCTTCTGCAGCAAATAGTGGTGTAAACCTGGATGGTGTCTCCAACCAGGGGCTGGGTGGTTCTCGAGATGGTGGTAAGAGAGCAACAGTCGGTATGGTAAATAACGCTGCCGGTTTTGGTGGTGCTGGTGGTCAACCTGGGCCGGGTCAGAATCTGAAAGACGGTCTGTTGCCTCCATTCTACGGGTTTGATGAGGACAGAGAGGAAGACAGGGAAGCCGATCAGTTCTCAATGCATAATGAGCCCTTGGGTCAATATGGGATCCAGCCTCAAAGCAAGGAGATTCAGCTGTTGGCTGAGAAGATTAAAGTGCTGGAAAGTTATGCCACTCCTGGGGTGATCAACATATCGAATATGGGGCTTGTTGAGGGGATTGTGATCCCGCAGAAGTTCAAAGCGCCCACGTTTGACCGTTACAATGGAAGTTCTTGTCCTGAGACGCATTTGCAGGCTTTCGTCCGCAAGATTTCTGCATACACCATGGACCAAAAGCTGTGGATGTACTTCTTCCAGGACAGCCTGTCTGGAGGCTCACTGGAATGGTACACTAAGCTCAAGTCCTCTGATATTAAGAACTGGCAAGATCTTGGGGACGCGTTCTTCAAGCAGTATCAGTTCAATGCTGATATGGCCCCGAGTCGTACCCAGCTGCAAGGTATGTCTCAAAAGAATAGTGAAGGGTTTAAGGAATATGCCCAACGGTGGAGAGAGTTGGCTGCCAGAGTGCAACCTCCTCTCGTCGACAAAGAGATGTCGGATCTTTTCATGGGGACCCTGCAGGGGGCATTTGCTGAAAGAATGGTTGGTTGTCCGGTGACCAACTTTTCTGATATTGTCGTGGCAGGGGAGATGATTGAGAGTTGGTTAAAGCTTGGTAAGATTCAGGGTGCAGCTTCGTCGTCTGGGTCGAAGAAGCCGTTTGGTAATAATGGTCAGAGGAAGAAAGAGGGCATTACCAGTGCTGTTTATGCACAATGAGGACCCAGTAGGGATCGTTACTTCCAGCATACCGCTGCAGTAACTATTCCTGCTGAACAGCAACCGCAACCGCAACAGCAGCAACAACAACAAAGGCAACCCTTCCAGCAGAGGCCTCAAAGGGCTGGTTATCAGATGAAGGGTAGAGCAATGGACAGACAATTTGATAGGCCTCCGATGACCTATTCTTTCCTGTTCAAAAAGCTGATGGATTTGGGGTTAGTACAGACCAGAACTCTGGCACCTTTGAGACCTGATCAAAGGCCAGCCAGCTATGATGAAAATGCAAAATGTGAATTCCATTCGGGTGCTCCCGGACACAACATAGAGAACTGTAAAGCTTTTAAGCACACAGTTCAAGACCTGGTGGATTCAAAGGCAATCAACTTCGCACCATCTCCCAACGTCAATGCTAATCCCATGCCCGCGCATGGTCAGAGGGGGGTGAATGCCATTTCTGAAGAGAATAGAGTTGGGTTGTCTGATGTTGATCAACTAAGGACTCCGTTGGCTGAGGTCAAGGGGCTGTTGTTGAAGAATGGGGTTCATCCGGGCTGTGAAGATGATTGTGCTGAGTGCACTAATTCTGTTAATGGGTGCGAACTTCTGAGGAAGACTGTCCAGGGTCTGATGGACAATGGGGATATTGTGATTGAAAAGAAGGCTGATAAGGGGAAGATGGATGTCTCCACCATAACAATCTACTTTGATCCGGTGGATTTGTCTAATCTTGCTGAAGCGGCTCCAGTTACTATCACGGTACCTGGACCAATTCCATACGACAAAGATGATGTCGTGCCTTGGCATTATGGTGGAGAAGTTTATTGCAATGGAGAGAAAGTGGAAGACCAGACTGCAAGTGAAAACACCGTGTCAAAGGTGGATAATGTTGGTACCAGCGGTTTCACTCGCAGTGGCAGATTATTTGCACCAGATGCCCTGAGGGGAGGAGAAGGAGAAAAAGAGAAAAAAGAAAAGGCCGAGGCTTTAGCCAAGGCAAAAGGAAAAGCTGTGGTGAATAGTGGTACTCCTGATGTGACATCGGCGCCTGCGGGGTCGGACGAGAAACTTGATGATGATGCAGAGGAATTTTTAAGAATCATCAAGAAGTCTGAGTACAAATTGGTTGACCATTTGCAGCAGACTCCCTCCAAAATATCTATCCTATCGTTGCTGTTGAGCTCTGAGGGGCATAGGGAGGCTTTATTGAAAATCTTGAAGAAAGCCTATGTTCCTCAAGAGATTACGATAAATCAGTTGGAAACGGTCGTGTCTAATGTGCATGCCAGCCATGGGCTGGGTTTCACTGACATGGATCTGACGGTGGATGGAAGGAATCATAACAGGGCTTTACACATCGCCATGGAATGCAAAGGAGCCGTGCTTTCGCATGTGCTGGTTGATACCGGCTCCTCTTTGAATGTGTTGCCAAAGAAGGCTCTGGCTAAGCTTAACTGTGATGGGCTGATTTTGACTCCGACAGATTTGATTGTGCGGGCATTCGATGGGTCGAAGCGGGCCGTGTTTGGAGAGGTTGAGCTGCCAGTGAAGATTGGCCCGGAGGTGTTTAAGTCGACTTTCTACGTCATGGATATTCAGCCGGCATACAGTTGCCTGTTGGGTAGGCCATGGATCCATGCTGCTGGGGCAGTGACCTCGACTTTGCACCAGAAGTTGAAGTACATCTGGGAAGGCCAAGTTGTCACTGTTTGTGGGGAGGAGGACATCTTTGTCAGTCACCTGTCCTCATTTAAATATGTTGAAATGGACGGCGAAATCTGGGAAACGCCTAGCCAGGCATTTGAAACCGTTAAGGTGGAGAATGCTCTGTTTGCGAAAAGGAGGAGAAACCGTCCATTTCTTCATACAAGCAGGCCACTGAGGTGGTGAAGAGTGGAGAGGCTCCTGGTTGGGGCAGAATGATGGATGTCCCTGCGAAGAAAGATCGCTTCGGAGTGGGGTATCAGCCGGGCCGAGGCTCAGGGCAAGGCAGAGGACGTCGTGCGTCAGTTACCTTCACCAGTGCCGGAATGCTGGATCCGGATCACATCTGCATGATGAGTGACGACGCTGATAGCGACTGCGACATGGACCGGTGGATAAAGTCGTGCGCACCAGGGATGGGAATCCAGAACTGGAAGGCTGAAGAGATCATCCGGGTCACTCTGCTGGAAGAGTAATATTTTTCCTGTTTTGATTTTATATGCATGAAAGCCATACGTGTTGCCCGACACGTAATGGTTCATTGTAAGGGCCACCTCATGTTCATATTTGCAAGTTCGCATCATTAATAAAAGGATTTTTTTCAATTAAAAGCGATGTTCCCTGTTTTTCATTTATTTTTGCAGTTTAAAAATAAAAACAAATAAAAATGGCAATGTTTTCATTTTTCTTTTCAATTTGTCTCACACCGGTTCTAAAGCAATGCATGAATCAACATTCATGCAGATGCGATTCTTCTCCGGATCTCATTGATAACAATCCTGTTACACCCTTGTATGACTTCGACAATCCAATCTATCTTGCTGAAGAAGAAGACGAAGAAGATTGTGAACTGCCAGGGGAATTAGCCAGGTTGTTGAAACAAGAGGAGAAGGTGGTTCAGCCGCATGAAGAGCCGATTGAGGTGGTGAATCTGGGTACCGACGAGGTTAAGAAAGAAGTGAAAATCGGGGCTGCTTTGGAGGAAAGTGTAAAGAGCAGATTGGTAGTATTGCTGAAAGAGTATGTCGACATTTTTGCCTGGTCTTATCAAGATATGCCAGGGTTGGATACCGATATCGTTGTGCACAAGCTACCTTTGAGAGCAGATTGTCCTCCAGTGAAGCAGAAGTTGCGCAGAACTCGACCTGACATGGTAGTGAAAATCAAAGAGGAAGTGCAGAAGCAGTGGGATGCTGGTTTCCTTGCTGTTACTAATTATCCGCCATGGGTTGCGAACATTGTGCCAGTCCCGAAGAAAGATGGTAAGGTGAGAATGTGCGTGGACTACGGAGACCTGAATAGAGCTAGTCCGAAAGATGATTTTCCACTACCTCACATCGATGTGTTGGTAGATAATACAGCTCAATTCTCGGTGTTTTCCTTCACGGATGGCTTTTCTGGCTATAATCAAATCAAAATGTCACCAGATGATATGGAGAAAACAACGTTCATCACACCGTGGGGTACCTTTTGTTACAAGGTGATGCCATTCGGTCTCAAGAACGCCGGTGCTACTTATCAGAGAGCCATGGTGACTTTGTTTCATGATATGATTCATCATGAAATTGAATGCTATGTTGATGACATGATAGCAAAGTCCCAGACAAAAGAGGGGCATTTGGTAGATCTGGCCAAGTTGTTCGACCGGCTGAGACAGTTCAGACTGAGGTTGAATCCGAACAAGTGCACTTTCGGAGTGCGGTCCGATAAATTGTTGGGGTTCATTGTGAGCGAGAAAGGAATCGAGGTCGATCCTGCAAAAGTAAAAGCGATAAGAGAAATGCCTGAACCGAGAATGGAGAAGGAGGTTCGTGGTTTCTTAGGTAGATTGAACTACATTTCACGGTTCATATCTCACCTAACAGCCACGTGTGAACCGATATTCAAGTTGTTAAGAAAAGATCAAACGGTCAGGTGGAATAATGATTGCCAAGCGGAATTTGAAAAAATAAAAGAGTATTTGCAGGAGCCTCCGATTCTGATGCCTCTTGTGGAGGGAAGACCGTTAATTTTGTACCTGACAGTCCTCGAGGGGTCTATGGGGTGTGTATTGGGGCAGCATGACGAGTCTGGTCGAAAAGAGCATGCCATATACTACCTTAGCAAAAAGTTTACCGACTGTGAAACGAGATATTCACTGCTCGAGAAAACTTGCTGTGCTTTGGTCTGGGCGGCTCGCCGACTAAGGCAGTACATGTTGGTTCATACCACTTTATTGATTTCCAAGATGGATCCAATCAAGTACATTTTTGAGAAGCCAGCATTGACCGGACGGGTTGCGAGGTGGCAAATGATTTTGACTAAATATGATATACAGTATACCTCTCAGAAAGCAATCAAGGGGAGTGTATTGTCTGATTACCTCGCCCAGCAACCCATTGATGATTATCAACCAATGAAGTTTGAATTCCCTGATGAGGACATCATGTTCCTCAAATCGAAAGATTGCGAGGAACCAATCCCGGAGGAGGGGCCTGACCCTGAATCCGAATGGATTCTGATGTTTGATAGGGCCGTTAATGTGAATGGAAGCGGTGTTGGTGCTGTTTTGGTTACGCCGAAAGGATCCCACATTCCTTTTGCTGCCCGGCTAACATTTGAGTGCACCAACAACGTGGCTGAATATGAAGCTTGTATATTGGGGATTGAAGAGGCGATTGATTTGAGGATGAAGAACCTTGTCATTTATGGAGATTCAGCTCTGGTGATAAATCAAGTTAACGGGAAATGGTATACGCATCAATCTCATTTAGTGCCGTATCGGGATTATACGAGGAGATTGTTGACGTTTTTCACCAAGGTGAAGATGCATCATGTGCCCAGAGAAGAGAATCCTCTGGCAGATGCTTTGGCTACTCTGGCTGCCTTGATTAAGGTGCAGTGGTGGAATCAGTTCCCCAGTGTGGAAGTAGGTCGTCTGGATACGCTGGCTATGTGTTCGCTGTTGATACAGCGTCTGATGACGAGAAGCCGTGGTATTACGATATCAAGCACTATCTAGAGACTCAAGAGTATCCTGAGGGAGCATCTAAGAAGGACCGAAAGACTCTGCGGAGGTTGGCCATGGTGTTTTACTTGAATAAGGATGGGGTTCTGTATAAGCGGAATTTTGATTGGGTCTTGCTCAGATGTGTTGATGATAGAGAAGCAAGTCAATTGATGAAAGAGGTTCATGAAGGATCGTTCGGTACCCATGCCAGTGGGAATGCGATGGTGAAGAAGCTGCTGAGAGCAGGTTATTATTGGATAACAATGGAGGCCCAATGTTTCAATTTTGTGTGGAAGTGTCATAAATGCCAGATTTATGCTGACAAGGTGCACGTGCCTCCAAATCCGTTGAGTTTGATGTCGTCTCCATGGCCGTTTGCTATGTGGGGCATTGATATGATCGGAAAGATTGAGCCTACAGCTTCGAATGGGCATCGATTCATATTAGTGGCTATTGATTACTTCACCAAGTGGGTAGAAGCAGCCTCTTATACGAATGTGACGAAGCAGGTCGTTGCCAGGTTTCTCAAGAGAGACATCATTTGCAGATATGGGGTTCCCGAGAGAATCATTACTGATAATGGTTCTAATTTGAATAATAAGATGATGGCAAAGCTGTGCCGGGAATTCAAGATTGAGCATCACAATTCTTCTCCCTATCGTCCGAAGATGAATGGGGCAGTTGAGGCAGCTAACAAGAATATAAAGAAGATTGTGCAGAAAATGGTGGTGACCTACAAAGACTGGCATGAGATGTTGCCGTTTGCATTGCATGGGTATCGAACGTCGGTGCGTACATCTACTGGGGCAACTCCTTTCTCATTGGTATATAGAATGGAGGCTGTATTACCTGTTGAAGTTCAGATTCCCTCTTTGAGAGTCCTGATGGACGTGAAATTGCAAGAGGCTGAATGGGTAAGGACCCGGTACGAAGAGTTGAGCCTGATTGAAGAGAAGAGGCTGGCAGCCATCTGTCATGGGCAGTTATACCAGCAGAGGATGAAGCGTGCTTTTGACAAGAAGGTGCGACCTCGGGTATATCATGTAGGTGATATGGTGCTGAAAAGGATCCTTCCTCCTCAAAACGATCGAAGGGGCAAATGGACACCCAATTATGAAGGTCCATTCGTGGTCAAGAAGGTTTTCTCTAGTGGAGCCTTATTGCTAACGACCATGGATGGTGAGGATTTTCCATCCCCTGTGAATGCGGACGCAATTAAAAAATACTTCGTGTAAAGAGACCCGCTGGACGAAAAGAACAAAATAGTCCAGGCAAAAATGGGCATCCCGGCGAACCAAAAAAAAACAGAAAGAAAAGGTTCGGGAAAAAATTAGGGATAAAATGAAAAATATACACCCGGCAAGTCGAAAACCTGAAAAGGCGACTTGGGCAAAAAGGGGTATCCCGGTGGACTGAAAACCCGAAAGGGCGGTCCAGGCAAAAGAGGGATTGAAACGAACAACTGCGTCTGGCATGATCGTTTGCGCTTTGGTTAAAGCATCGTGGATAATACCCGGTGGGGATCAGTTGGAATTGTCTTGTTCAGAAGGCAGAAGCATGGAGAGTCTGAGGACATATGGGGTGTAACCGAGTTGGAACTCGATGAGATCACGGGTTCCACATTGCTATTAGGATAGATTTTCCTTTTGTGCGCAATTACCTCTTTTCAGGAATTGCTTCCTTTGTATTGCTCAATTTGAGCCACACATTTTTCAATCAATAAAATGCATATTCAGTCAAATAATTTTGTTTTTGTTTTTCATTACCGCCTTGATTGCAAAAACATCCGATTGTTTTGATAAAGAATCTTGCATTTTAAGACATACAGGTCCCTTCCGGTGCATGCTTATAAGATTGAAGCTTGAAATCTTATTTGGAAGTTTGAGTGACCCAAGTGTGGAAATCTTGACACGCCTGGGGCATGGTTTTATCTGACGATCTGTTTTGCAGGTGCTTTTAGGTATTTTCACTCACTTGCAGGTTGTGATGTGGAAGCTTCGACAGAAACAAATCCCCGGGGAGTCCAATCAGGGACGAGCGAACAGAAGGGATGACGGAGATACGTTGAGACGTACAACGATCCTTGATGATAATCAAGAAGACTCTTCAAAATCGGAAGATTGGAAAGTCTGTAGAAATTCCCTACAGGGTCCAATCAGAGACGAATGAAAGCGATGAGAGACGTCGAGACGTCTGACGACCTTTGGAATTAATCAAGAAGACTCTTCAAAGTTGGAAGATTGAAAAGTCTATATAGTCCCTAGGAGTTCGCTCTTCGTCGAGCGCGGCGCGACCTTGGAATACAAGATGATGGAGCAGAAAAGGTCCAGACGAGTCTGGGAATTCTCAAAAGTGGAAAGCCTATACGAGATTGGGAGGTGGATACCATGGTTCGACGAGTCGACGGGTGTTACATACCAACTTTTCTCATTTCCCTAGCTGAGTCCCAAAGTAGAATTAGAGGACCAACTCCCTAGCAGATCCAGGTCTATGAATCCCTTAGCCGAGTTAGGATGGTTATCCCTGGCGGGTTTAAAACGGTATTTCCTCAGCAGCCAGGCCTGAAGGTTGCTATTCCCCGAGTGGAGCGGGTTTCAATGAAATATATCTCCAGCAGTGTTCATCCTACCAGTGGATTGGATGAGTTTCCGTAGCAGACTGATATCTGCATCCCCAGCTGAGTTGATTTTACCTATGGATTGTAGGGGTTGTCCCCAGCGGAGTGGCATTCGCTTCCCTAGCAGGGTCAGAATGGTTATCCCCAGCAGGTGTCAGATCGATGCTTCCCCAGTTGCCAGGCCTGGAGGTTGCTGTTTCCCGGCAGGGTATCTGTGAGCATTTCCCCAGTGAAGTTGCCAGGTATCTGTGAGGGTGTCCCGAAGCAGAGTCGGGATTGATATCCCTAGCAAGTCAAACACTGTTGTATCCCCACAGGGTGTTGGTGATTGTTATCTCCGGCAATGTCCCGAGCGGATTGGGTGCAAAGAAAGTTCCCCAGCAAGGGTTGCCTTTTCCCAGCAGCAGCAGTGTTATTCCCCAGCAGGGCGGAATCGGAGTATTGACGAGTTCCTCAGCAGAGTGTTTCGTGCTCCTCAGAAGAGTCCCTTGAGGGGGATGTTTTTTTATGCGCTCATCATGTAGAGTAAGCATAGCATGTTGCATAGAAAAATAATAAATCGCGTAGCATTTCCATGATTATGGAGCATTACGTACAAAAATCAATCATGCATCATATTGCAAGCATAAAGCTAGTCTCAGACTGTGGTTACTGTTTGAGAGGTGATTTTATCCAAAAGGTGAAGGTGTTACTCCGAGGAGTCTAGCATCGTGATTTAATCGAAGATATTCCCCAGTAGTGCGATACTGGAGGAGGTTTACTTTTCCGTCGGACAAAGATGGAAAGGTTATGCAATTCAAGCCGTGGTTACCGCTTGGAGTTTTGTTTCGCTGGATGGTGAAGATGTTACTCTGAGGACTTTAGCATTATGATGTCAGATCAGCAAGGTTCTCTGATAGTGCGATACTGGATGACTTTTTCCGTCGAACGGAGATGGAAGTGAAATCGAAGGATGTTACGCGATCAGCGCGACTTTTGGGGTTCAACCGGAGAAAAGGAAATGTCGAGGCATTTTCTGGGGTTCAAATGGAGATTGGAGTTGAAGATTGTATCCAGGATGAGGTCCTCAGGATTATCTTCTGTTCATGTGTCACCTTAGACTCTGGCTGAGGCCGATAGAGGTCGTTATAGGTGTCTTCTGAGGAAGAGATACACATGTTACCTTCCTTAGTGAAGGTATACCCTCTGACATGTCGCCCTCAGAGTGGTTTGGTGTTATTTCCGGCGTTGCCAGCGGAATTATCACGAGAGATTGGAGATCGGGGTTCAAATGGAGAAGAGGAAATGTTGCGACATTTTCTGGAGACGGGGTTCTGTAGGTGTTTAATTGGCTGCATTATATGGTAAAACACTAATGTCTTGACTGATGTCATGACATGTATATGTGACTACATTGTAGTTACTGTAGGACTAGCTAACACAGGATTATTGAATGCTGTGACATTCATACCTGTCAACAGATACTAAGGAACAGAAGTTCTGTTAGAACTTAGTATTCATTTGCAGTCTGGTTATCAAGGAAGAACCAGACCTGGCATAAGGCCTACTGACTGAATGTCAAACTGGATGTTGTGACATTCATCATTAACAGCAGCTGGTGAAGATTAGGCAGAGTGGTGTTCTGTTATACTTCAGCATAAAACTTAGTTTGTTCTTCAAGAGAATAACAGAACTAACTTAAGGCCAAATGTGTAAATGTTAAGTTGGACACTTTGACATTTACTAATGTAAGCTGTTACTGTAGTATGGTCATTTTGATCATGTACAGGTCAGCAAATTGTATAGTCTGTTTTCTGGAAAAACAGACTCAGCATATGGACCTTGATGTCAAGCTGAATGTCGTGACATTCGTGCCTGACAGCATATGCTAAATTGTAGGTTGTTCAGTTTTCTGTTTCAGCTTTTTCTCAGGCTATTCTTTAGGGATTCAATAGCTGAGAGAAAATCCAGGAAATCAACAACCAAGCTACATTCAATGAACCTAACAAATAGCCTATTTGTTAGCAACCTAAATGTTGAATTTGAGGGAACTTGTGTGACCTAAAATTCAGGAAAATACAGGTGCAAAAGCCCAGGTGCTGCAATATAAAAAGGAAGGCATTCCTTCATTCAGGTTCGGGGATTTTGAAGCGTGAAGAGTTAGTGTGTCCATCATACTTCACTGCTGTATTTTGTGAGTCTTGTATTAGACGTATCTTGTAAGCCAAGCCATTATCAAGTAGATGATTGCTTTGGCATAGGGTGTTCATTGAGTTGTAAGTGTTGTGTCACTCAAAGCTTTTAAGCGTGAGTGCTGTGTATCTTGATTTAAGCTGTGAAGCATAATCAAGAGTTGTTTTTGAAGTGTGACTTCAAAGTGTCTTTAATATTACTGAGGTGATTGAGGGGGAGTGAGTAGGAACTCTGATCTTAGGTTAAGATTGAAATTGCATTGGGTAGGGATTAAGTGATAAGTTGTAAACGGGTGAGTTTAGCTTTGAATTGATACTACTAATAGTGGATTTCCTCCCTGGCTTGGTAGCCCCCAGATGTAGGTCATGTTGGACTGAACTGGGTGAACAATTACTTGTGTTATTTACTGCACTTACTATTAAGTTCTGCATAATCCCTGTCTGTGCAGAATTGGATGTCATAACAACCAGTGTGACATCCAAAGTCTGATAACTAGAATTTCAGGTTCAAATGGAGAAAGGGATATGTTGCGGCATTTTCCGGAGAACGGGGTTCACAATGGCGATCGCAAGTTATCGTCAGGCGACTGGGGTTCAAATTGGAGAATGGGGTTCATTATGTTGGCAAACAGGAGAACGGGGTTCAAATGCAGTGATCAGGGATCATTTGCGCGAAAGAAAATTTCGGGGTTCAAGAAAAGCATAAAAAGAAAGGAATAATAATCCCCAGTGGATGTGGTGTTCAGGCCATGGTTATCCCTGCGTTACCATTTATTTTGGTATCCAGGTCGACGTTGCTGTTTCGGTGATCAGGCCGACTTTCTCCGTACCAGACGGATTTTTGTTTCGAGATTGTGTTCTTCGCCGATTCTGACAGGCGTTATTATTTATTTCCCATCAGAGTGCAAATTGTTCGTCTGTTCTTGATATTCAATCACTCTTCATCCTGATCATCTGAAAGCCGAGGCTATTCATATCGACAGGTTCACAGTGGATTGAATAGGGGCAGCTGTAACACCTCAAAATTTGCCCTCCTCTCTTGGGACTAGAATAATATATTTGCATTGCATTTTTAGGTCATTAGTCATTGCATATTGCATATCATGTGGTTACATTGTGCAAATCATCCTCCTAAGTCTTGGTCAGAAGATGGAGAGGTTATGTGCAAGCTAGGGTTTCATGGGACTGGATCATTAATCATCTGAGGATGGAGGTTCAAATTAGGGTTTTGTGGTTCGCAAGGAGATTGGTCTTCATCTTGTTTGAAGTGTTACATCATCATCATCATGGTCTTGATACCATCCAAGAGATTCAAGTGATTGATCATACACCTTGAGATTAGGGTTTTGACCACTGGTCAACCCTAATCATCTGCATTGGGCCAATTAGGGCTTGGCAAGGAGAGGGGGTCTACAATGTCTATGGGGATCATTTCATGATTGTATTGATCTTATGGAGGCTAGGGTTTCATCATTGAGCCATTTCATCAGAAGATTGGGGCTCAGATTGATCAGTGCATGGCCAAATTCATCTATCAGTTGAAAAGTCAACTGTGGTCAACTGTGTTTGATTTTATGGATTTGGAGGTAGGAGAGAGTTGGATACACTTCATTCATGTTGAAACAAGTGTTATTTGACATGTCAAAGCTCAAGAATTTAGAAAATAAAGTCAGGACAAAAATTGCCAAAAATAGAAAGTGACTTGTAATGGAAGTTTCCAAAAATGGAAAGTTTTTCACCACAAAATTACATGTCCAAAAAAGCTTCAAATGAAAATTTGTTCAATATGAAAGTTGTAGATCTTGATCTCACCTTTCCAAAAAGTCCAAGAACTTGAAATTCCCATGTATGGTTGGCAAGTTATGGTCCATTCAATTTCAAAAAAGACCTATAATCAGAGGGGCATAACTTTCACATGGAGTGTCCAAAATGAGTGATCTTTTTATGAGCAAACTCCATTTCACATGTACTTTCATGGTGCATAATCAAAATTCATCAAAAATGGTCAATGCAAAAGGTCAATTTTCAAGTGTACTAATTAAATCCAAGGGCAAAATGGTCCAACTTGAGAAATACTTGGAATTTTGGAATGGGAGTTTTTGCAACACATCACAAATGCCAAATAGAAGTTGTTCCAACTGTCATGAGCTGTCATATGGTGATATTTGGCAAGGGCATTTTTGAGCTTTCATAATTAAACCACATTATGCTAATTACATGGAAATTGCTAATTGATGATTAAGAGAGTGATTAAGGCATGAGTATAAAGCTCTAATTATAACAGAATTGCAAATCATAAACACAATTCTCAAGAACATAACTGATTTTCCCTCCATTTTCTCCCAAATTCATCAAAAATCTTCATCACATTTTTGATCAAAACTTCATCAATTCTTCACCAAATTGAGTAATTCTTTTTGCTTCGTGCTCCATGGACCTAGATCTTCATCTGTTTTGATAAAGCCATTGCCAAAAGCTTCAAAATCAGGACTGTTCATCATAGGCTCATCAATGGAGTTTGGAGATTTCTCACACTTGGAGCATCCTTGAGCTAAGACAACTTCTCCACTAACCTTCTTGAACCTTAGCACGCATCTGGTTTTGGTTTTTGCTCGAGGAAGCATCAAGAATCATCTACTGCCATAATCCAAGGTGCAAATTCGAATTTCTCTTTTTCTTAAATTGTTAGGTGGTTTTTGTAGTTCATTCATCATAGATCAACATGATATGCTTGGTTTTGGATTTGGTTAGCTATTGAATGAGTTGTGTCGATTTGAAAGTTTGATGTCACTTCTTTTTTTGATCGATCCGTGAGTTACAGTTAGAATTAGGTTAAATAGATTACATATTCATGATCCTTGTGTTCATACGGTTCCAATGGTTATCTATTTGTTAATTTTCATTAAGATTCATGGATCTTGATTTCTGGTGATTTTTGATGAAGAACGATGTTGTTCTTATGCTTTTTTGGAAAAATCGTGCGTTAGATCCATAAAATGCCTTGCCTCATTTGAAAATCTGTTTCCCGCTTGGAGCGTCCAATCAGAATGCGCCGTTGCCACTAATCAAAACTACGTCGTTTTGGCTATTGTTTTAAAAATTACAAAACTGCCACTACAGCATTTAATTAAATGTTTATTTCATTTCTTTTTCTTTTGATATTTTCATTTGCTACATGAACTTCAAAAATCCCTAGAGGCTTCATTTTGCATCCAATTTTTGTGAGATTTTTTGCATAATGCTCATGATGATGTGTAGAAATTGATTATGATTTTTGTGAATTTTTTGCATGTATAGAAAAATAATTGGCTTAGGGTTTGTTGATTGTGTCACATTTTTGTATGTTTTGCCAAAACCTTCATGAAATACTCATACCTTTAAAGAAATGGATGAAAATTTTTGTGCTTATTCTGGACATGTTGATAGTGATTTTCATGTAGAGTTTGTAATTTTTGGATACTTGGTTGATTAGATATGAATTTTTGATTAGAGGTGTGACAATTTGTGTCACACCAAGCTAGGTCAACTTCATGATTTTATTTGCCTGGCCTAGAGATGTTTGATTGCTCCAATTTTTTGCATGAATGATCATTGATATGTCAAGATAACATGTGAATTTTGCTGGAATTTTTGGTTGCATTTTCAAATTGATTGATAATTTTCTTCTCTGTATGCTCATTTGGTAACCTTGTATGACACATGTTGGTAATTCATTAGTGAAATGTTCATATGGTATTGGATGAAGATGAAATTTGACATGAGCATTCTAGACACATTATAGGACATCATGGTTTTGATCCCATTCATTTCTTAAATGTTGGAACTGTTTTATGAATTATTGAAGTGGATGCTTGTTTGGATGCCTTGAATTGGCTTGTATAATTGTGTCTGGACTTCTTGATTTTCATTGACCTACCTTCTTTTGTACAATTGAGCTGAAAATTGACATGCTATACATTGAATGTGTCCTGTTTAGGTGTGAATTTTTATGGAATTAATTGAATTGTTTTGGTATGCTTTTGATTGAGATAGTTCTGTTTGGACTTTTGGTGTTGCAAATGGCCTAGTTTGTGATAAATTGTGCATGAAATGATAATGGTGAATGATATGAGCATGGGACCAATTGCATTTGCTTTTAATTTGTTTGAATGTGATTTTGGTTGAATTGCACTTGCTGTTTAGAATTTTTTATCCCCTTTGGACCCTAGGCTTGGCCTAGTGGTCTTGTTTCTCACATTTGGTGTGGATTTTCAGGTTGAAAGGCAAAAAGCTTAAGGAGATAAATGCAAGTTGCAAATTGAATTTGTTTGATGTTGTCCACTAACATGACTTTTTTTTGTAGGGATTGATGCTTGAGCTTGAGCTTATAGCTTGCACCTATGTGCACTAACTTGTGTTGCTTGTACAGATTAACTGATTACCATTTGCTGTTTACTGTTGGTTTGTCTGAGTACTGATGATACTTGATTGATTTCAGGTACATTTAGTTGCTTACAGTTCCTTGAGAACTTGCTTGCTGTTGCTTGGTTTTTAAACCAATTGAGGTAGAATTTCTATTCTCCATGTAGTCTGGAAGACCTGGCCCGTTATTTGGCCAGGCAAACTGTTTGAAGTCCTCCTTAAGAGGCGATGTTTGTGCTTGTTTACTTTTTGTGCCAAGCAGGTAAAGACCTTGATTAAGGCAATTGGTGGATCATAGAGATATGCAATCTATCTCCCACTATTCTGTTGAGTCGTCCCTCTGCTCACACCACTGTGTTGACGCATTGGGACACAAACCCAAGATCTTGTACTTTGTACAGTTGTGTCAGAGTCTTTGAGTGTAGAAGGGTTCCTCCTTTCTGAACCCACACTCCTTTGTCTGAAGCTCTCCCTGGACAGGGATAAGAGCTGTGAAGTCTAATCTTCACTCACCTTTCATCTAGCTTCACCTTAGCCCCTCAATGGCAAGGTTAAGAGCCAACACTAACCTTGTACAGATGGCTTGCCTCGGCAGTCAAACCCTTTGTTTGAGCCCACTTGACTGGATATAGTGTGTGCTATGTGAATACTTGCTTGAAATGCTTGTTTTGATCTGTTGATGCTTGCATGCTTGTTTTCCTGGATAGGATTAGCTTGCTGTTGTGCAAGTAGGTAGAAACCATAACATAGGGCAATGATGCATGATAACACTAGGCTCGAGTACAGCTCCCTGGTAGTGTGTCCTCCCTTTGTTTCTGGTTAGGAGATAGTTTCTCCTCTGTTGGGGGAACTACGTCGCCCTGATCCTCATACCAGATGAGGTACGTAGGCAGGAGGCCGTGCGAGGTCTCTCCGGGCACTTTTTTTTCTTTTTGTGTGTGTTTGTTTGACAGTTGCTAGGCTCAAGTTCCCGACTCCTTAGTAACTTGTTATCTGTTTGTTCTTGTGTGTCAGGATATGGATGTAAGCCCAGCGATTGGCTGTCCGTATCCTGATTGTGCTTGTTTGGTTCGGAAGCCGATGTAAGTCCATCGATTGGCGTTCGGGTTCCAAGTTTGCCTGAGTTTGTGTGTGTCTTGTTTGGCGTGCGTGAGCCGAACTACAGTAGCTCTCATTCTCGTTCCAGACGAGATATGTAGGCATAGGATGCGATGTCCTAGCGAGCCCTCTTCCTCTTAACCCCACCTGTGTTGTCTTCGGTGTGTGTGTGTGATGTTTGTTTTAGCAACCTTTTCTTTCTTTTAGGACGTGGATCCCGTCGAGTACGACGGACGTGAGGGGTGCTAATACCTTCCCCTTGCGTAACCGACTCCCTTACCCTTTCTCTTTGGTCGCGAGACCATGCTTTTTCCAGGTTTCTCTGAGCGTTTCCTTTCCCTATTATCGGATAAATAACGCGCAGTGGCGGCTCTGTGTTGTTTTTGTTTTAGCCCGCCGGTTGTTTTTTCGCGGATGCGACAATCACCATTAAGAAAATGGAAAAGGAGGACATGATATAAAAGTAAAAATGGCGTAGAGCACGAATCTGACCTCAATTTTAACTAACTCCACATATATAGAAAGATATGAGGAGTTGAATTTTGAGGTGTGTCAACTGAGTTGCTTCGATTTGACCTCTAAGCAACTCAATCTTCTTGCCTACATTGGTAGGACTTCAGACAACCAAAGACCCAAGAGAATTGAGTGAAATTGAGAGAGAATCGAAGAGATGAAGTTTTCTGAAAATTACCTTCAATGCTATGTTGTTCTTGATATTGCTTGCTCCAAACACGATCTGATCACACTTGAGAAGCTAGTAGGAAGTGATTAGAGAGGTTGCAAGGCTTTGGATCCTAGAGTTCTTGAATCTCCAACAGTTGAGATTCAAACTCAAATTTCAAGTTGAAATTTATCAGGTTTTCCTTTGGAATGAGAGGGTTTCAATGAGGGGCAAAGTTGGCACGCAAGGTGTGATTCAAATGATCATAGAGAGCATGTATTTATAGCATGAATGAATGATATTTGCACACTTCAAATTTTGTCCAAATTTAGGAATGTTGATGGCACGAGTGCATGGGCATATGCAGGCCCATGATGCAATGCAAAAATATCCAAAATCAATCCAAATGAAGTCTGAATGGAAGCTTGATTGGCAAGGCAATGTGAACTGAAGTTTTGAAGCTTGATTCTTGCCAAAGATGCAGCTCTATTAAAGCCATGCGCAGACCTAGCAAACCTCATCCAAAATGCATGAACTTGGGTTATTTGGAAAGCTTGGATCAAGGGGAACAAGTTTGATGTTCAAAAAATTTTCATTTGAAGCTTGGAACATGGAGAATTTTGAGGTGGAAGTTTGGAAATTTCAACATGTTGAAAATTTTTCTAAGTATCAAGCCATATATCTCAATATTCCACCTTGCTTAACTTTTTATGTGAGCTTCAAATGATAAAAGTGTCTTCATCAAAGTTGTAGCTCCTTCAAAGCTCCTTCAAAGACCTTCAAAATGGTCACAAATGTCATGTCATTTAGATTTGTAATGATAGAGTTATGCATTATTGAAGTTTGGAAAAATCACTTGTTCAATGGTATAGGTCAAAAGTGACCTATAATGTAACCTCATATCACATGCTCATAAAAGTTGAATTAGCTCTCACTCCAAACATAAAGGTTGAAGTAGACAACTTGAATTTGATTATGAAACTTGGAAATATTTCATCTCATCAAAATTGAGAAAGTTATGGCCTTGGGAAGTTGACTTTCAAATTAGGGTTTAGACAAAATGACCTATAATGTTTCAACATAGGAAATGATTTTCTAAGAAAAACTAGCTCTAGGTATCAACATGAAAGTTGTTTGTAATGTCATTTAGAGTAACGTTTCTCTTGGAATCATTTTCATATGGTTAAAAGTGTAGGAGATAGGGCTAGGGAGACCCAGTTTTGATCAGATGAATTCATCTGGCCAACCACCATCAACCAACTTGCTAACCTTCAATTCCTTTGACTTAATTGGCTCATGGTAGCTCATATATGCATAAGATGATGAATTTAAAAGTGTCCCTTGAGAATCTTTATCAATTGGTGAGATAGCTTGTTGGAGAAGTTACTCAAGATACCTAGTAAAACTAGGGTTTCCAAGGTAAATCACCCTCAAACTCTTCAAGAAAACTTGATCAAAAAAACATGTAGGAATCAATGGAACTCATATATGATGCTCATAACCATTCTTGGATCAATTCATGGTTGTGCTCTTTGTCTTGAGGGTCCTAAACCCTAGATATGAACTTGATAGATCAATGGAGATTATGCCCTACCTACAAAAGAGTTAGGCAAATACAAAGACATGTTTTTGGTATTTTGGTTAGTAAATATGATAATATACAAGTATGATACAATCACATAGTGCTTGGTGATCTCTCCCAAAACAAACCCAATGAAAGAGGGGTAAGGAGGATGCCAAGGTATGATCCCAATGCTAATGCTTATGATGAAATTGCATGAGGGATCTTAGGGTCAAAATTGGGGTCTTACAGCTGCCCCTATTTAAGGAGATTCTAACTGAGGAGGCGAAGGTTAAAATCTTCATGTCGACTCAGTAGAATGGGCTTAAATAACAACATATAGAAAAAAAATTGGTCCCTAAGAGACCTCATGATGCAAATGGTATGAATGCAAAAGTTAATACTCTGTGGGGAAATATTTCCACAAAGGAAAAGAAATCAGAGAGACCGAAAGTCCACAGGAGTATAACATATTCTATAAGGAAAACTCACTAGGGAGACAGAGACTCTAGAGGGGGAAAAGGAGTTAGGTGTAGGCCAGGCTACGACTTAAAACTACTGGGGTACTCGAGGAATTCCATACAAACATGGAAAAGACTATGTCGGGGAACAACAACATATATAGGGGATACGAGTAAGTCAGGATAAAACTGAAGTGCTTGAATCATGAAGGAAAAATGACTTCACTAAGGAAATACACACTCAACTCGACTGGGGAAGAAATAAACTTCAACACAGGAGGAGCAGAAATCTATTATCTACTACCTGTTAGTGGGTAAGGAGATAATAAAGATCTGACAAAGAGGACATCTGTCATCGGTTAGGATGAACATATCAAGGATGACTCGCTAAGAACCCACAGGAGGGAGTATTCATTACCGACTACTGGGTAAGAATAGCCTTGCTGGGGAGAATTGTAGAAAATAGGATTTACAACTACCAGTTACTGGGCAGAAGACCAAAGGTGAGAATATCCGTCATCGGTTAAGATGAACATATCAAGGATCAACTCAACAGGGAAGAAAATTCGTCATCGGTTAGGATGAACATATCAAGGATAGACTTGCTTGGGAAATGTCAAGGAGGATATCTGTCATTGATTAAGATGAACATATCAAGGATAAACCAACTGAACAAAAGGTAGGAATTACATCTATCGAATGTTGGATAAAAGACCAATCAAAGAGAAAATCCATCACCGGTTAGGATGAACATATCAAGGATTAACTCTGCGAGGGGAGAAAATAGGAATTACATCTATCGGTTACTGGATAGAATACCAAGAGAGAGAATTCGTCACTGGTTAAAATGAACATATCCAGGATTAACTCTATGAGGGGGGGGGGGCAAAAAGCAGGATTTACAACTACCGGTCACTGGGTAGAGGACCGCAAAGAGAAGGAAACGTGTCATCGGTTAGGATGAATATATCAAGGATTAACTCTCTGGGGAACAAAATAGGGATTACAACTACCTTTTTACTGGGTAGAATACCAAAGGTGAGAGTATCCGTCATCGGTTAGGATGAACATATCAAGGATAAACTCAGGGGAAAGAAAGATATTCGTCACCGGTTAGGATGAACATATCAAGGATATGCTTTCTGAGGAATAAATCCACTATGGACTCTACTGAGGATAAAAATAAGGATACTTTTGCTGGGTATTGGGCAAGAAGTAACAAACTAAGAAGATTATTACCAGTTACTGGGCAATAAACTCTTTGGAGACTCGAAGCATCTATCTAGGTAAGAGCTAGAAAGAAATAATCAATCAAGACTCAACCCAATGAGGATATAACTCAAAGGGAGTGATTCCATCTAGATAAACAACTGGAAAGGAAACTGAAATAATAATCATCCACGAGGAAACAAGCTCAGTGGGGAAGAGGAGAAAGGTTAAAGTCTTTCTGCCTAAGGGGGCTGACGCTCTACAATTGAGGGAGGACAGACACCGAAATTTGTATGGGCAATCCTCCCAGTTAAAGAAGGCTTCTCAAATATATACTTGACTGGATCCATTTTGGATATCAACCAAGTGGTATGATTCAACATATACTGATGCAGACGCTTATCAGCCCAAGCCAATGCGCAACAAGTTTTCTCAAGCATAGAATACCGAGTGTCACAATCGGTGAACTTCTTACCGAGGTAGTAGATCGCAAATCCTTTCTTTCCAGTCTCATCTTGCTGACCAAGGACACAACCCATACTATCTTCAAGCACAGTCAAATACATGATCAAAGGTCTTCCTTCAACAGGTGGAGACAAAATCGGAGGCTCAAGCAGATATTCTTTGATACTGTCAAAAGCTTTCTAGCAATCTTCGGTCCAATCACAAGATTGATCTTTCCAAAGAAGCTTGAATATAGGCGCACATGTGGAAGTCATGTGGGAAATGAATCTGGAAATATAATTCAAGCGGCCGAGAAAACCCCTGACTTGCTTCTCAGTTTTGGGCGCAGGCATCTCTTGTATTGCTTTGACCTTGGCAGGATCAACTTCAATACCCTTCTCCCTGACAATAAAGGCCAACAACTTACCAGAACGAACACCAAAAGTACACTTATTGGGATTCAAGCAGAGTTTATACTTCCTCAAACGCTGGAATAGCTTCAACAAATGCTCAACATGTTCCTCTTCATCAATTGATTTAGCAATCATGTCACCGACATAAACTTCAATCTCTTTATGCATCATATCATGAAAAAGAGTAGTCATTGCTCTTTGGTAAGTTGCACCATCATTCTTTAGACCGAAAGGCATCACTCTATAACAGAATGTTCCCCAAGGTGTAATGAATATGGTCTTCTCCATATATTCGGGTGCCATTTTGATCTGATTATATCCGGAAAATCCATCCATAAACGAAAAGACTTTGAATTTAGCAGTATTATCTACCAACATATCAATGTGTGGCAGAGGGAAATCATCTTTCGGACTGGCTTTATTCAAATCTCTATAATCGACACACATGTGGGCTTTTCCATCTTTCTTCGGCACAGGAACAATATTGGCCACCCATTACGGATACTCAGCGGTCACAAGGAAACCTGCATCAATCTGCTTCTGCACTTCCTCATTGATCTTCACAGCCATATCAGGATGTGTTCTTCTCAACTTCTGCTTGAGTGGCGGGCATTCTGGCTTCAACGGAAATCTATGCTCCACGATCTCAGAATCTAAACCAGGCATGTCGTGATAGGACCAAGAAAACACATCTGAATACTCTTGAAGAAGACCAACCAACCCCTTCTTAACATCTGGACACAGGAGAGACCCAATCTTGACTTCCTTCACATCATCTTCGGAACCCAAGTTGACAAGCTCAATCTGCTCTTCAAACGGATGAATGTTCTTTCCATCTTGCTCAAGAAGACGAGATAATTCATCACTCACTTCTACATCACTTTCCTCCTCGGTCTCAAACAGAGGGAATTCAAATTTTGGAGAAGGAGAAGGATCATTGTATTCAATAGGGTTAGGAACCAACCTCCATAATGATTTGATATTTTGATTTTAGAGAAGTGGATTTGTGACCAAATATTATGCAGATGGACAATTATATTGTTTATTTATGTTTTTTGTGATTACCATTTTCAGAATAAAGAAAAAAGTAAAAACAAAACATCATAGATGTGGATGAATAGATAATTTTATTAATGATCAATTTGAAAATGCCCAAACAATGTTCACTTCTCCCTTAGGCATAGGAGAAGGATTTTAAAAACATATAAAAGCAATTACTTAGATCGATGCAAAATAACAGGAATATCAACAGCGGTCCATTTGTTGCAAGCCTTTCCATGCGTCACAAAATCGGTGCAGTTTTCCTCTTCGTCATCCTCTAGCACAGCAGGTAAGTGTTGTTCATTGCCATGAATGAACCCTCCGCTACGGAAGCTAAGTTGCATATCTTCAGTCCTTGTAGTTGATGAACCTTTCTAGAACCCCAAACCGGTTCTGCCTTTGTTATCAGAGACCTCTACCATGCGCCCCCACTGATCAACATCGCCTTCTTTCACAATCTTCTTAGCATCTTTCAATGAGGACATAGGTGCCCCAACTCTCTTTTCAGCAGCAATAGATAAGGCCTGGAACGGAGTTCCAACCTCATCCTTAGCTTCAACGTAAGAGAAAGATGACAAATGGCTAACCAACAGCGCCTTCTCTCCACCAACAATCCCTAGCTTGCCATTCTTCCCAAAATTTGAGCTTCTGGTGCAAAGTGGAGGTAACAGCTCCTGCCTCATGAATCCATGGCCTTCCCAACAAGCAACTGTAGGCCGGGTGGATATCCATTACTTGAAAAGTAATCTGAAAATCACTCGGACCTATCTTAACTGGAAGGTCCACTTCACCAATAACTGTTTTGCGCGAACCATCAAAGGCCTTGACGATTACACCATTGTACCTCATAAGCGCTCCTTGATAAGATAGCTTTGACAGAGTTGACTTCGGAAGTACATTCAGTGATGACCCAGTGTCAACAAGCATATTTTACAAAGCATCCTCTTTGCAATTCATAGAAATGTGCAAAGCCAGATTATGATTTCTTCCATCCTCAGGGAGTTCTTCATCACAGAAGCTAAGATTATTGCAAGAAGTGATGTTAGCCATGATATGATCGAATTGATCCATTGTAACATCATGTTCTACAAAAGCTTGTTCCATAACTCTCTACAATGCTTCTCTGTGCACGTCAGAATTTATGAGCAGAGACAACATTGAGATCTTTGAGAGGGTTTGGAGCAGCTTCTCCACCACATTAAACTCACTCCTTTTGATTAATCGAAGTACCTCATCATCATCATTAGCTTTCAAATTGCTGGATTCACCAGACTTACCTTTTGAAACACCAACTGGATCTTCAACAGGCACTTCCACCTTCTTACTCACAACTGATTCTTCCTTATCCTTTGGGAACACCGACCCAAACACACGACCACTACGGGTCACCTTGGTAACATCAGCAATGCTCACCACAGAGCTAGTCGTGGGCAACTGAACCTCTTGACCACCCTTTATCATTGTAGCATTATACTGATACGGAACAGCTTTATCAGATGAATACGGGACCGGGCCTGCTAACCGTATTACCAACGGCGATACTGATCTATTGCTGACATTGTTCCTGTTGTTGTTATCGTACTGGAATACTAATTTCTCTGGCTGCTTGAAAACGGGCACTATGACATTTACATCGTCATCTACATGACGGGATTGAACAATTTGAATCATGTCTTCATCCATCAGTTGCTGGATGTCCCTTTTCACAACTTCACAACACCTCGGGTTAACACTACAAACAGCACCACCATCATGGTCATGCTCACAATCACTTACCAAACAAACATCCTTATGCATCTGCACCAAGGACATCCTGATAAAACGCATGTCAAAAACTTTGAATTCGCCAGGACAACCATCCATAATATTCACAAAAGAGTTCCCATGGGCGGGCAACGGATTTACTTTCACATTCAGCGTGCGGTCCTCGAAGGACACCATTCCACTCTTCATCATCTTTTGAACCTCATACTTGAGCGGGTAACAATTCTCGATATCATGTTCGGGTGCTCCCTGATGAAAAGCATAACGAAGCTCAGGTTTGTACCACCAAGGAAGTGGTTCTAAAATCTGCGACAAGTTTCTTGGTTGAATCAGGTTCTTGAGAACCAAGGACGGATATAGTTCTGCATAAGACATGGGAATCGGGTCGAAAGAGACCTTTTTCCTCTCAAAGTTTTGTTGATGGTGATTGTTGGTAGTATTGTTGTTGTTGTAGGTGTTTGCTCGTTGTTGCGGTTGTTATTGTTGACGTTGTGATTGTTGAATTGGTGTCGATTGTTGATTAGAAAATATCAGAATAACGGAAGATACTTGATGGTGATGTTGACGGGATGTAGGATTCCTTATGATCTGAGGCCTCCTCTGCCTCCGACTACTTATTGCATTCGCTTCATTGTCCTTCCTCTTACTAAAACTGCTGCCATACCTCTTACTTGTTGATGCCTCGTCTTTTGACAAACGTCCCTCTCGAACTCCTTCCTCAAGCCTCATCCCCATGTTTACCATTTCAGTAAAGTCACTGGGGGCACTAGCGATCATATGTTCATAATAAAATAAACTCAGGGTCTTTAGAAAGATCTTTGTCATCTCTTTTTCCTCCAAAGGAGGAGTGATCTGGGCACCCAATTCCCTCCATCTCTTGGCATACTCTTTGAATTTATCTTTATCTTTCTGAGACATAGACCTCAGCTGGTCTCCATCATGCGCCATGTCCACATTGTACTTATACTACTTGACAAAAGCCTCTCCTAGGTCATTAAAAATGTGAATGCTTGCACTATCCAATCCCATATACCATCTGAGCGCAGTACCGGTCAAACTTTCTTGGAAATAATGGATCAATAGTTGATCATTATCGGTCTGAGTAGATATCTTGCGAGCATACATCACTACATGAATGAGTGGAAAAGTATTCCCCTTTTATTTTTCAAAGTCAGGCACTTTGAACTTCACCGGGATCTTGACGTTGGGCACTAAACACAACTCAGCAGCACTCTTTCCAAACAAATCCTTACCCCTCAATGTCTTCAATTCCTTGCGCATCTCAAGAAACTGATCCTTCATTTCATCCATTTTCTCGTAGACATACGGACCCTCAGACGACTCGGAGTGATAAATGGTGTCCTCTAAACGAGGTAAGGTGTGCACAACGGGAGGTGGCACGGACATGATCGGGCTAGATGCCTGCATGGAAGCAAATGTAGGCGCAAAGCGTTCAGGCACAAAGTTGGATGGCATTCCCCAAGGGAATTCAGCAGGCATAATGGGTGCAAAATGAGCGGCAGCAGCAGGCATGGTAGAGGTAGCCACCTCTGAAATAACTGTCCTCATAGGAGGAGTTGCAGGCATTGGAGAAGATTGACTCTGAGCAGCAAGAATTGACTCCATCATGGTAGCCAAGCGGGCGATCTCGTCCTTCAGTTCTTTGTTCTCTTGCTCTAGATGCTCCATAATTTTGAAGTGATTGGCGCGGGTGTTGTATCGGTGAGTCATCTTGGCTAAAGCACAGAAGAAACACCAATCAGACATCTGGCGAAAGAGAAACCTGCTTATGCAAATGATGCATGAAACGCAATGCTTGATTATTTATTTTTTTGATTTCAAGGAATTTACTATATCATTTGCAAACATATATATCAACAATTGCAATAATTTTTATATGACCAAAAATCATTTTTCATTTATATAATTGGAAGGATTACACTGAGTATAATTTCATAAACCAAATGAAAATTACAAGAGAAAAGGAGACTAGTCATCCTAAGGATCCCTAACAACGTCAGAGGATCTGGATGAAGGCGCGTACTTCCTTCGAATGCGACGAATCTCGGTCTCAAAAGAAGCCTTCATCTGAGTCTTCTCGAGGACAAGCTGGTCAACAATCTTCTTCCAAGCAACGGAAGGCTGAGGCATGCTAAAAGATGAAACCTCTGGCTCTCTCCGTCTCTTTGTTACTCAGTCTTCAAGTTGCTCAATGAGTGCATCCTTGTCCTTAGACTCCAACTACAACTCTTCATGCTTCTTGCTCAAAACACGGAAACGCTCTTCCCACACATCCTTCTCTTGCTTCATCTTGGCGAGCGCGTCTTCCAACTCCTTTACATCTTGGTTAGGGAGAGTTAATGGCTCAACCATAACCATAGACATAGGTCTTTCACAAGGATAAGGAATCTTCAACTCCAAAGCTCTCTTCTTCATCCAAAGAGTGTAAGCTTCCAAAGCTACATAATTGTGCAGACCAAGCTCGGATCTTCCTTTCCTATGCACATTATGCCAAGCATGCACAATCTTCTGCTTCAAATGTTGGGGATCTTTACCCTCTTGATAGAAAAGACTTTCTAACAAAGTGTTATTAGGTTTGTCTCTCAAGGGGAACCCAAGTTGACGACGAGCCAAATCAGGGTTGTAGTTAGTTCCTCCTTGTGTACCAATGAGAGGCACATTAGAGAATTCACCACAACTACCAATAATCTCCAAATTGCTTAAAGACGGATCATACCAAACTATATCATCATTAGTGAGCGACATAAGTCTCTGGGACCACCTTAGACATTGTTTGTTCTCCATAAAAGCAGGCGTCTGAGGCAAGTGCAAAATAAACCACTTGTATAAAAGAGGAATGCAACAGACAATAGTTTCACCACCTTTAGAATTCCTTAGATGCAAAGACAAATACATATCACCCAACAAAGTAGGCACAGGATTCCCAATCAAGAAAAGTCTAATGGCGTTAACATCAACAAAACTGTCAATGTTAGGGAATAAAGCTAATCCATAAATGAGCAACACAAGGATAGCTTCAAAAGCATCCACACTACCGGCTTAAGCAAAGACAGTAGCTTCCTTGATGAGGAAATCATATGGCAACCCAAAAAATCCTCCTTTCTTCACCCAATGAGCCTCTATCTCATACTTCTTCAAGTGAAGAGCTTCAGCAATAAGATTAAATTGGGGAATCTCCACCAATCCACTAAAAGGCACTCTACTAGAAACAGGTATCCCCAAGAGATGAGAATACTCCTCCAATGTAGGCACAAGCTAAAAATCTGGGAAAGTTAAACAATGGTATAGAGGATCATAGAACTGCACCAATACACTCAAGAGTTCTTCAACCACATCAGCAGACAAGATGGACAAAAGCTTCCCATGACGTTGTTTGAAGTCCAAGGGATCTAATACAAAAGATGCTAGCTTCCTTAACTCTTTCAAGTCGGGACATCTGAAAATGTACTTCTTAGTGTTCCTTCGTCCATAATCCATGGTCTGAAAATATTTGCAAATAATACCTCAGTTCCTTGAAATTTTTGTGTGATGAATGTTATGATGCGCATGAATGCATGAATGCAACAATCACAAATAAGGGATCACACACAAGGCAAACAAAGGTCAAGGGATGAATCAAGTCATTGTCAAGATCAATCATCCATTTTGGTGGATTATGGTTTACACCTTATCAACACCCAAGTTCCATTGGTATTGACAAGACTTGATTGGATCAACCAAGAATCAAGGGTTTATTGTAAGTCACGAGCATGGTGTATGGGTAAGAACCATCCCAAAGGAGTGAACTAAGGATAAAACCTGTAGATCATGTTCTAAAAATTTCCCAGGGTCTTAATTCCATCTATCGGATATTACAGGGTAAGATGACTGACTCATCGACCCATAATATTCTCAAGAGAAACTCGTCTGAGTGTAGTATCGTGTAACAACTGTTATCAAGTCTACACTTGAACAGCCTCCGCACTACGTCCTAAATAGGCCAAGAGGGGGTAAATGTTCTACGGTCCTCAGCTTCTCAGACCCAAATTAGAAATAGTAATTCCTAACGACAAATACTTGTGTGACATTCCCAAATCCAAAAGAGTCTCCACTGAGCAGATGGATCTCAAGCCAACTTGTTAAGGACTACTCCACACAAGTGGAACATGACTATACCATCCTCCTATCTTAATTACACTCAAGTTCGGGTTAGAACTTATCTCACCACTCAGAGATCACCAAGCACAACAAGCGGATTATATCACACATACATATATACAAACATCACATATATACAAATATATACACACAAAAAGTAGGCTAAACCCACTGGAGACTACTCCGCAGCAGAGTCGCCACTTAATTTTTGTAGCGGTAAATTCATGATCATCAAGTTATGGATAAGCAAGAGATCAAATAACAAGAGTCTCCACCGCGCTTTTATTGTTTCCAATGGAAAAGGGAAAAAGTACAAACAAAACCTAAAAGTAAGAAGTTTTCAAATCAAAACTAATAAAATGTCATAGATTATAGGTAAGGGGGTTGGTTACACAGAGGGAAGGTGTTAGCATCCAAAGTGTCCTAGGTACTCTTAGGGATCCCTTTTTGTGTGCATATGTATTTGGTACAAAATGATGTTTACAAACAAATAGAATAGGGGGATGAGAAAAGAATTCATTAATTATATTTTTGTGTTTGGCAAGACTTTCGGTCTTGTGCCTACGTACCAACATAAAAATAAGGGATCAAAACCTCATAGTTCGTGATACAAATTTCAAAGTGGATGCATTGCTTTTAACAAAAATTTAAGTTTGATAGGCACAAAGGCCTAAAAATGGTTTGAATGGGTTAGTTCTTTTTGGCTTTTTTGAAAGTTTAAGTCAAGTATAGTTAAGTTTATTTACAAGTTTGATTTAAGAAAAGAAGTTTGAAAATGCAATGGCATGAGGCCAAAGTTTCTATCTTTTTGCAAAATGGTCAAGGTTTAGAGCAAAATAAATTCAATCAAAGAAGATTTTGAAAAAGGAGGAAGAGATTTTAAAATTAAATAAATGGGGAGAAGATGAAGAGACTAATCCTATGCACAAAATTAAAAGTTGAGAGTTGAAAAGATCTGACCAAATGGGTAGCAATCCAATAGACAAGAATGTCAATAGAAACTCATAATTCCCTTGGACATTTAGAATCAAGCAACACACAAATGCACAATTATATTATCTTGAAGAGCAAAGGCATCAAATAAAGATAGCCACATCCAAGCTTTAATCACTCCAATGATCTCCTTCTAATTAGCCCATGTAGCAGATGAATTCCACAAGTCACAGGTTCAAGATAACAGCTTCACAATGATCATGTTGCAAATGAACTCAGAGGGATCTTGAATGATGTATCAGATGAAGTTTCAAATTGCAAGCACTTGGTTTCTCAATAAGTTGGCATTGTCCAAGTCCTTTAGCATAGGAATGTTGCCTAAGTTCTAGGTCCATTTGTCCAAGATCAATCCAACAGTCCACTCAAAAGTTTTTTAGGGTCTTTTGTTGTTATTATATACATTAATGGTCAAAGACCACACAAACAAGCAAAGTATATACAAACAAGAAATATCACAATATGGTCCAAGTGGACAAAGTGAAAATTTCATTAACATAAACATTTAGAATGATATGAACAATGGCAAATGAATAAAAACTAGAATTAAATGACATTAAAGTAAATGGCTTGAAATTGAAAGTTAGTTGTTAATGGGTTAGAAGTTAGTATTGTTTTGCTTTTGCTTTTCATTTTTTAGACATTCCTTGGAGAACATTCCACCCACTTATCACAAGCATGGATCCTTGAGTCAAGACAACTTCCAAAGGAAGGAAAAATGGGCAAGTTTCCACACAATACCATGAAAGAGGGGAGACTTACAATCTCACTAACTAGACTTCTAGGCCTTTTTATGTCACAAATTTAGCGCTATGTTAAGCAATCGTAATTGGACTTATGTAGAAGTCACAATTATTTAAGGTCGGGCAATAGAATTTTGGTGTTAATGCATGTTTGAGACATAGTATAATGGACTATGTTCATGAAACATACCACACACAAAAATAAATATGCAAAAGAAGTGGCCTAATCTCATCCCTACTCATGTTAATTTTTCAATCAACTAGCTTTAGGACTTTGAGATATCATAGGCCAAATGAGATGAATGCATAAAGAAGGGGATTGAGATGAAGGGGGAAGGGAATGGATAAAAACTCAAATTGGTCAAAGGAAGGCTTTCATCAAATTAATATCATCCATTCATTTTGGGAGATGGAATGTACATTCCATCAATCCCCTAAATCCAATGATAACTTGACAAAGTCAAATCAACCTTGACCAAGGCCCAACAACAAGAGTCAAACACAAACAAGTCATTACAATTGGTCAACAAAATTATTTGGCATTTATTCAAATTAAAAATACTAAAATAAGGCATTTAAATTAAATATGGTTTGTCAAATTCCTACAACCTCATCAAAACACCAAATAAATGGCCATGAGATTTATCATAGGTCAAACAAGGTCAAAGGACCTTGGAGAAAAAATTTCAGAATTTTTAAAGACTTAAAAGTATTTTTAAACAATTAAAAATAAACACAAAAGCAATTAAATTATGAAAAATATTAATAATGATCCAAAAAATAATTTTAATTCAGAATATGAAAGGGGAAATTATTTGAAAATTTTTGGTGAAACTCTCATATTTTTTGGATCAATATGAAAATTAATATGAATTAATGAAAATAAATGAAATAAAAGAAAATCAGAAAATAACAAAAAAATGTGGACCACTTGATCTCCCTCATTAATTTAGTTGGCAGATCAAGCGATCCTTAGCGCGCTTTCCACCGTGGGCTTGAGTCAATGCGCCACAGGAATGGTAATCAGAACCAACGCGTGAGATTAGATCAATTTAAATGGATCCTATGGTTGGATACATTCCAACACACGGCTGAAGCTACAGCTTCGGTCTTCTTCTCCGATGGACCTCACCGGACAGGTCCACCTTCAACCATCACCAAAAAAAAGGACATGATCTGAAAGAAAAAATGGCGTAGAGCACGAATCTGACCTCAATTTTAACTAAATCCACATATATAGAAAGATATGAGGAGTTGAATTTTGAGGTGTATCAACTGAGTTGCTTCGATTTGACCTCTAAGCAACTTAATCTTCTTGCCTACATTGGTAGGACTCTAGACAACCAAAGATCCAAGATAATTGAGTGGAATTGAGCGAGAATCGAATAGATGAAATTTTCTGGAAAATACCTTCAATGAAGGTCTGGATTCACTTGTTCTTGCTTTAGCTCGGGCTTGATCTTGCTCAGGATGCTTGTAGAAGTAGATTAGAATGCACAAAAGGTCTTGGATCCCTGGAGTTTTGAATCTCAAAACAGTGAGATTCAAACTCAATTTTCAAAGGAAATTCTCAGGATTATCCTCTCAAATAGAAGGGTTTGGTCTTTGGGATCAAAGTTGGCGCGAATGGGTCCTTAATTCTGAGCATATGGAGCTCTATTTATAGCTGGATCATGTGATATTTGCACCTTCCAAATGAGTTTCCAAAATTGGCAATGAGTGATGCATGTGTGCATTGGCGTGTACAGGCCCATGAGATCATTCCATTTGATCCATAATTGAGTGTGAGTAAGTCTGAAATCAACTTGGAATGCAAGGCAAATGTATATGGAAGCTTGAAGTTTGATCTTTGCCAAATGATGATGCAATGTTCCAGCCATGCGCAGCCCTAGCAAATCTTGTCCAAAGATGAAATTGGACTTTTTGGAAAGGTTATATCAATAGGAACAACTTTCATGTTCAACACTTTTCCATTTGGAGCTTGGAATATGAAGAATTTTGAGGTAGAAGTTTGGAAATTTCAACATGTTGAAATTTTTTGTAAGTGTTAAGCCATATATCTCAATATTCCACCTTGCTTAACTTTTTATGTGAGCTTCAAATGAGAAAAGTGTATTCATCAAAGTTGTAGCTCTTTCAAAGACCTTAAAATGGTCACAAATTTCATATCATTTGGATTAAGAATGATAGAGTTATGCATTTTTGAAGTTTGGAAAAATCACTTGTTCAATGGTATAGGTCAAAAGTGACCTATAATGTAACCTCATATCACATGCTCATAAAAGTTGAATTTGCTTTCACTCGAAACATTAAAGTTGAAGTAGACACCTCGAATTTGATTGTTCAACTTGGAAACCTTTCATCTCATAAAAATTGAGCAAGTTATGACCTTGGGAAGTTGACTTTCAAATTAGGGTTTAGACAAAATGACCTATAATGTTTCAACATAGAAAATAATTTTGCAAGCACAACTAGCTCTAGGTATCAACATGAAAGTTGTTTGGAATGTCATTTAGAGTAACTTTTCTCTTGGAATAATGTTAATATGGTGAAAATTGTAGGAGATAGGGTCCAGAGAGACCCAGTTTTGATCAGATGAACTCATCTGGCCAACCACCATCAACCGACTTGCTAACCTTCAACCGACTTGCTAACATTCATCTGGCTCATGGTAGATAATATATGCATGACATGATGAATTTTGAAGTGTCCCTTTATAAACTTGATCAATTTGTGAGATAGCTTGTTGGAGAAGTTACTCAAAATACCCAGTCAAACTAGGTTTTCCAAGGCAAATCACCCTCAAACTCTTGAAGAAAACTTGATCAATATAACATGTGGGAATCAATGGAACTAATATATGATGATCATAACCACTCTTGGATTAATTCATGGTTGTGCTCTTTGTCATGAGGGTCTCAAACCCTATATATGAATTTGATAGACCAATGGGGACCATGCCCTTCCTACAAAAGAGTTAGGCAAATATAAAGACATATTTTTGGTATTTTGGTTAGTAAAATGATAATATACAAGTATGATACAATCACATGGTGCTTGGTGATATCTCCCAAAACAAACCCAATGAAAGATGGGTAAGGAGGATGCCAAGGTATAATCCCAATGCTAATGCTTATGATGAAATTGCATGAGGGATCTTAGGGTCAAAGTTGAGGGATCTTAGGGTCAAAGTTGGGGTCTTACAGCTGCCCCTATTTAAGGACATTCTAACTGAGGAGGCGAAGGTTAAAATCTTCATGTCGACTCAGTAGGATGAGCTTAAATAACAACACATAGAAACAAATTTTGGTCCCTAAGAGACCTCATGATGCAAAGGGTATGAATGTCAAAGTTAATGCTCTACGGGGAAATATTGCCACAAAGGAAAAGAAATCAGAGAGACCGAAAGTCCGCAGAAGTATAATGTATTCCATAAGGAAAACTCATTGGGGAGACAGAGACTCTGGGGGAAAAAGGGGTTATGCATAGGCCAGGCTACGACTTAAAACTACTGGGGGACTCGAGGAATTCCATACAAACATGGAAAGACTTTGTCGGGGAAATAACAACATCTGCATGGGATACGAGTAAGTCAGGATAAAACTGAAGTACTTGAATCATGCAGGAGAAGTGATTCCACTAAGGAAATGCGCACTCAACTCAACTGGGGAAGAAATAAACTTCAACACAGGAAGAGCAGAAATCTATTATCTACTACCTGCTACTGGGTGAGGAGATAATAAAGATCTAACAGAGAGAACATCTGTCATCGGTTAGGATGAACATATCAAGGATGACTCGTTGAGAACCAACAGGAGGGAGTATTCATTACCGGTTACTGGGTAAGAATAGCCTTGCTGGGGAAAACTGCAGAAAATAGGATTTACAACTACTAGTTACTGGGTAGAGTACCAAGGGTGACAATATCCGTCATCGGTTAGGATGAACATATCAAGGATAAACTCAACAGGGAAGAAGATCTGTCATCGGTTAGGATGAACATATCAAGGATAGACTTGCCTGGGAATGTCAAGGAGGATATCCGTCATCGGTTAAGATGAACATATCAAGGATAAACCAACTGAAGAAAAAGTAGGAATTACATCTATCGAATGCTGGATAGAAGATCGTCAAAGAGAAAATCCGTCACCGGTTAGGATGAACATATCAAGGATAGACTCTGAGAGGAGAGAAAATAGGAATTACATCTATCAGTTACTGGATAGAATACCATCAAAGAGAAAACCTATCATCGGTTAGGATGAACATATCAAGGATTAACTCTGCGAAGGGGACAAAAAGCAGGATTTACAACTACCGACTACTGGGTAGAAGACCGTAAAGAGAAGGAAACCCGTCATCGGTTAGGATGAGCATATCAATGATTAACTCTCTGGGGAACAAGAATAGGGATTACAACTACCTTTTTACTGGGTAGAATACCAAAGGTGAGAGTATCCGTCATCGGTTAGGATGAACATATCAAGCATAAACTCAGGCAGGGGAGAGAAAGATATCTGTCACCAGTTAGGATGAACATATCAAGGATATACTTTCTGGGGAATAGATTCACTAGGGACTCTACTGAGGAGAAAAAACAGGGGTACTTTTGCTGGGTATTGGGCAAGAAGTAACAAAATGCAAACTAAGAAGAATATTACCAATTATTGGGTAATAGACTCTTAGGAGACTCGAAACATCTATCTAGGCAAAAGCTAGACAGAAATAGTCAATTAAGACTCAACCCAATGAGGATATAACTCAAGGGGAGTGATTCCATCCAGATAATCAACTGGAAAGGAAACTGAAATAATAATCATCCACGAGGACACAAACAACTAGGGATACCCGAAGGGTCAACTGCTTGGGGAACCTCTGATGCTTAGCACTTAAGGACTTGCTACTTTTTGAAGTGCTGTTGATATTTCCTTTTAATTGCTTTGAAAATTTCTTGTTTTTATATCTTTTAAGAAAAAGATTTTGATTAAAATTTTTAAATTTTCAAAATGATCATAATAAAATTTAAACTATTGGCTGAAGTAAATAAGAGTAGAAACAATTGGACAAAAGCTCAACTTTATTTAATGGGATGGTAGTCTGTAAATGACAAGGGTTACATTGAATACAAATGATCCTTAATCCTTTTACCAAGTCTTGATATTCACTGTGCTCTTGACCGCTGCTGGGATGATGAATCAACGTCAACCCTTGTGCTCAACGAAGTCTTTCCGATACTAGTCGATCAGCAGGCTGCAGTTACTTGCCATAATCCCTAATTTTTGCATAAGTTTCCCCAAGGTAGGGTACTCAACTTATCGGGAAAAAAATTCTGTTTTTATGTCTCTAATTTTTGCCTGGATCGCCCTTTCGGGTTTTCAATCCACCGAGACGCTCTTTTTTGCCTAAGCCGCCCTTTCGGGTTTTCAACGTAGCGAGTTGTTCTTTTCTTTTTAGGCGAAGTATTTCTTGACTGCATCTGCATTCACAGGACGAGTGAACTCTTCACCATCCATAGTTGTAAGAATCAAAGCACCGCCTGAAAAGGCTCTTTTAACAACATATGGGCCTTCATAATTGGGGGTCCATTTTCCCCTAGAATCTGGTTTGAATGACAGGATATTCTTGAGCACAAGATCACCTTCTATAAACACACGAGGTCTGACCTTCTTATCAAAAGCTTTCTTCATTCTCTGCTGATATAACTGACCATGACACATGACAGTCAATCTCTTCTCTTCAATCAAATTCAACTGATCAAACCTAGTTTGACACCATTCAGCTTCAGTCAACTTGGCTTCCATGAGCACGCGCAATGAAGGAATCTCAACCTCTACGGGGAGCATTGTTCCATACCATACACAAGTGAGAAAGGGGTTGCCCCTGTTGAAGTGCGGACGGATGTACGATACCCATGCAAAGCAAATGGGAGCATCTCATGCCAATCCTTGTACGTGACAACCATCTTCTGAATAATCTTCTTAATGTTCTTATTCGCAGCTTCAACAGCCTCATTCATCTTGGATCTGTAGGGAGAAGAATTATGATGTGCAATCTTGAAGTCTTTGCAAAGAACTTCCACCATATTGTTATTCAAGTTCGATCCATTATCAGTAATGATCTTACTTGGCACACCATAACGGCATATAATCTGATTCTTGATAAACCTTACAACAACTTGATTTGTTACATTTGCATACGATGCCGCGTCAACCCATTTTGTGAAGTAATCAATTGCCACCAGAATGAAACGATGTCCATTCAAGGCTTTGGGCTCAATCATCCCAATCATATCGATTCTCCACATGGAGAAAGGCCATGGGGAAGAGATAACATTCAAAATTGTCGGAGGAACATGAATATTATCAGCATAAATTTGACACTTGTGGCACTTCTTCACAAACTTGCAACAGTCAGATTCCATTGTCAGCCAATAGTAACATGCTCGCAACATCTTCTTGAAGGAGAATTGCGATCCAAAACGCAGCGGAAATTAAAATTTTATCCTTTAGAGATCCTTACGAATGGTCATGATCACTGATAGAATATTTACCTCTTGTGACGATTGAAACCTTTGGTGCAGATCTCTTGTGACAATCAAAACCTTTGATGTAGATCCACGGAGCGATCACGAATGTTGAATGATGACAACGTCTCTACTCAGTCCACACGAGCGGATTCCTTCAATCTCAGTGCTAGCTGGTACGAATGAAGGCTTTGAGTGAGAGAGAGAGAGAGAGAGAGAGAGAGAGAGAGAGAGAGAGAGAGAGAGAGAGAGAGAGAGAAAACGAAAATAATGCAACCGCAATGAATGCTTCTGCACAAGGGTTCTATTTATAGAACCACTTGTGTGGGCTTCAAGCTAAAAATCCCACTTAAGTGTATTTTGGCCCATATCTTATAATATGCCCAAAATTACTTAAGCTCATGGTACCTTACCATATTTCGTATTCTACTTAAGTACACCGTACCTTTACGATGTTCTACAATTCACTTAAGGGCACCGTACCTTACGATGTTCCTTAGTTACTCTATCTCTTATCAATCCGTCCTTTGTGTGTGACCCTGTAGGTTTTCGCGGCATTGGCCATTATATTAAATCATGTATTTAACATAATAAACAGTGAGCGGTATCTAGCAACACATCACTGCTACCCAAGACACGAAAATCTCATGTGATCTGACAATTCCTTCTATGTATAATTACCCTTTTGCCCTTATGTCTATATTGAACACAAGGCATAGACCGTGTCATCCTTGTTCAGTTCAATATTGGTCCCAGAGACATTTATCCTGTTATGCAGGATGGGCAAATTCCATCTAGGTCACTCATGTCCCTTAGCATGCTTCGTGGAGTACCCATCAACTGTCTTTATGGTTATCCAGTTACGGATAATGTTTGATCAGCAATAAAGCACTCGACTCTACATCTAGGGTCCATAGTGGTTTCAGGTAGAAGAGTGGTATACACCATTATCACCATGAGAATAACTTATGACACTTTGCATAACTTTCTATATAGTATTCTCATAGCGGGTCAATCCGGTATAAATATTACTCTTAATATCCATACCTATGTGTAAGACTTGATAACTCCTTATCCATGATCCATGAGATGTAAACATCAATCTATATACATAATAGTCTTAATGCTTTAATGTCATCCCACTTCACAATAAAGCTCGACTACGGATACTTTAAGAATAGTGTCCTTATGTTTAATGTGATCTCATGATTAAGTCATACTTGATACATTAAACAGACTAGCTATTCTAGGGACTTTATTAAACAAACGTAATAAAGAAAAAGCCTTTTATTATTAATAAATAATTCGATACAAGTACCAAAAGTATTGGCCTCTAGGGCTTACACCAACAATCTCCCACTAGCACTAGAGCCAATCAGGCATACCCTTAATACCCATAGATCTAGTATGGCCATCATGCTTCTGCTGCGCAAGAGGCTTTGTCAGTGGGTCAGCAATATTGTCAAGTGTAGGTACTCTGCATATTTTCACATCTCCTCTATCTATTATCTCTCGAATGAGATGATAACGCCTAAGTATGTGTTTGGATCGTTGGTGAGATCTAGGCTCCTTGGCTTGTGCGATAGCACCATTGTTATCACAGTAGAGACCAATTGGATCCACAATGCTAGGAACTATGCCAAGTTCACTAATGAACTTTTTGATCCAAACAGCTTCCTTTGGTGCACTTGAGGCAGCAATATACTCGGCCTCGGTTGTAGAATCAGCAATTGTATCTTGCTTTGAACTTTTCCAGCTCACAGCGCCACCGTTTAAGCAAAACACATAACCAGATTGCGATCTATAGTCATCCTTATCTGTCTGGAAGCTAGCATCGGTGTATCCAATTACAGCCAACTCTTCCTGACCTCCATATATCAAGAATGAGTCCTTATTCCTTCTTAAATACTCAAGGATATTCTTGACAGCTACCCAGTGAGCATCACCAGGATCAGATTGGTACCTACTCATTGCACTTAAAGCATACGAGACATATGGTCGAGTACATAACATGGCATACATGATAGATCCTATTGCAGATGCATATGGAATCTTATTCATGCAATCCCTTTCTTCCTTAGTTAAAGGGGATTGTGTTTTTGATAGACACAGGCCATGTTGCATAGGTATGAATCCTTTCTTGGATTCATGCATATCAAAGCGTCTCAACACTTTGTCTATGTATGTACTCTGACTTAGGCCAAGCAGTTTTTATGATCTATCTCTATAGATTCTGATTCCTAATATATAGGCTGCTTCACCTAGGTCCTTCATAGAAAAGCATTTCCCCAACCAAGACTTTACTTGTTATAGGGTAGGGATATCGTTTCCAATGAGTAATATGTCATCTACATATAATACCAAGAAAACGATCATGCTCCCACTAACCTTCTTGTAGACACAAGGCTCATCTTCGTTCTTGATGAATCCATATTGTTTTATTGTTTCATCAAAACAAAGATTCCAGCTTCTGGAAGCTTGCTTCAATCCATAGATTGATCTTTGTAACTTACATATCTTTTGGGCTTCCTCTGGTATGTCAAATCCTTCAGGCTGTGTCATGTACACATCCTCAAGAAGATTTCCATTAAGGAAAGCAGTTTTGACATCCATCTGCCATATTTCATAATCATGATATGCAGCGATAGCAAGTAAAATCCGAACAGATTTAAGCATTGCAACTGGTGAAAAGGTTTCATCATAGTCAATCCCATGAATTTGTTTATATCCTTTTGCAACCAGTCTTGCCTTATAGGTATGTACCTTACCATCCATGTCAGTCTTCTTTTTGAAGACCCACTTGCATCCTATAGGGTTAACTCCTACAGGAGGCTCTACCAAGGTCCAAACTTGGTTTGTGTGCATGGAATCCATTTCAGATTTCATGGCTTCTAGCCACTTCTCAGGCTCGGGACCAGTTATGGCCTCTTGGTAGGTCACAGGCTCATCCTGATCCATGAGTAATACATCACCTTGATCAGTTATGAGATATCCATATCTCTCAGGTAGTTGACGTATCCTGCTTGACCTACGCTGGTCTTGTTCTACTTGAGCAGGTTGCTCTTCCACAACTTCTTGTGTTTCCTGCTCTAATTCCTCCATAGGTGTATCTATGCTTTGTGATTCTTGAATTTCTTCAAGCTCTACTTTCCTCCCACTGGTTCCTTTGGAAATAAAATCCTTTTCTAGGAAAACTCCAGTTCGAGCGACAAACACTTTGCCCTCAGAAGGATTGTAGAAGTAATACCCTCTTGTTTCTTTAGGATACCCCACAAATAAGCATTTGTCAGATTTGGGCTCAAGCTTAGTTGAAATTTGTCGTTTCACATAAACCTCGCAACCCCAAATCTTTATGTAAGACATATGTGGTTTCTTACCACTCCATATCTCATATGGTGTCTTCTCAACCTTTTTGGATAGAACACGGTTAAGTGTGTAAGCTGCTGTCAATAATGCATGTCCCCAAAAGGAGTTTGGAAGATCGGCGTGACTCATCATGGATCGGACCATGTCTAACAGGGTTAGATTTCTTCTCTCAGATACACCATTCCGTTGGGGTGTTCCAGGAGGAGTAAGTTGGGATAGGATCCCACACTCTTTCAGATGGTCATCAAACTCTAGGCTTAAATACTCACCACCTCGATCTGATCGAAGAGTTTTAATATTCTTACCTAGTTGGTTTTGTACTTCATTCTTGAATTCCTTGAACTTTTCAAAGGACTCTGATTTGCGTTTCATTAAATACACATAACCATATCTACTGAAATCATCAGTGAATGTGATGAAGTACTGAAAACCTCCTCTGGCTGGTATGTTCAGTGGTCCACATACATCAGTATGTATTAGGCCCAAAAGATCATTCTCTCTTTCAGCTTTTCCTGTGAATGGAGACTTTGTCATCTTTCCAATTAAACAAGATTTGCATGTCTCATATGATTCATAATCAAAAGAGTCCAAGAGTCCATCTTTATGGAGTTTGGAAATGCGTTTCTCATTTGTGTGGCCTAATCGACAATGCCAAAGGTAAGTTGGATTTAACTCGTTAGGTTTCATCCTTTTAGTATTAATGTTATATATAGGCATTTCGAGATCAAGGACATACAATCCATTGCTCATTTGTGCAGTAGCATAGAATATATCATTCAAATAAATTGAGCAACAATTGTTCTTTATTATAAATGAAAAACCAAACTTGTCCAAACAAGAAATGGAAATAATATTCCTGCTAACTGCAGGTACATAATAACAGTTCTCTAACTGAATTATTAAATCACTAGGTAAAGTTAATACATAAGTTCCTACGGCTAAAGCAACAACCTTTGCTCCATTGCCAACTCGTAGGTCAACTTCACCTTTTGCCAAATCTCTACTTCTTTTTAGCCCCTGCACATTTGTACAAATGTGAGAACCACATCCAGTATCTAATACCCATGATGCAGGAGTAGATAAATTTATTTCAATAACAAAAATACCTGAAGTTGAAGTCTCTACTCCATTCTTTGTATCTTCCAGGTACTTTGGGCAGTTTCTCTTCCAGTGTCCGGTCTTACCGCAATGGAAGCAGGTGCCTGCCTTTGCTATGCCTCCACTAGGCTTCAAAGCAGCAACAGTGGGTTTGGGTTTGGCAACTTCCTTGCCTTTCCCTTTATCACCCTGCTTGGTGGGCCTTTTGTTCTGTCTCTTTCCATTTTCGATCATCAGAATGGACTTCCCTTTTGTCTTCAGATTCTGCTTAGTTGTTCTTAACATGCCTAGCAGTTCAGGAAGAGATTTATCCATATCATTCATATTGAAATTTAGGACAAATTGACTGAATCTATCTGACAACGATTGCAAGATCAAATCAGTCGCAAGTTCCTTTCCGAGGGGAAAACCCAACCTTTCAAGGTTTTCCACATACCCAATCATCTTGAGCACATGGGGACTTACAGGGGCTCCCTCAGCTAACTTGCTTTGAAAAAGGGCTTTTGAAACTTCAAACCTCTCATGCCTTGCTTGCTCTTGATAGAGCATCTTCAAGTGTTCGATCATATCGAACGCTGCCATGTTCTCATGTTGCTTTTGCAATTCTGAGTTCATGGTAGCTAGCATGAGACAAGCAGTTTCATTGGCATCATCGACATGCTTCTTATAAGCATCTCTTTTTGCCTTAGGTGCAGAACTAGGAGGTTCCTCTTCAGGAACAGGTTTCTCCAAGACATACAACTTTTTATCATGTTTGAGGACAATCCTCAGGTTTCGGTGCCAATCCAGGAAATTTGTCCCAGACAATTTTTCCTTGTCAAGGATTGATCGCAAGATGTTGTTAGAGGTGTTTGTTGTCATGGTAATCTACATAAGAATTAATGAAAATATAAGTATCAATAACATATTTAATTAGGCCTTTAATTAAATATGCTCCCACTATTTTACTCAAAACAAATGACCCTCATCATTTGATTCGGAAAATCCCGTTGGAAGATTTTCTAGTGGCTCGAGATCCATATTTCACTTTGTTCTAAGTCCGCGTAGGCAGATTACATAAAACTAGGTTATTTAGGTAGGAACTTCTTCCAATTGTATCTCATACAACTCTCGAAAATTTCAATTGGGTGAATAACTCCTTATTCCAATCCATCATATGGATCATTCCCAACTCTTGCTTCTAAACATATATAATCTTATTATAATTTATTTAGTTAAGTTTGACCCATTGTTTTAGCAATTGGATATTACAATTATCCCATCGCACCTTACTAATATAGAACATGCACCTCGCGTAGGCGAAACCTACATTATCCGATACTAGTCTTGATGAGTGCTAAAACTTGGAAAGCATAAACTTAATATTTAATTTGAGGGAATTGTAATTGTTATGATCTCACCGGCTTATTTATCATATAAATCGTCTCTCACATGCATCAACATTTATTCACATGCATCAACATACATACACATGCATCAACATACATAATGAAACAGTTATGGCCCCTAGCGCAATTGTTCTCCCAAGCCAGTGAGAGAACCTAAGCTAACCTAATAACGATCTAAGCTTCTCCAAGCAAGATCTTCAAGGTTGTCCTCCTTTGATCTTCAAGGTTGTCCTCCTTTGATATTGAAATCTTCTCTTTCTTCATAACAGTGTCTTCTTCTCTTTCTTCATAACATTACATTACAGAAGAAACTCGTTTTACATACGAGGGATTGAGATGAAAAAAGAAGTTACATTAAGAGATTAAAAGGAGAGGCACGACACGCAGATCGTATTTAAAAAACCCAAAACAAAATGAAGGAAGACTAAGGCCATAACTGATCACCATTAGGCAATAATGATAAACACATTATTATTATTATTAATTTTTAATTCCTTTAATTAATTAAAACACAATTAAATTTCGGCAAACGATCATACTACGCAGAGTTAGCCGGGGGTTCCGCTGCCCACATGGAGAAAGGCCATGGGGAAGAGATAACATTCAAAATTGTCGGAGGAACATGAATATTATCAGCATAAATTTGACACTTGTGGCACTTCTTCACAAACTTGCAACAGTCAGATTTCATTGTCATCCAATAGTAACCTGCTCGCAACATCTTCTTGAAGGAGAATTGTGATCCAAAACGCAGCGGAAGGTTAAAATTTTCTCCTTTAGAGATCCTTACGAATGGTCATGATCAGTGATAGAATATTTACCTCTTGTGACGATTGAAACCTTTGGTGCAGATCTCTTGTGACGATCAAAACCTTTGATGCAGATCCACGGAGAGATCACGAACGTTGAATGATGACAACGTCTCTACTCAATCCACACGAACGGATTCCTTCAATCTCAGTGCTAGCTGGTACGAATGAAGGCTTTGAGTGAGAGAGAGAGAGAGAGAGAGAGAGAGAGAGAACGAAAATAATGCAACCGCAATGAATGCTTCTGCACAAGGGTTCTATTTATAGAACCACTTGTGTGGGCTTCAAGCTAAAAAGCCCACTTAAGTGTATTTTGGCCCATATCTTATAATATGCCCAAAATTACTTAAGCTCATGGTACCTTACCATATTTCGTATTCTACTTAAGTACACCATACCTTTACGATGTTCTACAATTCACTTAAGGGCACCGTACCTTATGGTGTTCCTTAGTTACTCTATCTCTCATCAATCCGTCCTTTGTGTGTGACCCTATAGGTTTTCGCGGCATTGGCAATTATATTAAATCATGTATTTAACATAATAAACAGTGAGCGGTATCTAGCAACACATCACTCCTACCCAAGACACGAAAATGTCATGTGATCTGACAATTCCTTCTGTGATAATACTTATGTGTATAATTACCCTTTTGCCCTTATGTCTATATTGAACACAAGGCATAGACCGTGTCATCCTTGTTCAGTTCAATATTGGGCCCATAGACATTTATCCTGTTATGTAGGATGGGCAAATTCCATCTAGGTCACTCATGTCCCTCAGCATGCTTCGTGGAGTACCCATCAACTGTCTTTATGGTTATCCAGTTACGGACAACGTTTGATCAGCAATAAAGCACTCGACTCTACATCTAGGGTCCATAGTGGTTTCAGGTCGAAGAGTGGTATACACCATTATCACCATGAGAATAACTTATGACACTTTGCATAACTTTCTATATAGTATTCTCATAGCGGGTCAATCCGGTATAAATATTACTCTTAATATTCATACCTATGTTTAAGACTTGATAACTCCTTATCCATGATCCATGAGATGTGATCACCAGTCTATATACATAATAGTCTTAATGCTTTAATGTCATCCCATTTCACAATAAATCTCGACTACGGATACTTTAAGAATAGTGTCCTTATGTTTAATGTGATCTCATGATTAAGTCATACTTGATACATTAAACAGACTAGCTATTCTAGGGACTTTATTAAACAAACGTAATAAAGAAAAAGCCTTTTATTATTAATAAATAATTCGATACAAGTACCAAAAGTATTGGCCTCTAGGGCTTACACCAACACTTCTTCGCCATTGCATGTCCATTGGAATGCATACCAAAGGAACCTTCATGCACCTCAGCCATCAACAAGTCTGCTTCGTGTCTATCCACGCATCTAAGAAAAACCATGTCGAAATTTCTCTTGTACAATACATCACCATTCAAGTAAAAGTTACAGGCTAATCTTCTCAAAGTCTTCTTATCTTTCAAAGATGCCCCAGGCGGGTAAATCTGACTTTTAAGGAAACGTTTGATGTCATAATACCACGGCTTCTCATCCTTGATCTCTTCAACAGCAAACACATGAGCTGGCCTATCAAGACGCATCACAGACAAATTGGGAACTTCATTCCAATACTTGACTACAATCATTGATGCCAACGTTGCAAGAGCATCTGCCATCCGGTTTTCATCTCGAGGGATATGATGAAACTCAACCTTTGTAAAGAAAGTTGAAATCCCCCTCACATAATCTCTATATGGTATTTAACCGGGTTGATTCGTCTCCCATTCACCTTTGATTTGATTCATAACCAAGGCTGAATCACCGAAGACATCCAAACACTTGATTCTGAGATTCATGGCCTCTTCAAGCCCCATAATGCAAGCTTCATATTCTGCCATGTTGTTTTTACATTTGAAAGTCAATCTAGCTATAAATGGTAGAAGTGTGCCTTGAGGAGTAATGATCAATGCCCCAATGCCATTTCCATATTGATTAACAGCTCCATCAAATACCATGCCCTAATGGGAACCAGGTTCTGGCCCTTCTTCAAGCAATGGTTCATCACAATCTTTCATTTTCAAGTACAAAATCTCTTCATCAGGAAAATCGTATTGTATTGACTGGTAATTTTCAATTGGTTGGTGAGCCAAATGGTCGGCCAAGATACTACCTTTGATCGCTTTCTGAGATCGGTATTCGATATCATACTCTGATAACAACATCTTCCAACGGGCAATCCTCCCAGTTAAAGCATGCTTCTCAAATATATACTTGATTGGATCCATTTTGGATATCAACCAAGTGGTATGATTCAACATATACTGACGCAGACGCTTATCAGCCCAAGCCAATGCGCAACAAGTTTTCTCAAGCATAGAATACCGAGTCTCACAGTCGGTGAACTTCTTACCGAGGTAGTAGATCGCAAATTCTTTCTTTCCAGTCTCATCTTGCTGACCAAGGACATAACGCATACTATCTTCAAGCACAGTCAAATACATGATCAATGGTCTTCCTTCAACAGGTGGAGACAAAATCGGAGGTTCAAGCAAATATTCCTTGATACTATCAAAAGCTTTCTGGCAGTCTTCGGTCCAATCACAAGACTGATCTTTCCGAAGAAGCTTGAATATAGGCGCACATGTGGCAGTCATGTGGGAAATGAATCTGGAAATATAATTCAAACGGCCGAGAAAACCTCTAATTTGCTTCTCAGTTTTGGGCGCAGACATCTCTTGTATTGCTTTGACCTTGGCAGGATCAACTTCAATACCCTTCTCGCTGACAATAAAGCCCAACAACTTACCAGAACGAACACCAAAAGTACACTTATTGGGATTCAAGCGGAGTTTATATTTCCTCAAACGCTGGAATAGCTTCAACAAATGCTCAACATGTTCCTCTTCATCAATCAATTTAGCAATCATGTCATCGACATATACTTCAATCTCTTTATGCATCATATCATGAAAAAGAGTAGTCATTGCTCTTTGGTAAGTTGCACCAGCATTCTTCAAATCTAAAGGCATCACTCTATAACAGAATATTCCCCAAGGTGTAATGAATATAGTCTTCTCCATATCTTCGGGTGCCATTTTGATCTGATTATATCCGGAAAATCCATCCATAAACGAAAAGACTTTGAGTTTAGCAGTATTATCTACCAACATATCAATCTGTGGCAGAGGGAAATCATCTTTCGGACTGGCTTTATTCAAATCTCTATAGTCAACACACATGCGGACTTTTCCATCTTTCTTCGGCACAGGCACAATATTGGCCACCCATTATGGATACTCAACGGTTACAAGGAAACCGACATCAATCTGCTTCTGCACTTCCTCATTGATCTTCACATCCATATCAGGATGCGTTCTTCTCAACTTCTGCTTGACTGGCGGGCATTCTGGCTTTAACGGAAATCTATACTCCACAATCTCATAATCTAAACCAGGCATGTCTTGATAGGACCAAGCAAACACATCTGAATACTCTCGAAGAAGATCACCTAACCCCTTCTTGACATCTGAACACAGGCGAGACCCAATCTTGACTTCCTTCACATCATCCTCGGAACCCAAGTTAACAAGCTCAATCTGATCTTCGAACGGATGAATGGTCTTTTCGTCTTGCTCAAGAAGACGAGATAATCCATCACTCACTTCTACATCACTTTCCTCCTCGGCTTCAAACACAGGGAATTCAAATTTTGGAGAAGGAGAAGGATCTTTGTATTCAATGGGGTTAGGAACCAACCTGCATAATGATTTGATATTTTCATTTTAGAGAAGTGAATTTGTGACCAAATATTATGCAGATGGACAATTTTATTGTTTATTTATGTTTTTTGTGATTACCATTTTCAGAATAAAACAAAAAGTAAAAACAAGACATCATAGATGTGGATGAATAGAATTAATTTTATTAATGATCAATTTGAAAATGCCCAAACAATGTTCACTTATCCCTTAGGCATAGGAGAAGGATTTTGAAAACATATAAAGGCAATTACTTAGATCGATGCAAAACAACAGGAATATCAACGGCAGTCCAATTGTCACAAGCCTTCCCATGCATCACAAAATTGGTGCAGTCTTCCTCTTCGGCATCCTCAAGCACAACACCTAAGTGTTGTTCATTGCCATGAATGAACCCTCCACTACGGAAGCTAAGTTGCATATCTTCAGTCCTTGTAGTTGATGAACCTTTCTGGAACCCCAAACCGGTTCTGCCTTTGTTGTCGGAGACCTCTACCATGCACCCCCATGGATCAATATTGCCTTCTTCCACAATCTTCTTAGCATCTTTCAATGAGGACTTAGGTGCCCCAACTCTCTTTTTAGCAGCAATAGATAAGGCCTGGAACGGAGCTCCAACCTCATCCTTAGCTTCTACGTAAGAGAAATATGACAAATGGCTAACCAACAATGCCTTTTCTCCACCAACAACCACGAGCTTAACATTTTTCACAAATTTGAGTTTCTGGTGCAATGTGGAGATAACAACTCCTGCCTCATGGATTCGTGGCCTTCCCAACAAGCAACTGTAGGTCGGGTGGATATCCATTACTTGAAAAGTAATCTGAAAATCACTCGAACCTATTTTAACTGGAAGGTCCACTTCACCAATGATTGTCTTGCGCGAACCATCAAAGGCCTTGACGATTACCCCACTATACCTCATAGGCACTCCTTGATATGACAGCTTTGATAGAGTTGACTTAGGAAGCACATTCAGCGACGACTCGGTGTCAACAAGCACATTTGACAAAGCATCCTCTTTGCAATTCATAGAAATGTGCAAAGCCAGGTTATGATTTCTTCCCTCCTCAGGGAGTTCTTCATCACAGAAGCTAAGATTATTGAAAGAAGTGATGTTGGCCATGATATGATCGAATTGGTCTACTGTAACATCATGTTCTATAAAAGCTTGTTCCAGAACTCTCTGCACGGCTTCTCTGTGCGCTTCAGAATTCATGAGCAGAGACAACACTGAGATTTTTGAGGGGGTTTGGAGCAGCTGCTCCACCACATTAAACTCACTCCTTTTGATTAACCGAAGTACCTCATCATCATCGTTAGCTTTCAAATTGCTGGGTTCACCAGACTTACCCTTTGAAACACCAACTGGATCTTCGACAGGCACTTCCACCTTCTTACTCACAACTGACTCTTCCTTATCCTTTGGGAACACCGGCTCAAACACACGACCATTACGGGTCACCTTGGTAACATCAGCAATGCTCACGATAGAGCTAGTCGTAGGCAACGGAACCTCTTGACCACCCTCTATCATTATAGCATTATACGTATACGGAACAACTTTATCAGATGAATACGGGTCTGGGCCCGCTAACCGTATTACCAATGGCGATACTGATCTTTTGCTGACATTGTTACTGTTGTTGCTGTCGCACTGGATTACCAATCTCTCTGGTTGCTTGAAAATGGGCACTATGACATTTACATCGTCATCTACATGACGAGATTGAACAATTTGAATCATTCCTTCATCCATCAGTCGCTGGATATCCCTTTTCACAACTTCATAACCCATCGGGTTAACACTACAAACAGCACAACCATCATGGTCGTGCTCAGAATCACTTACCAAACAAACATCCTTATGCATCTGCACCAAGGACCTCCTAATAAAACGCACATCCAAAACTTTAAACTCGCCAGGACAACCATCCACCATATTCACAAAAGAGTTCCCATGGGCGGGCAACGGATTTGCTTTCACATTCGGCGCACGGTCCTCGAAGGACGCAATTCCGCTTTTCATCAGCTTTTGAACCTCATACTTGAGCGGATAACAATTCTCGATATCATGTCCGGGTGCTCCTTGATGAAAATCACAACGAAGCTCAGGCTTATACCACCAAGGAAGTGGTTTTGGAATCTGCGGCGGGTTTCTCGGTTGGATCAGGTTCTTGAGAACCAAAGACGGGTAGAGTTCTGCGTATGACATAGGAATCGGGTCGAAAGAGACCTTCTTCCTCTCAAAGTTTTGTTGGTGATGATTGTTGGTATTGTTGTTGTTGTAGGTGTTTGTTCGTTGTTGCGGTTGCTGTTGTTGATGTTGTAGTTGTTGAACTGGTGTTGATTGTTGATTAGAAAATATCGGGATAACGGAAGATACTTGATGGTGATGTTGACGGGATGATTGATTCCTTCTGATTTGAGGCCTCCTCTTCCTCCCACTGCTTATTAAATTCGCTTCATTGTCCTTTTTCTTGCTGAAATTGCTACCATACCTCTTGCTCGTCGATGCCTCATCTTTCGACAAACGTCCCTCTCGGACTCCTTCCTCAAGCCGCATCCCCATGCTTACCATCTCGGTAAAGTCACTGGGGCCACTAGCAATCATTCGTTCATAATAAAATGAACTCAGAGTTTTCAAAAAGATCTTTGTCATCTCTTTTTCCTCCAAAGTAGGAGTGATCTGGGCAGCCAATTCCCTCCATCTCTACGCATACTCTTTAAATGCCTCTTTATCCCTCTGAGACATAGACCTCAGCTGGTCTCTATCAGGCGCCATGTCCATGTTGTACTTATATTGCTTGACAAAAGCCTCTCCCAAGTCATTGAAAGTGAGAATGCTTACACTATCCAACCCCATATACCAACGGAGCGCAACCCCGGTCAGACTATCTTGGAAATAATGGATCAACAATTGATCATTATCGGTCTGAATAGACATCTTACGAGCATACATCACTAGATGACTGAGCGGACAAGTATTCCCCTTATACTTTTCAAAGTCAGGCGCTTTGAACTTCACCGGGATCTTAACGTTGGGCATTAAACACAACTCAACAGCATTTTTTCCAAACAAGGCCTTACCCCTCAATGTCTTCAATTCCTTGTGCAACTCAAGAAACTGATCCTTCATTTCATCCATTTTCTCGTAGACATCCGAACCCTCAGACGGCTCGGAGTGATAAATGGTATCCTTTACACGAGGTAAGGTATGCACAACGGGAGGTCGCATGGACATGACCGGGCTAGATGCTGGCATGGAAGCAAAAGTAGGTACAAAGCCTTCAGGCATAAAGTTGGACGGCATTCCCCACGGGAACCCGGCAGGCATAGTGGGCGCAAAATGAGCGGTAGCAGCAGGCATGGTAGAGGTAGCCACCTCTAAAATAATAGTCCTCGTAGGAGGAGTTGCAGGCGTTTGAGAAGATTGACTCTGAGCAGCAAGAACTGACTTCATCATGGCAGTCAGGCGGGCGATCTCGTCCTTCAGCTCTTTGTTCTCTTGCTCTAGATGCTCCATAATTCAGAGATGATTGGCGTGGGTGTTGTACCGGTGAGTCAGATTGGCTAAAGCACAGAAGAAACACCAATGAGACATCTGGCGAAAGAGAAACCTGCTTATGCAAATGATGCATGAAATGCAATGCTTGTTTATTTATTTTTATTTTCAAGGTACTTACTATCATTTGCAAGCATATATATCAACAATTGAAATAATTTTTATATGACCAAAAATCTCTTTTTCATTTATATAATTGGATGGATTACATTGAGTACAATTTCAGAAACCAAATGAAAAATACAAGAGAAAGGGAGACTAGTCATCCTAAGGATCCCTAACAATGTCACAGGATCTAGCTGAAGGCGCGTACTTCCTTCGAATGTGACGGATCTCTGTCTCAAAAGAAGCCTTCATCTGAGTCTTCTCGAGGACAAGCTGGTCAACAATCTTCTTCCAAGCAACGGAAGGCTGAGGCATGCTACAAGACGAAACCTTTGGCTCTCTCTGTCTCTTCGTCACTCGGTCTTCAAGTAGCTCAATAAGTGCATCTTTGTCCTTAGACTCCAACTGCAACTCTTCATGCTTTTTGCTCAAAGCACGGAAACGCTCTTCCCACATATCTTTCTCTTGCTTCATCTTGATGAGCGCGTCTTCCAACTCCTCTACATCTTGGTTAGGGAGAGTTAATGGCTCAACCACAACCATAGACATAGGTCTCTCATAGGGATAAGGCATCTTCAACTCCAAAGCTCTCTTCTTCACCCAAAGAGTGTAAGCCTCCAAAGCTACACAATTGTGCAGACCAAGCTCGGATCTTCCTTTCCTATGCACATTATGCCAAGGATGCACAATCTTCTACTTCAAATGTTGGGGATCTTTACCCTTTTGATAGAAAAGACCTTCTAACAAAGTGTTATTAGGTTTGTCTCTCAAGGGGAACCCAAGCTGACGATGAGCCAAAGCAGGGTTGAAGTTAATTCCTCCTTGTGTACCAATGAGTGGCACATTAGAGAATTCACCACAACTATCAATAATTTCCAAACTTCTTAAAGACAGATCATACCAAACTATATCATCATTAGTGAGAGACATAAGTCTCTGACACCACCTTAGACATTGTTTGTTCTCCACAAAAGCAGGTGTCTGAGGCAAGTGCGAAATAAACCACGTGTACAGAAGAGGAATGCAACAGACAATAGTTCCACCACCCTTAGAATTCCTTAGATGCAAAGATAAATACATATCACCCAACAAAGTAGGCACAAGATTCCCAATCAAGAAAAGTCTAATGGCGTTAACATCAACAAAACCGTCAATGTTAGGGAACAAAACTAATCCATAAATGAGAAACACAAAGATAGCTTCAAAAGCATCCACACTACCGGCTTGAGCAAAGGCAGTAGCTTCCTTGATGAGGAAATCAGATGGCAACCCAAATAATCCTCCTTTCTTCACCCAATAAGCCTCTATCTCAGACTTCTCCAAGTGAAGAGCTTCGGCAATAAGATTAGATCGAGGAATATCCTCCAATCCACTAAAAGGAACTCTACTAGAAATAGGTATCCTCAAGAGATGAGAATACTCCTCCAATGTAGGCACAAGATGATAATCTGGGAAAGTGAAACAACGGTAGAGAGGATCATAGAACTACACCAACACACTCAAAAGTCCTTCAACCACATCAGCAGACAAGATGGACAAAAGCTTCACATGATGTTGTTTGAAGTCCAAGGGATCTAATAAAAAAGATGCTAGCTTCCTTAACTCTTTCAATTCGGGACATCTGAAACTGTACTTCTTAGTGTTCCTTCATCCATAATCCATGGTCTGAAAATATTTGTAAATGATATCTTAGTTCCTTGAAATTTTCGTGTGATGAATGTTATGATGCGCAAGAATGCATAAATGCAACAATCACAAATAAGGGATCACACACAAGGCAAACAAAGGTCAAGCGATGAATCAAGTCATTGTCAAGATCAATCATCCATTTTGGTGGATTATGGTTTACACCTTATCAACATCCAAGTTCCATTGATATTGACAAGACTTGATTGGATCAACCAAGAATCAAGGGTTTGTTGTAAGTCACGAACATGGAGTCTGGGTAAGAACCATCCCAAAGGAGTGAACTAAGGATAAAAACATGTAGATCATGTTCTAAAAAGTTCCCAGATTCTAAATTCCATCTATCGGATATTACAGGTTAAGATGACTGACTCATCGACCCATAATATTCTCCAGAGAAACTCGTCTGAGTGTAGTATCGCGTGACAACTGTTATCAAATCTACACTTGAACAGTTTCCGCACTACGTCCTAAATAGGCCAAGAGGGGGTAAATGTTCTACGGTCCTCAGCTTCTCGGACCCAAATTAGAGATAGTAATGCCTAACGATAAATACTTGTGTGACATTTCCAAATCCAAAAGAGTCCCCACTGAGTAGATGGATCTCAAGCCAACTTGTTAAGGACTACTCCACACAAGTCGAACATGACTATACCATCCTCCTATCTAAATTTCACTCAAGTTCGGGTTAGAACTTAACTCACCACTCAGAGATCACCAAGCACAACAAGCGGATTATATCACACATACATATATACAAACATCACATATATACAAATATATACACACAAAAAGTAGGCTAAACCCACTGGAGACTACTCCCCAGCAGAGTCGCCACTTAATTTCTATAGCGTTAAATTCATGATCATCAAGCTATGGATAAGCTAGAGATCAAATAACAAGAGTCGCCACCGCGCTTTTATTGTTTCCAAGGGAAAAGGGAAAAAGTAAGAACAAAACACAAAGTAAGAAGTTTTCAAATCAAAACTAATAAAATGTCATAGATTATAGGTAAGGGGGTTGGTTACACATAGGGAAGGTGTTAGCACCCAAAGTGTCCTAGGTACTCCTAGGGAGCCCTTTTTGTGTGCATATGTATTCGGTGCAAAAATGATGTTTACAAACAAAATAGAATGGGGGGATGAGAAAACAATTCATTAATTATATTTTTTATGTTTGACAAGTCCTTCGGACTTGTGCCTACGTACCAATATAAAAATGAGGGATCAAAACCTTGTAGTTCGTGATACAAATTTCAAAGTTGAAGCATTGTTTTTAACAAAAATTAAGTTTGAAAGGGACAAAGGCCTAAAAATGGTTTGAATGAGTTAGTTCTTTTTGTCTTTTTGAAAGTTTAAGTCAACTATAGTTAAGTTTATTTACAAATTTGATTTAAGAAAAGAAGTTTGAAAATGCAATGGCATAAGGCCAAAGTTTCTATCTTTTTGCAAAGTGGTCAAAGTTTAGAACAAAATAAGTTCAAACAAAGAAGATTTTGAAAAGGGAAGGAGAGATTTTGAAGTTAAAGAAATGGGGAGAAGATGAAGGGACTAATCCTATGTACAAAATTAAAAGTTAAGAGTTTAAAAGATCTAACCAAATGGGTAGCAATCCAATAGACAAGAATGTCAATAGAAACCCAGAATTTCCTTGGACATTTATAATCAAGCAACACACAAATGCACAATTATATTATCTTGAAGAGCAAAGGCATCAATTAAAGATAGCCACTCCAATAATCTCCTTCAAATTAGCCCATGTAGCAAATGAATTCCATAAGTAACAGGTTCAAGATAACAGCTTCACAATGATCATGTTGCAGATGAACTCAGAGGGATCTTGAATGATGTATCAGATAAAGTTTCAAATTGCAAGCACTTGGTTTCTCAATAAGTTGGCATCGGCCAAGTCCTTTAGTATAGGAATGTTGCCTAAGTTCTAAGTCCATTTGTCCAAGATCAAGCCAACATTCCACTCAAAGGCTTGTTAGGGTCTTTTGTTGTTATTATGTACATTAATGGTCAAAGACCACACAAACAAGCAAAGTATATACAAACAAGAAATATCACACACTATGGTCCAAGTGGCAAAAGTGAAAATTGCATTAACATAAACAATTAGAATGATATGAACAATGGCAAATGAAAAAAAAAAGAATTAAATGACATTAAAGTAAATGGCTTGAAATTAAAAGTTAGTTGTTAATGGGATAGAAGTTACTATTGTTTTGCTTTTGCTTTTCATTGTTTAGACCTTCCTTGGAGAACACTCAACCCACATATCACAAGCATGGATCCTTGAGCCAAGACGTCTTCCAAAGGAAGGAAAAAATGCCAAGTTTCCACACAATACCATGAAAGAGGGGAGACTTGTAATCTCACTAACTAGAATGTTATGCCTTTTTATGTCACAAATTTAGTGTTATGTTAAGCAGTCGTAATTGGACTTATGTAGAAGTCACAACTATTTGAGGTCGGGCAATAGAATTTTGGTGTTAATGCATGTTTGAGACATAGTATAATGGACTATGCTCATGAAACATACCACACACAAAAAGAAATATGCAAAAGAAGTGGCATAATCTCATCCCTACTCATGTTAATTTTTCAATCAACTAGCTTTAGGACTTTGAGATATCATAGGCCAAATGAGATGAATGCATAAGAAGGGGATTGAGATGAAGGGGGAAGGGAATGGATCAAAACTCAAATTGGTCAAAGGAGGGCTTTCATCAAATTATATCATTCATTCATTTTGGGAGATGGAATGTACATTCCATCAATCCCCTAAATCCAATGATATTAACTTGACAAAGTCAAATCAACCTTGACCAAGGCCTAACAACAAGAGTCAAACACAAACAAGCCATTACAATTGGTCAACAAAATTATTTGACATTTATTCAAATTAAAAATACTAAAATAAGGCATTTAAATTAAATATGGTTTGTCAAATTCCTAAAACCTCATCAAAACACCAAATAAATAGCCATGAGATTTATCATAGGTCAAACAAGGTCAAAATACCTTGGAGAAAAAATTTCAGAATTTTTAAAGACTTAAAAGTATTTTTAAACTATTAAAAACAAATGCAAAATTAATTAAATCATGAAAAATATTAATAACGATCCAAAAAATCATTTTAATTCAAAATATGAAAGAGGAAATTATTTAAAAAATTTTGGTGAAACTCTCATATTTTTTGGATCAATATGAAAACTATTATGAATTAATGAAAATAAAAGGAAGAAAAGAAAATAACAAAATAATTAAAAAAACGTGGACCACTTGATCTCCGTCATCAATTGAGGTGGCAGATCAAGCGGTCCTCAACGCGCTTTCCACCGTAGACTTGAGTCAATGCGCCACAGGAATGGTAATCAGAACCAACTCGTGAGATTAGATCATTTTAAATGGATCCTATGGTTGGAGACGTGCCAACATACGGTCGGAGTTGTAGCTCCGGTCTTCTTCTCCGGTGGACCTCATCGGATTGGTCCACCTTCAACCATCACCAAAATAAAAAAAGAGGACATGATCTAAAAGAAAAAATAGCGTAGAGCACGAATCTGACCTCAATTTTAACTAAATCCACATATATAGAAAGATATGAGGAGTTGAATTTTGAGGTGTGTCAACTGAGTTGCTTCGATTTGACCTCTAAGCAACTCAATCTTCTTGCCTACATTGGTAGGACTTCAGACAACCAAAGATCCAAGAGAATTGAGTGGAATTGAGAGAGAATCAAAGAGATGAAATTTTCTGAAAAATACTTTCAATGCAGGTCTGGATTCACTTGTTCTTGCTTTGGCTCGGGCTTGATCTTGCTCAGGATGCTTGCAGAAGTAGATTAGAATGCACAAAAGGTCTTGGATCCCTGGAGTTTTGAATCTCAAAACAGTGAGACTCAAACTCAATTTCCAAAGGAAATTCTCAAGATTATCCTCTCAAATGGAAGGGTTTGGTGTTTGGGATCAAAGCTGGCGTGAAGGGGTCCTTAATTCTGAGCATATGGAACTCTATTTATAGCTGGATCATGTGATATTTGCACCTTCCAAATGAGTTTCCAAAATTGGCAATGAGTGATGCATGTGTGCATGGGCGTGTACATGCCCGTGAGATCATTCCATTTGATCCATAATTGAGTGTGAGTAAGTCTGAAATCAACTTGGCATGCAAGGCAAATGTATATGGAAGCTTGAAGTTTGATCTTTGCCAAATGATGATGCAATGTTCCAACCATGCGTAACCCTAGAAAATCTTGTCCTAAATGGATTAAATTGGACTTTTTGGAAAGGCTAGATCAAGAGGAACAACTTTCATGTTCAAAATGGATTAAATTGGACTTTTAGGTAGAAGTTTGGAAATTTTAACATGTTGAAAATTTTTCTAAGTGTTAAGCCATATATCTCAATATTCCACCTTGTTTAACTTTATATGTGAGCTTCAAATGAGAAACATGTCTTCGTCAAAGTTGTATCTCTTTCAAAGACCTTCAAAATGGTCACAAATTTCATGTCATTTGGATTTATAATGATATAGTTATGCATTTTTGAAGTTTTGAAAAATCACTTGTTCAATGGTATAGGTCAAAAGTGACCTATAATGTAACCTCATATCACATGCTCATAAAAGTTGAATGTTCTTTCACTCCAAACATCAAAGTTGAATTAGACACCTTGAATTTGATTTTGCAACTTGGAAATATTTCATCTCATAAAAATTGAGCAAGTTATGGCCTTGGGAAGTTGACATTCAAATTAGGGTTTAGACAAAATGACCTATAATGTTTCAACATAGAAAATGATTTTCCAAGAAAAAATAGCTCTAGGTATCAACATGAAAGTTGTTTGGATTGTCATTTAGAGTAACCTTTCTCTTGGAATCATTTTCATATGGTGAAAAGTGTAGGAGATAGGGTCTAGGGAGACCCAATTTTGATCAAATGAATTCATCTGGCCAACCACCATCAACCAACTTGCTAACCTTTAATTATTTTGACTTTCTTGGCTCATGGTAGATCATATATGCATGAGATTATGAATTTTGAAGTGTCCCTTGAGAAATTTGATCAATTGGTGAGATAGCTTGTTGGAGAAGTTACTTAAAATACCTAGTCAAACTAGGGTTTCCAAGGCAAATCACCCTCAAACTCTTGAAGAAAACTTGATAAATATAACATATGGGAAACAATGGAACTCATATATGATGCTCATAACCATTATTGGATCAATTCATGGTTTTTCTCTTTGTCATGAGGGTCTCAAACCCTAGATATGAACTTGATAGACCAATGGGGACCATGCCCTACCTACAAAAGAGTTAGGCAAATGCAAAGACATATTTTTGGTACTTTGGTTAGTAAAATGATAATATACAAGTATGATACAATCATATGGTACTTGGTGATCTCTCCCAAAACAAACCCAATGAAAGAGGGGTAAGGAGGATGCCAAGGTATGATCCCAATGCTAATGCTTATGATGAAATTGCATGAGGGATCTTAGGGTCAAAATTGGGGTCTTACAGGTGTCAACAAGCAAAGTCAGAACCGGATTCCTAACCAAAAAAGATCCTAATAGCATTAACATCAACAAAATTGTCAATGTTAGGAAACAATTCAAACCATAGATGAGTAAGGAAAGAATAGTTTCAAAGGCAACCATGCTACCAGCATTAGCAAAAGAAAAGGCTTTCTCCATCAGAAACTTTGAAGTCAAACCCCTAATACCTCCTTTGACAGTGAGATTAGCATATACATCATATTTCTTCAGATGAATAGCTCTAGCAATAACTTGAGATTCCAGAATCCCTACCAAACCACTAAAAGGAACCCTATCAGAAACTGGCATACCCAATAGATAAGCATACTCCTCCATGGTAGGAAATAACTCATAATCAGGGAAAATGAAGCTCCGGTAGACGGGATCGTAGAACTGAACTATAGTACAAAGAATACCATCTTCAACATCAGTAGATAGAACAAATAAAAGTCTTCCAAAACATTCTCTAAAATCCTTAGGATCATCCACAAAAGATACTAGCTTTCTCAATTCCTTAAGATCGGGACATCTGAAACTGTATTTCCGAGTATTCCTTCTTCCAATATCCATGGTCAAAATATTTGCGATGTTTGCAAAGAGAATCTCTAAGTTCATTGAAAACTGGAAAAAAAAATTCTCATTAATACAATGAGTGCATGATGCAACAACCAAAAACAAGATCACACAGGCAAGGTCCAAAGGTTCGGAGTCACGAGCATGGAGCCAAGGGAACGAAACCACAAGGTATGTACTAAGGGTATAATCACTTGTAGAACAAGGTTCTAAAAAGTTCCCAAAGTCATAATTCCATCTTTCGGATATTACCGGCTTAAACGGCTACTCGCCAACCAATAATATTCTCAAGAGAAACTCGTCTGAGTGTAGTATCGTGTAACAACTAATTCAAGTCTACACCCGAATAGCCATCGCAATATGACCTAAAAGGCCAATGTGGGTTAAGGGTTCAAAGGTCTTCAGCTTCTCGGGCTCTCAGGTCAAAAAAATTAAGGCCAATTACGACTACTCGTAAGACATCAGTAATCCCAAAGGGGCCTCCATTGAGTGGTGGATCTCAAGTCAGCTCATTAAGGATTAACTCCATGTAAACCAAACAAGAATATACCACCCTCCTATCATAATATATAATCGACTTAAACGACTACTCGACAACCAATAATATTCTCAAGAGGAACTCATCCAAGTGTAGTATCGTGTAACAACTAATTCAAGTCTACACCCGAATAGCCACCGCACTACGTCCTAAAAGGCCAATATGGGTTAAGGGTTCTAAGGTCCTCAGCTTTTCGGGCTCCCAGGTCATAAAAATTAATGTCAATTACGACTACTCGTAAGACATCAGTAATCCCTAAGGGGCCTCCATTGAGCGGGGGATCTCAAGTCAGCTCATTAAGGATTAACTCCACGTAAGCCAAACAAGACTATACCACCCTCCTGTCATAAGAGCACTCAAGTCTGGGTATAGGACTTATCTCACCACACAGAGATCATCAAACATCAAGATAGAATAAACAATAACAAACAACAACAAACATAATATACACGGATAAACAGAGATAGGATAAACCCACTAAGGACTAGTCCCCAACAGAATCGCCACTTTTTGTTAGTGTAAGACCCCAATTTTGATCCTAAGATCCCTCATGTTATCTCATCATATGAATTGGCATTGGGATCACACCTTGGCATCCTTCTTACCCCTTACTTATTGGGTTTGCATTGGGAGAGATCACCAAGTTTATTTGATTACATCATAATTTTTTTTATTATTATTTACTAACCAAAGTTCTAAAAATATGTCAATGTATAGTTTGTTGCCTTTGTAGGTAGTGTATGTGTATGTTCACCCATACTCCATCAGGCTCATATCTAGGGTTTAAGACCCTTAATGCAAGGAGATCAATCATGAGGTGGTTTACATTGACTCTATACATCATGTATGGATCCCCATGGTCTTCACATATCATTTTGATCAAGAAATCATCAAGAGTTTGAAGCTTGTTTGCCTTGGAAGCCCTAATTCATCTAGGTATCTTGTGTGACTTCCTCAACAAGTTTTTCAACAGTTGATCAAATATTTCCAGGGATACTTCATACTACATCATATTATACATATATGATCCCCCATGAATCCCAAATATCAATATAATTTCAAGTTTTCAAGATGGTTCATGGTGGTTGACCAGAGAAAGTCAACTAGTCAAAACTAGGGTTCCCTAGACCCTATCTCCTACAATATTTGTCATATGAAAATTATTCCAAGATAAAAGTTACTCCTTATGACATTCCAAACAACTTTCATGTTGAAGTCAAGATCTAGTTTTTCTTGGAAAGTCATTATTTATGGTGAAATGTTCTAGGTCATTTTGTTTGAAACCTAATTAGGAGGTCAACTTCCAAGGACCGTAACTTTCTCAATTTTCATGGGATGAAGGCCATTAAAGTTCCATTATCAAATTCAAGATGTACTTTTCAAATTTTATCCTTGGAATAAGTTCAAATTCAGCTTGCAAATGCATGTGCCAAGAGGAAAGATTATAGGTCATTTTGGGCCATTACCATTGAACAAGTGATTTTCCTCAACTTCTAAAATACATAACTTCTTCATGACAAATCCAAATGAGGTCAAATTTTTGACCTAATTGAATAGGTTTTAAAGATATAAAACTTTTATGAAGGAACTTTTTCCATTTTAATCCCATAGAAAATGTTATTCAAGGTGGAAGAAGTGAACATTTGACATGGTACTTAGAAAATTTTCAAACATGTTTGATTTTCCAAACTTCCACCTCAAAATTCATCATGATCTAAGCTTCAAATGGAAAAGTGTTCAACAAGAAAGTTTTTCCCCTTGATCTCACCTTTCCAAAAAATTCAAGATTACCTCATTTGGATCAAAATTGAGGGATTTGCGCATGGCTCCATTGTGGGATTTGTTTTGGCAAGTTGTGAATTCAAGTGATTATTCCTCTTTGCATGCTACCACGTAATGACTTCAGCATCAATTGAACATGAATTGGAGATGGACTACATCATTTCTTAGGCCCAAAGCATTGCCCATGCATCCATGCAACTTGGTTTCCAATTTTGGAAAAATTTCAAGTTGTGCAAAAATCAATTCCCTTGCCTATTTAAACAAGCTCATGGCTTCAGAAATGAGAGGAACACCTTGCCCAAGATTTGCCAAGAGAACTCAGACCCTCACACCATAGAATTTCTTGAGGATTTCATTGAAATCGAGTTTGAATTTCACCTTCTGTTTTGAAGTTCAAACTCCAAGAATTCATTGCCCTTTTCATCTTAATTGGTCACTACAAGCAAGAGGAGGAAGAATCAAGCAAATCCAGATCAAGATCAAGCTGAATTGAAGCTACTCGAAAGTAAAATTTCAGAAACTTTATCTCTTCGATTCTCTCTCAATTCTTCATTATTCTTTTTGATTTTTGGTTGGTTGAAGTCCTATCAATGTAGGCAGCAAGATTGAGTTGCTTTAAGATCAAATCGAAGCAACTCAATTCATGATCCTTAAAATTCAAATCCCTGTATCTTTTTATATACTTGGAATTTGAGAAAATTGAGGCCAAATTCGAGCTCCTGAGCATTTTCTCTTCAAAATAGTGTCCTTGCTTTCCATTTTTCATGAAGTTGAGGTTGGACCAGTCCGGTGGTGATCACCGGAGAAGATGACCGGAGCTAGGGCTCCTGTGGTGTGTTGGCAAAACCCAAGCCATCTGATTTGGTCCAAATATTTTAATCTTGGCCCTTGGTTGTGATTACCACGCGTGTGGTGCTTTGACTCAGGTCTTTGGTGGATAGCACGCGCGTGGCCATTAGATCTGCCACCTCAATTAATGAGGGAGATTTGATGGCCCTTATTTTTTTGTATTTTCTGATTTTTCATTTAATTGCTTTATTTTGATTAATTCATAATAATTTCAGTTTAATCCAAAAAATATGGGACTTTCACCAAAAATATTTAAATATTTTTCTTTTTCATTTTCTGAATTAAAATTATTTTTTGGATTAATTTTGATATTTTTCATGAATTAAATGTTTTTGTGCATATTTTTAATTATTTAAAAATACTTCTGACTTTTCAAAAATGATGAAATTTTTGGTCTAAGGTCCTTTGACCTTGTTTGACCTAGGATAAATCTTTTGGCCATTTATTTGGTGTTTTGAAGAGATTTTAGGTTTTGACCAGATTAAATTATATTTTAATGCATTTTTAAATTGATTTTTAATTGATTAAATGTGTAACAATTATGTTGAGCCATTTTTATAGTCTTGTAATGTTTGACTATTTGTTTAAACCTTGGTCAAGGTTGATTTGACTTTTGTTGGATTAAAATCATTGGATTTAGAGGATTGATGAAATGTACATTTCATCTCCCAAAATGAATGAATGATTTTAATTTGATAAAATTCCTCCCATGATCAATTTGTGTTTCTCTCATTCCCCTCCCCTTTCATCTTCATCCCTATTCTCTCTCATTCCTTTCATTGACCAATGAAATCTCAAGTATCCTAAGGCTAATTGGGTCACCAATGACTTTGTGTCAGATGAACCAATACAAGTATGAATGAGATAGGTCCATCCCTCTTGATCTTTTCTTTTAGTGTGTGGTATGTTTTAGGAGTTTGATTCATTATACCAAATCCCTAACATGCATTAACACCTAAATTTTTATTGTCCGACCTCAGATAGTTGTGACTTCTACATAAGTCCCATTATGATTGCTTAACATAGAGCTAAATTTGACCCTCAAAGCATAGCATTCTAGTAAGTGGAATTGTAAGTCTCCCCTTCTTCATGGCATTGTTTGGAGACTTAACATTTTTTCCTTTCATGAGAGCTAGTGGCATACTTGTGAATTATCCAAGTTGGAGCCCTTCTCATGGAAGATGTCTTGGTTCAAGGATCCACACTTGTGAATATAGGGTTGAGTGTTATCCAAAGAATGACTTAATCAATTAAAAAGTAAAACACTACTAACATTTAATTAACCTTGACTAACATTTGACTAACTCTTGTTAATATTGCTTTACTTTCAAATCATTTACTTTATGCAATTTAATTTCTAGTCATTTGTGATTCATTGTCATTTACATTTCATTAAACTTATTTATGTTTATGCCATTTTCACTTTGCTCATTTGAGCCATATCTTGTGATTGTATATATTTGTTTGTGCATTTTGATTTTGTTTGTGGTCTTAGGACCTTAAAATACTTAATAAACAACAAAAACAATAAAAAATGTTTGGTGGACTGTGGATCTTGATATGAACTTTTGGACTTAGAACTAGGCAACATTCCCTGTGCAAAAAGGACTTGGCCAATGCCAACATTCTAAAATCAAGTTATTATGAACTGAGCCTTCATCTGATACAAGCCTTGGGAATTTCTTAGGTTCATCTGCTACTATGTCTTTGTGCTTAACTGTTATTTTGATATTGTGTCTAATGCTTTATTCTGAGTTGATCAAGGAATATTTCATCTGATACATGAGAAGACAAAGAAGACTACTAGCTATGGATTTGCTTGCTTGGATGTGGCTATCTTTATTTGATGCCTTGATTTTCATGATGTCTGATATTGCTAAGTGCCTGCTTGATTATTGCATGATTCAAAATCCAAATGGGAAAGTGGGTTTTCTATATGACATTCTTGTCTGTTGGATTGCATCCCATTGGTCAGATATTTTCAAATCTTAACTTTTAAATTTATGCTTAGGATTAGTCTCTTCATCTCCTCCAGCTTCTTAAATTTTAAAATCTCTCCCCCCTTTTCAAAAACATTCTTTGCTTGTAATTCCAAACTTAGACCTTATTTCAAAAAATAGAAACTTTGGCCTTATGCCAATGAATTTTCAAACTCTTTTTCTTAAATCAAACTTGTAAATAAATCTAATCATATTGACTTAAAATTTCAAAAGACAAAAAGAACTAACAACTTCATTCAAACTTTTGGGCCTTTTGTGCCTTTCTTATTAACCTTTTAATAAAAGTAACACACTCACTTTGAAACTGTTACCACGAACTACGAGGTTTTGATCCCTCATTTTTATGTTGGTACGTATGCACAAGTCTGAAGGTCTTGTCAAACACAAAAATATAATCAATGAATTCTTTTCTCATCCCCACATTCTATTTTTTCTCAAACATCATTTATACCAAAAACACATACACGCATAAAAAAGGGCTCCCTATGAGTACCTAGGACACTTTGGGTGCTAATACCTTCCCTTTGTGTAACCAACCCCCTTACCTGTAATCTCTGGCATTTTATTAGTTTTGATTTGAAAACTTCTTATCTTTGGGTTTTGTTCATACTTTTCCCTTTTCTTTTGGAAACAATAAAAGTGCGGTGGTGACTCTGGTTTTATTGACATTAAGCTTATCCATAGCTTGATGGTCATGAATTTATCGCTACAGTTAGAACAAGATTTTGGGTCTACAATTCATCTCTAAAGTTTTGATGATAACAAAGGATGAAACAAATTGGTACCCTAACGAATTTATCTAAGTATGCAAGACTCTAACAGAAAATGGATCTGATAGACAACATCTGACATCACGCGAGTCCAGAATAGCTGACTTAGAGTCAAATAAAGCAGGCACTCTAACTCTGAAGACAACGTTACTCACAGCGTCTAAAGCTTGAAAACTCAGATACTTTGAATCTGAAGGATTCCACACAGTTACTATGCTGATTTGTACATCTAAATAAGGTTCTACAGAAGACATATCAAGAACTTCTGAAGAAAATCAATTCTAAACAACTATCTGAAGAATACATGCTGAACAAGAGGATCTGGATTCCGCACACTCTAATTCAAGTCAAACAGATCAACCACAAGACTTAGTAACGAATTATTCCATATTTGGTATGAATCTTTATTCGGAAAAGAATAAACATTCTCCATAATTGCTATGGAAAGGACAACGAACTTAATGTAAATTAAGTTCCATTATTGACAAGATACTACATCAATGCTTCAGCCAACGATCTCATATTCGAAGCACTATATAAAGGCAGAATCATCATCATACCAGGTACGAAGCCATCACACAAGAATACTGAAAACTCCATTCTATATTTTCATTCATTCTTTTTTAAATCTGTTCACACGAGTTGTTGCTCTTAGTGTGAATTTTTACTGTTCTTATTGTGTTAATACTGCTTACCTAGAAGCACTAAACACTTCCTTGTAATTCTCAAATAGTTGTTGAATATTTCCTCAAGTGACTTGTGAAGTATGTATACTTTAGAGGGCTAAGAGATATTAATTCTCTTAGACCTTTTGTTGTAATCTTTCTAGATTATTGGATTAAGTCCTTGTTGAAGGCGAAATCACCTTGGCCGGGTGGACTGGAGTAGCTTTGAATTTCAAGCGAACCATGATAAACTTCTGTGTTGATTGCTTTATCTTTCATGTGTGTAGTGTTTGCAAAAGTTTTTATTATCAGTGAAAATAATTCAAACCCCCCTTTCTTGTTTTTCTCTACCTTATATTGGTATCAGAGCTTCAGCTCTATTATTGATTTTCAAATCAAACACTTAACAGTGTAGAGAAGATCCAGCGTGAGAAAAACATAATGACTTACACCAATGAAAGAGACAGCTACAATGCTAAACCTCTAATGTTTGATGGAGAAAAGTTTTTCTATTGGAAGGACAGAATCGAAAGTTTCTTCCTCGGCTATGACGCTGACCTAAGGGACATAGGTATAATTGGCTATGAACCACCCGTATCTGATGCTGGTATTGTTATTGCCATAAATAAAATGACTGATTATCATAAGCATGATTTCAAAAATCACCACAAAGCCAGAATAATCTTGTTGAACTCTATATCCTACAATGAATTTGAAAATATCACAAACAGGGAAACCGCTAAAGAAATACTTGACTCCTTAAAGATGACCCACGAAGGCAACACTCCAGTCAAAGAGACAAAGGCTTTGGCTCTAATTCAATGGAGGATGATGAGGCTGTAGAGGTAATGTTTTCTAGATTTCAAACTTTAATTGCAGGACTCAAGTTTTTGTACAAGGGCTACACAATTGTAGATCATGTCAAAAAGATTGTCAGAAGCTTGCCAAAGAAGTGGAGAATTATGGTCACTGCATTGAAGTTATCAAAAGATCTGAACAACATAAGCCTGGAAGAACTCATCAGCTCCCTCAGGAGTCATGAGATAGAACTAGAGGAAGACGAGCCCCAAAAGAAAAGCAAATTTATGGCTCTGAAGTCTAGATCAGAAAGACGCAAGCCAGAAAGGAACAAAGTCTTTCAAGCTGAAGAAGAAGAAGACAATGATGACTCTAAAAAGGATGATTATGATGATGAGGAAGAGTTATCTCTTCTAACCAGAAGAGTTAAACAACTCTGAAGAAAGAGGAATAACGACTTTAGAAGACCAAGACAGAAGGGAGATCGCTCAGAATTAACTTCTAGAAGCAAACCAAACAAATAGGTAACACGCTATGAATGTAAAGAACCAGGACACTATAGAAACGAATGTCCAAAGCTTAAGAAAGACAGTTCCAGAAAAGAAGGGTTCAAGAAAAACTCCTTCAAAACTAAGAAGGGACTCATGGATACCTAGGATGACTCTGAATCTGATGCCTCAGAATCAGACTCTGAAGAAGAACAGGCAAATGTTTCATTCATGGCTACCACATTTATAAGTACATCTGAAAGAGAATCTGATCCTGAAAAGGTATTTTCTAATCTCTCTCGCTCTGACCTTGAATCTTGCTTATCTGAATCTCTAAGCTCCTATCAGAAGCTTCGACATAAATTCAAGGCTCTAAATAAAGTCCTTGAAGGAATTGTTGAAGAATGTGATAAGCTTGAGATAGAAGTTTCTGAATTAAAAGGCAACATTTTTGTTTTGGAAAAATAAAATGAATTTTCAACCAAAAAATGTTTAAAACTTGAAGAAGCTCTATCCAAAGCTCCACAAACTTCCAACACAATCATATACAAATATGAAAAAGAGTTTCAAAAATTTCTGAAAAATGGGCTAGAAAGAAGCAAAATGGCTTATATGATTTATGGAGTTAGTCAGAATAAGAAAAGAGGAATAGGATATGACTCTGATGAAGATGAGAAAATACCTTCTGCAGATGATAAACCTAAATCTCCCTTTTCTTATCATTACACACATGCACAAACACAAAATTTTACTAATGCCAGAAAATCCAAAGTTTCCAGAAACTCTGGGAGAACTAATCATAAAGGACCCAAAAGATTCTGGGTACCAAAAGATAAAATAGTCTATGTTGCAGATATCTTATGCAGCAGAGTTAAGACACCAATCATGGTACCTGAACTCTGGATGCTCGCGACACGTGACAGGAAGAAAGCATATGTTCCAAAGCCTGGAACTTAAAGATGTTGGCTTCGTAGGCTTTTGAGGAAATCAGAAAGGACGAATTAGAGGCTCTGGAACAATTGGTAATGGATCTCTTCCCTCTATTTCTGATGTTCTTTACGTAGAAGGATTAATGCATAACTTGTTATCCATGAGTCAATTAAGTGATAACGGTTATGATATAGTCTTCACTCAAAAAACGTGCAAAGCAATTAATCAGAATAATGGGACAGTTCTTTTCACTAGAAAGAGGAAGAACAATATTTACAAAATCAATCTAAAAGATTTAAAAGATCAAAATGTAAAATATCTAATGTCTGTAAATGAAGAGCAATGGGTATAGCATAGAAGCTTGGGCCATATTAGTATGAGGAGGATTTCTCAACTAAATAAACTCGAGTTAGTCAGAGGTCTACCCAGGCTGAAGTTTTCTTCAGATGCTCTTTGTGAGGCATGCCAGAAAGGAAAATTTTCGAAAAAAAAATTAAAAAATAAAAATGTTGTTTCTACCTCTAAGCCTCTGGAACTTCTTCACATTGACTTGTTTGGACCTGTTAAGACAGCTTCAGTCAATGGTAAGAAGTATGGACTGGTCATCGTTGATGATTATAGTCGTCGGACATGGGCAAAATTTCTAATACACAAGAATGAGTCACACTCTGTATTTACTAGTTTCTGTTCAAAAGTGAAAAATGAATTTGACTCTAAGATCATCAGAGTCAGAAGTGATCATGGTGGTTAGTTTGAAAACAAACTTTTTGAAGAACTTTTTGATTCCAATGGAATATCCCATGATTTCTCCTGTCCTAGAACTCCACAACAAAATGGGGTTGTAGAAAGGAAGAATATGACTCTCCAAGAAATGGCCAGAACCATGATCAATGAAATAAATATGGCTAAGCACTTCTGGGCTTAAGCAGTAAATACAGCTTGTTATATTCAGAATAGAATCTCTATAAGACCTATTCTGGAGAAGACTCCTTATGAACTGTGTAAGGGAAGAAAACCCAACATTTCTTATTTTCATCCATTTGGATGTACCTGTTTTATCTTAAACACTAAAGATAATATGAACAAGTTTGATTCAAAAGCACAAAAAGGTATTATGTTGGGATACTTAGAACTCTCTAAGGGTTATAGATATACAATACATAAAGTAAAATTGTTGAAGAATCAATACATGCCAAATTTAATGATAAGCTTGACTCTGAAAAGTCAAAGCTAGTTGAAAAACTTGCAGATCTGGAGATAACTCTTGTAGGTTCTGACAAAAAGACTAAAGAATATGAGGAAGCTGAAAGGAGAACACCAGAAGAAACTGAAATCTCAACGTCACAGAAAAGATCAAGAAATAGACTAAATGTTTCTGAAGAGTTGATCCTGGGAAATAAGGATAAACTTGTCAGAACAAGGTTTACATTCAAAGTATCTGAGGAAACCCCTATGGGCTTAGTGTCTCTGATAGAGCCAACATTCTATGAAGAGGCACTTCAAAACAAATAATGGATATTGTCAATTAAATAAGAAATTGATCAATTTACAAAGAACGATGTCTGGGATCTTGTACCAAAGCCAAAAGGTACCCACGTTATTGGAACCAAATGGGTGTACAGAAACAAACTAAATGAAAAGGGAGAAGTAATCAGAAACAAAGCACGACTGGTAGCACAAGGTTATAGTCAACAAGAAAGCATTGACTACAACGAAACCTTTGCTCTAGTCTCCAGGTTAGAATCTGTGTGTTTACTCGTATCATTTGCTGTAAATTATTCCATTAAACTATATCAGATGGATGTCAAGAGTGCATTTCTGAATGGATATATTTCTGAAGAAGTGTATGTTCATCAACCTCCGGGTTTTGAAAATTCAAAATGTCCAGAACATGTTTTTAAACTGAAAAAGTCTTTGTATGGTCTAAAACAAGCTCCTAGAGCTTGGTATGAAAGACTAAGCACTTTTCTTCTGGAAAATGATTTTATCGGAGGCAAAGTTGACTCTACACTGTTTTGTAAAAACATCAGAAATGACCTCATAATCTGTCAGATATATGTTGATGATATAATCTTTGGTTCTACTAACCCTTCTGTTTGTCGAGAATTTTCTTAGTTGACGCGGGCAGAATTTGAAATGAGATTGATGCAAGAACTAAAATTCTTTCTGGGAATTCAAATCAACGAAGCTTTAGAAGCTACATATGTATACCAAAGCAAATACAAAAAAGACATTCTGAAGAAGTTTGAAATGTCATAAAGTAAACCAGCAAAGACTCGCATGCATCCTACCTGCATTCTGGAGAAAGAAGAGGTAAGTCAAAAGGTTTGTCAAAAGCTCTATCGTGGTATGATAGGCTCTCTTCTCTATCTGACTGTTACACATCCAAATATTCTTTTCAGCATTTGTCTATGTGCCAGATTCTAGTCAGATCCATAGGGAATCTCATCTAACAGTTGTTAAGTGAATCCTAAGGTATCTGAAAGGAACACCTAACCTTTGCCTGATGTACGAGAAAACATTAGAGTATAGGCTATCTTGATATTGTGATGTAGATTACACTGGAGACAGATTGGAACGAAAGAGTACATCTGGAAACTGTCAATTTCTAGGAGGAAACCTTATATCTTGGGCTAGCAAAAGACAGTCGACCATAGCACTTTCTACTGCAGAAGCAGAATATATTTCAGCTCTACTATGCACTACTCAGATGCTTTGGATGAAGAATCAACTAGAGGACCTTTAGATATATGAGATTAACATCCCTATCTTTTGTAAAATACTGTTGCCATATGTTTAAGTAAGAACCCTATCTTGCACTCCAGAGCAAAGCACATAGAAATTAAACATCATTTTATCATAGACTATGTTCAAAAAGGGGTAATAACGTTAAAATTTATAGATGCAGACCACCAATGGGCTGATATCTTCACAAAACCCCTAGCTAAAGATAGATTCTCATTTATTCTGAAACATTTAAACATGGCAGATTGCCCAGATTGAGTCTAAAATCTGTGCTCCTTCTCTGAAGTGTCAAAATAGGCTCTAACTTAAAATCCTTCTAGCATTTGGGTCTGACTCTGATACCTCTACCAATTAGAAGTAATCAGCGTCAGAAATCTTCAAGATCAAAACCTCTTGGTTTTCTTGAAGTCAGATATATCAACATGTGGCCTCTCTTGCGTCTGACCTTGGGTCTTCTAGACAACTGTCTAGCACAAAACTCAAGATCCATACTATTGAGATCTCCTCGAGCAGTGTGCATATTTTTGGGATTAGACATCCATCATTAGCTGAAGTTAATTTCCCCCTCGCGTGTCAACTCAATTTCTGTGCTCATTAATGTTTGTTGTTTACTATTCCCATTAAATGATGGCGTTTTGCACGTTAACCTTGTGTATATATATTTGTCATAACTCCCACTCTCACACTTTTTACTCACTATCCAACACAAACCCTTGTTACCAACAACAACAAGTTCTTCAAAGTTCGTTAGTGTTCTTCACTTGCTCTTCATCTTTTTCATGGATGCACAACAACAACAAGTGTACAACTTCTCTCAACAAATGGAATCAACCGAACAAAATACAAATGCTTCTCAGCAAACCACCATTGTAACTGCTGCAATATCAACTCCAGTCTATAAAGAACCACACATTTTGGATCGTCCAACCCACATTCATCTTGCAACTCCTTTTGAAAAACTGGAATTTTTATGTGAATCTCTTGTGGATTTCGAAAACATGAAGCACAATGGTATTGATATCACAGAAGAATAAAGGAAACAAGGTTGGGAAAACTACTTTCAGAGACTCTATGGTCCCATCTACACCTATCTGATCAAGGAGTTCTAGAGATTCGCAGATAGCGATGACCATTGCATCGTCTCATACGTTTTGGGGTGAAGATGGTTATTTGTGGGAAATCAATTGCAAAACTTATGAATATGGAGAAGACTTGGGGAAGAAGAATCTATAACATCAACCCTAGGGCAAGATACATTGCCCAGGAGATTATTCCCACCATATTCAAGCAGAGCGCTGAAGGCAAATCCTCCAATAACAAGGAACTTTACCAGAATCTGAGAGTCTGGCTGAAGATCATTTTGGGTACCATTCATTACCGCCCAACATCAAATTCGTCAGATTACATCAACACTTACCAGAAATGCATCCTCTACTACCTCCACAAAGGACTCAAGCTGAATCGTTCAGCCCTACTATTCAAGTATCTGAGGGATTCCGTCAGGGACACCAGAAACCACATGAAGCCCAGAAACTACATTCCTCTAGGAAGGATCATCTCCGACATTCTGATAGAAATCGGATTGGTGGATCATCTGATATCCCACAATCTGATGGAAGACATGACGGTAGACACCGGCAAGCCTCTGAACTCAAGAAATCTGAAAAGTATGGGCATCATTGAGAGAGTTTTGGTCAATCCAACTCTGGACACCTCCTGGGAAGCTCTGAAGGATCATAGGAAGATACCAAATGGTCTCTATCTATTCTCTAAGATAGATCCCCCAGAGGTCATCGCCTACTATCTACAGGACCTGGCAAATCAAAGGGTAGACATCTATGACTTTTTGGTAGATTGGCTACCTGAACATCCTCCCAATTTCATGAAGAGGATGTGAGGGCCATCTGAAAGAAAGTCAAAGAAGAAAACTCTGAAGCTGGGGGAACTCCTCTCCAAGTAAGTATTAACCCTCAGAATCTCCTACTTTTCATTTAAGGCAATTGTCTTCTTCCCTACCTCAACCATCCCCCATCTACAAAAACTTTAAGCCCACTACATCCACCATAAATCCATCTGAACCTCATACCTCTAACCCACCCTCACCTTCCCTTCAACATTTTAATCTCGCAACCACAACACTCCCCGTCTCTGAGGTCCTAATATTTAATGAACCCATATCACCACCCTCTTCTACTCCTTCCTCTCCGCCTTACTACAACATATTATCGAACTCTGACCAGCCAGCACCATTTGGTCCTCAATCCCCTACACTTGCTCAACTCCAAGCCCACGCCCTCTCTAATCTAAACCCATCTGAGCCAGAAACCTTCATCTCTTATCCATATGAACACCCAACAGCACCACCCTCTAAACATCACATTGAAACTCCCTCTGAAAACCCTATTACCTAAACATCTGACTCTCCCCTTGAAACCATCACCATCCCACCAGAACCTGAACCTACCTCTGAACCTAAACCTACCTTTCCCACCCTGGAAAAGGCAGTTGCTTTATTTGCTGAGTCGTCAATGGAAAAGCTCATATCATTGTCTGAAAACTCTAAAATCAATGATGATCCCTCTACAGTGAGGATTCACTAGAATAGAGTAATAAGATGGATGACATCTGAGGCTTTCAAGCTGAAAGGCCTCTCTGAACAAGTCAGAAATGACTTTATCAGAGAAGCTGCAGAAAGGCTAAAGGCTCGTCTGGCCAGAGAGGCAGAAGAGAGAGCTCGCAGAGAAGTAGAAGAAAAGGCTAGACTAGAAGCAGAAGAGAAGTTGTAGAAAAGGTCGTCGCTGAGGCTGCTGCTGAAGTTGTGGCCAAAGCCAAGGCTAACGCTAAAGAAGCAGAACGCATTACTGCGGAAGAAGCTGCCAAGGCAAAGGACACAGCTCTAACTCAGGGGGAGCCATCTCATTCTAACTTTGCTCTGCTGGTATTGAAGACTTTGGAGAAACTATAAAAAGAGCAACAGATTATGAGAGCCAGACTGGATCAACAAGACTCTGTCAACTCCAACATTCAGAATCTGCTGACTCAGCTACTGCAGAGGATGCCGCCTCCTCCGAACCCTTAGGCACAATTAGAATTGTTTTGATATCTTTCTCTAAGTGTTTAACTTCTATGTCTATTTAACTTGTTTTCTCTTATCTATAGTTTTCTCTCTTTAATGAAATATGTCTTGCTTTACTTGCCTTGCTATGTCTTTTTGAGTCTGACAAAAAGGGGGAGAATAAACTAAGCAGCCTCTTGTCGCATTACGCGAAAAACCGGCGGGAAAACAAGAACAACAGAGCCGCCACCGTGCGTTATTTATCCCAAAAGAGGGAAAGGAAACGCTCAGAGTAAACCTGGAAAGAACATGGTCTCGCGACCACAGAGAATGGGATCGGGAGTCGGTTATGCGAAGGGAAGGTATTAGCACCCCTACGCATCTGTCGTACTCGACGGGATCCACGCACAATAGGAAGGAAAATGGTTGCTAAAACACTGCTCAAACACACACACACTGGCTGAAAGAGACACAAGAAAACCAACAAGACTGACTCGGCAGAATATCGCATCCTGGGCCTACTTAGTCTATCAGGCATAGACATCAGAGTCAAAGTAGTTCGGACTGGGGAAACAACACATGCTCGCTAGGATGTCGCATCCTATGCATACGTATCTTCTTGGACGAAGAAGAATCAGAGCATTCGTAGCTCGGCTAACACGCACACAAAACCACAGGCAAACGTGGAACCCGAATGCCAATCGCTGGACTTACATCAGCTTCCGAACCAAACACACCCACACTGGAAACCAAATTCCACTTGATGGACTTATACCGGACTTTAAGCACACAACAAACACTAGGATACGGAATGCCAATCGCTGGGCTTACATCCATCTCCTGACATATACAAAGACAAAACAAAGACACAGGCGCCCGGAGAGATCTGCTCATCTCCTGCCTACGTACCTCACCTGGTATGATGATCAGGGCGACGTAGTTCCCCTACGAAGTGACACAAGATTAGCCTAACCAGATAACAAAGGGAGACAAAACTAGGGAGACTACGACTCGAGCCTATATGTTATCATGCAAATTCATCCCTAAGTCAAGGTTTCTAGCTAACTTGCACAGGGAGCAAGCCTATCCTAATCAACACAAACAGCAAAGCAAACCAATACAAATAGCACACACTATATACACACAAGTGGGGCTCAATCAAGGGGTTAGGCTGCAAGAGCAAGCCATCTGTATCAAGGTGAGGTTAGCTCTTAACCTTGACATTGAGAGTCAAGGTGAAGCCAGATGAAAGGTGAGTGAAGATGAGACTTCACAGCTCTTATCCCTGGTCAGGGAGAGCTTAAGACAATGAAGTGTGGGTCCAGAAAGTGGGAACCCTTCTACACTTATGACGCTGACTCAACTGATCTTGGGTTAATGTCCACAAGGCATCAACATGTGATGTGAGCCAAGGGACGACTCAACAGAATAGCAGGAGGTGGACTACACACCTCTTGTGTCTGCCAATTGCCTTAACAAAGGTCTTTTCCTGCTTGGGGACAAAAATAAACAAGCACAAACATTGCCTCTTAAGGAGGACTTCAGACAGGTGCCTGGCCAAGTAACAGGCCAGGTCTTCCAGACTACATGGAGACAAGAATGTTATACCTCAGCGCAAATTCCTTATCAAGCAAAGCAAAGCAATCTTAGCAACTAATGTACCTGAAATCAATCAAATACAATCAGTATACCAATCACAAAACCAAACAGCAAATGGTTCACAGTTAGCTATACACAGACAAACACAAGCCAATGCACAAAGGTGCAAGCCATTAAGGCTCAAACTCAAATATCAAACCCTGCAAAACAAAGTCAAAATTAGCCATAGACAAGTCACAAGTCAACTCCAATGGAGGCACATCATCAAGCATAGGCCATTTGTGCTATTAACCTGAAACACAACTCAAAAGTGAGATCACAAACCACTAGTCCAAGACTAGGGCCAAAATGAAATCAAATCATCAAAACAGGACATGAAACTTATCCACAATCAAGATTAAACCATCAAGAAACAAATCCAATTGGTCTCATGTTCATATCATTTATCATCATTATTTCATGAACAAAATAGCATAAAACATGTAATTTAGAACCTCAAAGGACCAAACAGAATGATCACAATCAAATCAATATCAAAACAGTTCAATAAATTCCACAAAAATTCAAACCTAAACAGAACACATTCAATGAGCATCATATCAAATTTCATGCTATTTGGACAAGTGGAAGTAGGGAAATTAAATTCAGGAAGTCATGGTATGCAAAAATCAACCCAAACTAGGTCACAAATGGAGCACCAACTTCAAGCAAATGTAAAACAGTGGAAACAAATGATAAATGAATGGGACCAAAACCAAAATGAATTTAAACATGTTAAGAAACACTCCATCAAATTTCATCTTCATATGATAAGGAATGAGAATTTTACAAGCTATGTAAGATGATCACTCAAGAAACACCTAAGAATGGCTAAACAGCAAACAAAAATCCCAATCAAATAGGAAATAGCTCAACAAATCCTTCAAAAATATCATGGAAAAGCTAGACATTTAGATGATATCACATGCAAAAATTGAGAGCAAATGGCATTCAATAAGCATAGAAACAAAATTCATGAAGTTGACATAACATAGTGTGACACACATTGTCACACTCAACTTGATCACATCATATCTCTCTAACCAGGAACTCAAAATTATCAAACTATATACCAAAATCACCAGGAAAGAGTTAAGAACATGCATATAAAATTTCACACATTTTGGATAAAGCATCAAGATTTCATGAAGGAAATGGTAAAACATACACATGAAGCATACATGATCAAAGGCATTAGGCAAAGTCAAAAAATCAGCTGAGCACAACTTTGACTATCATACCTAAAAAAAACTAGAGAGAATTTGGAGATGAATGCAAAAAACCTCACTCAAATTGGATCAAAAATGGATTAGTTATGATTTTTCTAAGATGAATGATCAAAATGAAATAAAAATTGAAAAAAAGAAATGGAATAAAAATGAATTAATGCTGAAATGGCATTTTGGTAATTATCTGGTAACGAGCGCAAAACGCAGCGCTTCATTTTATTCGCTGGCGACATGTGATTGGCTCTAAGGCGCGGTAAACACCAAATTCAAAACAAACACAGGCGAAATGGATCAAATACATTCTGGAGCGTGTTCTTCATCATGTTCATCAAATAAATTTCCAGAAAATCCACATGAACAAATTTTCACTAAAATGAACAAATCATACATCATTAAACTCGTCTAAGCGAGTACAATCACAATATCCACATGATTTTCTCTAACTCCTAACATGTTGAACAAATCGATCAAAAGAAGTTTTCACATCCAATCTTAAATTCCAAATTTCTCACTCGATTCTCAATGAATTTCAAAACCACAAGCTGCATCGTGCTCTACAATCTACAATCTACAATAACCATATCTCAATTCCAGCAATGGTGAAGATTGAAATCCAACCTTATGAGTGAGCAGCTGTTGGATTCACGCGTTTCCAGGTGTGAAATGATGAAACAGGTGATGCTTGATTGTAGGTGTTTAATTGGCTGCATTATATGGTAAAACACTAGCTGGATTCTAATGTCTTGACTGATGTCATGACATGGTGTGTATGTGTGACTGCATTGTAGGTTAGAATATCTAACTGTACTCTAATGTCTTGACTGATGTCATGACACACTTGAGTAGTTACTGCAGGATTAGCTAATACAGGATTTATTGAATGTCAAACTGGAGACTGTGACATTCATCCCTGTCAGCAGCTACTGAGGAATAGAACAGTTGGTGTTCTGTTAGAGCTCAGTATTCATTTGCAGTCTGGTTATCAAGGAAGAACCAGACCTGGCATAAGGCCTACTGTATGAATGTCAAACTGGATGTTATGACATTCATCATGGACAGTATATACTGAATAATAGACAGAGTGGGGTTCTGCTACACTTCAGTATGTTTCTTAGTTTGTTCTCCAAGAGGATAACAGAACCGACTTAAGGCTAAATGTGTAAATGTCAAATTGGATGCGTTGACATGTATTAATGTAAGCTGTTACTATAGAATGGACAGTTTGGTCCTGTACAGTTCAGCAAACTTGTACAGTCTGTTTTCAGGAAAAACAGACTTAGCATATGGTCCTTGATGTCAAGCTGAATGTTGTAACATTCATTCCTGACAGCATATGCTAGATTGTAGGTTGTTTAGTTTTTCTGTTTCAGCATTTTCCTCAGGAAACCAACAACCAAGCTACAATTAAGGAACCTAACAAATAGCCTATTTGTTAGCACACTAATATGTGGAAATTAGTTAGAATCCTATGTGGCATTATTTGTGGAGGTCTTGAGATATTTTAGGAACTAAATATGGAGATATTTTAGGAACTAAATATGGAGATATTTTAGGAACTAAATATGGAGATATTTTAGGAACTAAAAGATTGAAGACCTTGTTTGTAGCAGAAAGTTTCTGCTGATGTTGTAACAGCAAAGGAGAAGTTTGCTGCGATTTCTGAAGGCCCAAATCCACTTGGGTGATTAGGTTATAAATAGCTGATTGTAATCTAGTCTTTGTAAGGCTCCTAGAATGAAAATTTAGGGGTGTGTGTAAGGTAAACCTCCCAACCTGTGGGATGGTTACCATGTGTTTCTCAGTGGTAAAAGCTGAGAGTTTTTGTAACTCAAGCCTGTAGGCAAGAGTGATTATGTGCTTGAACGAAGCTGTGAAGCAAGTTCAAGTTGGTTAGCATTACATTGTGATTGTAGTGATAGGAATGGAAACTGGAGGTTTCTATCTAGGAGTTCCTAGGTATAGATTGCATTGGGTAGGGATTAAGTGATAAGTTGTAAACGGGTGAGTTTAGCTTTGAATTGATACTACTAATAGTGGATCTTCTTCCTGGCTTGGTATGCCCCCAGACGTAGGTGATGTTGCACCGAACTGGGTTAACAATTACTTGTGTTTTTACCTTTTGCATCTTATAATTTTGTCAGTTATAAAATAAGGTAAACCTGTAATGCTGTAACAGATGATGTTCAAATCAATGTTGAGACATCATGCTGATAACTGTGCAGGCTCAACAGAAGTAAGTGCTATGTTTGATCTCTGCTGTGCCTGTGTACCAGATGGACAGAACTGGGTGTTCTTCCATTCTATGGTGATATAGTAGCAGATGTCGTGACATCTGTGAATGTGTGCATATCAGTACTAGGTTGTAATTTGTATAATTGTCTTGCTGTATTAGTTACAATGTTAGATTAGATGTCATTACTTGGAGTAGAACATCTAAACTCTGACTACACCAGAATTTCATTGATGATGTAGAAGTTGATTGGAATGGATCTTGTAGCTCAATTATGCACCAGTTTGAAGAATCCTCAAGATGCCATGGATGAGTGAGCTTTCAACAGTTCCAATTCCTCAATGCTTTGGCCATGATTTGGTGAAACAGATGCTCACAAAGTCCTGCAGAAGAGAGAGCACACAAGAAACTAGCAAAGCAATGGTGAATTCGATGGAAAATGTGGAAAAAAGTTTGAAAAAGTTTGAAGAAAATTGGAGAGAATTGGTGAACTTTGAAGTTTGGATCTGAGAATTTTGATTGTGATTAGGAGTTTCTGTTATGATTAGAACCTTTATACCTCATGCTAATCCAAGTGCTAATCAAGTTTAGGCAAATTGGAAGTGATTAAGCAAAATGCATTTTTCATGTAATTGGCAAAAATGCCCTTTTCATTATGCAGTCAATGTAACAGTGTAATTGCAATGCAAACAAGTCCAAAATGACATTCATGATGTGTTGGAAAAGGTTTGGAAGGCAAATGACTTGTATTTCTCAAATTTGCCATTTTTCACACTAGAATGCAAAATGAACACTTGAAAAATGGACTTTTGCTATGATGATTTTTGATGAAATGTGATGATGCAATGTGATAGTTCATGTCAAATGTGACTTGCTCAAAAAAGAATCACCCAATTTGGCCTTTCCATTCAAAAGTTATGGCACTTTGAATTTCAACATTTTCTGAAAATGATTTGATCATAACTTGCCAACCACACATGAGAAATGAGTGTTCTTGGACTTTTTGGAAAGGTGAGATCAAGATCTTCAACGTTCATGTTGGACAAAATTCCATTTGAAGCTTGTATGATGAAGTAAATTTGAGGAGCAAGACTTTCCATTTTTGGCAGTTTCCAATTACAAGTCACCTGCTATTTTTGGCAACTTTTGATCTGAACTCATTTTCTCCAATCTTGATCTTTGATATGTCAAATGAGACTTATATGGACATGGATAAAGCCTTTCAAACCATCTCCCACCTTCAAATCCATAAAATCAGGCACAGTTGATCACAGTTGACCACAGTTGACTTTCTAGGGTTTCAGCTAAAATTCAGCTTGACTGATGACTTCTGAGCATCCAATCTTTGACCAATCCACTTCAAAATGATCCTTAGACCATATGAGCTTGATAAATCAACCCTAGGGCTTTGTCTCAATGGAAATTGCACTTGCTTGATTGATTGACTGATTCTCCTGATCAGTTGACCTAATCTGTCTGAGGACTTGCACTTGGGCAAAAGGCCATGCAAATGTTATGCAATGGACTATGTTATGTTAATGACCTAATGATGAAAATGTATGTACAATGGTAGGTGCAAATTTGAGGTGCTACAGCTGCCCCTATTCAATCAACTGGGAACCCGAACGGATGAGAGCAACAGCTGTCAGACTTTCAGGGTAAACAGGGATTGAATACCAAGAACCGTAGAAATTTGTACACTGCGGGGATCCACTAATGGAAACGTCCACTGGGATCTGATACTTATCACTGGGTATTTTTTGGTTTTTCTTCTCAAAGGATACGGCCACATCCAAAACATCTCAACCCGATGAATGGGAATAGAAATCTCAACTAGATGCCAATGGACAACTAGGAAAAACTCGACGTTTACCAAGACCAACGGAGAGGTAAATCTACTGGGGACGACCAGGAAGGGATACAACCATACGTCAGCGGACGACATGGGAAAAAACTCAACGTTTACCGAAACCAACGGAGAGGTAACTCTACTGGGGGACGACCAAGAAAAACTCGACGTTTACCAAGACCAACGGAGAGGTAGCCAGACATCAACGGACGACGGATGAACTGGAAGACTCGACCGGACGTCAACGGATGGACGGGAGAAGCTCGACGTTTATCGACACCAACGGAGAAGGAGAAAACTCGACCAGACATCAACAGATGACGGATGAACTGGGAAGACTCGACCGGACGTCAACGGACGAACGGGAGAAGCTCGACGTTTATCGACACCAACGGAGAAGGAGAATCAACTGGGGAAAGGTACAACTAGACGTCACCAGACGAAAGGGAGAAGCCACTTCACTGAGGAAGGGTACAACCACTGGAAACCAAATAGGACGTCACCGACGACTCTACTGGGGATTCTGGCTGGGAATCAACCAGACATTACGAATGACTGGGAAATAGGATACCATCAAACGCCAACGGACGAATGAGAAAAACTCGACGTTTACCGAAACCAACAGAGAGGTAATCAGGACGATCGACGGACGACCTGTGGGGAATGCATCTAGATATCGACGGATAACTAGGAAAAACTCGACGTTGATCGACACCAACGGAGAGGTAACCAGGACGATCGACGGACGACCTGGAAAGGAGATACAACTAGTTATCAACGGATAACTAGGAAAAACTCGACGTTTATCGACACCAACGGAGAGGAAGATACTCTGAGGGGAATCATCTGGTATTACCAAATGATCTGTGGGGAATAGCAACTATGCATCAACGTACACATAGGAAAAACTCGACGTTTATCGACACCAACGGAGAGGAGGATACTCTTCTGGGGAGAGAACGACGTTACGCACATCGAAAGATGATGTTTACCGACACCAAAAAAGACCAGACACTTACGCATGACTGGGAAATCACCGAAAGATGGTGTTTACCGACACCAAAGAAGCAACACACACGGGTGCTGACGACATTGATCAAGATCACAAGATGACATCTACATATGTCAGGGCAAGGCTGAACACTTGCTGGGGGATCTCACTAGGGAGAAACAGGCTTTCCTTTTACCAACGGATGAGGAAATAAAACTCTGTGGGGTATCAATCCTGAATGCTGTCAGGAGCAACTGTAGCAAACGTGCCGTACAGATGTTAAACAAATGATCCGCCTCCGTCGGGGATACGGTCTGATGGGTTTCGAACACATGAATGCATATGTTTGAATTTTTCTATGGCGTAATGCTCCATATTGAATGGAAATGCTACGCATTTTGAGGATGCTATGATCACTACATGTATAATGCAAAATTGGTTAGGGAGCCAAAACTGATCAGATACTCCAACTCTGCGGGGAGACTCTTATTGGGGAAAACTCTGCGGGGAGAGCATCGACTTCTCACTCCTGCTGGAGAGATAACACTGTTGCTGGGAAAGGATAGACTTCTCTGGGAACACCCTTCACAAGACCCCATCCACTCGGGGACTCCGCTTGGGAAGCAAACAGTAACTCTGTTGGAGATAATTGCTTTGAACCCGCTCCACTCGGGGACTAGCTGGGGAAAATCTCTGTTGGGGATAAAACACCACCTCTGTTGAGGAACAAGCGCTCACGCCCATGCTGAGGATACAACATCCTTCCAACTCAGTGGGGAACTCTCCTGGGGAATACATCCACTGGGGAAACTGCAAACACAAGCCTGCTGGAATAGGCAATCCTCAGATCTGCTGGGGAAGAAAGTATTATCCACGGACATCTCTGCAGGGGAACATAGCTCTGACAGCTATCAACTTGCTTGGAGAAAAGATCTGTTGGGGAAATGCTCACAGATGACAACCTGCAAAACAGCACAACACGATGCCCCAGGGGTACATGGACAAAATACGCTCAAGTGCCCTCAACATTCAAAATGATTTTCAAATGTTTTATCTTTCTGCAAGTTATTGTCGAGCCTTCATGTTTTTATATGCAATGTTTATCAAAAATTCGGACGTTTTTGCAAACAAAACAGTAAAATAAAAACAAGAGAGCTATTTATCTGAATAACGACTTTTATTGATTGAAAAAATGTGCCTGAAAAGGCGAATACATTGGGAAGCAATTCCTGGAAAGAGGTAATTGCGCACAAAAGGAAAATAAACTATCCTAATGGCAATGTGAACACAGCATCCACTATTTCCCAATTCTGTTATAACTCACAGATCATCAGTTTTCCTCCCAACTCCTTGCTTTCTGAGAAGAATGACTGGACCGATCACATCTTTCGAGATGGCAGACGACGAAGCGCGACGATGTACAGATAACTCAGACTGTAGTCTTCGCTTTAATCCCTCTTTTGGCTGGATCGCCCTTTCGGGTTTTCAATCCACCGGGATACCCATTTTTGCCTAAGCCGCCCTTGCGGGTTTTCGACTTACCGGGTGTACAATTTCTTTTTCATTTTTATCCCTAATTTTTGCCTGAACCTCTTCTTTCTGTTTTTTGGTTCGCCGGGATGCCCTTTTTTGCCTGGACTCTTTTGTTCTTTTTGTCCAGCGGGTCAATTTATGCGAAGTATTTTTTGACTACATCTGAGTTAACAGGGGACGAGAAATCTTCACCATCCATAGTTGTAAGCATCAAGGCTCCACCGGAGAAGACCTTCTTGACAACATATGGACCTTCGTAATTAGGAGTCCACTTGCCCCTGTTATCTGTACCGGGAGGAAGGATCCTCTTCAGAACTAGATCACCGATCTGGTAGCTCCGAGGACGCACTTTCTGATCAAAGGCTCGCTTCATCCTTCTCTGATATAACTGCCCATGGCACACAGCTGCTAACCGTCTTTCTTCGATAAGGCTCAACTCATTAAACCTCGTCTGAATCCACTCGGCTTCGTCCAGCTTGACATCCAACAAAACTCTCAGAGAAGGGATCTCCACTTCAACAGGTAGGACTGCTTCCATACCATACACAAGGGAGTACGGGGTTGCCCCGGTCGACGTACGTACTGAGGTACGGTACCCATGCAAAGCAAAAGGCAGCATCTCATGCCAATCTTTGTACGTAACGACCATCTTCTGCACAATCTTCTTGATATTCTTGTTTGCCGCCTCAACAGCACCATTCATCTTCGGTCTGTAAGGAGAAGAATTGTGATGTTCAATCTTGAAATCTTTGCAAAGCTCTTTCATCATCTTGTTGTTGAGATTTGAACCATTGTCAGTGATGATTCTCTCGGGAACTCCATAACGACAGATGATTTCTTTCTTGATGAACCGGGCAACCACTTGTTTGGTAACATTAGCATAGGAAGCTGCTTCCACCCACTTGGTAAAGTAGTCAATCGCAACCAGGATGAAGCGATGTCCATTCGAAGCAGTAGGCTCAATCTTCCCAATCATGTCAATGCCCCACATGGCAAACGGCCAAGGCGAGTTCATGACATTCAACGGGCTTGGTGGTACATGCACCTTATCAGCATAGATCTGACACTTATGGCACTTCCGAGCGTATTTGAAACAATCGGATTCCATGGTCATCCAGTAATAACCGGCTCTCAATAATTTCTTCGACATTGCATGACCACCAGCATGGGTACCAAACGAACCCTCATGCACTTCTTGCATCAACATGTCTGCTTCGTGTCTATCCACACATCTGAGCAAGACCATGTCAAAATTCCTCTTGTACAACACATCATCCTGATTCAAATAAAAGCTTCCAGCCAGCCTTCTCAGGGTTTTCTTGTCATTTTTTGACGCACCTTCAGGATACTTCTGAGTTTGAGGAAGTTCTTGATGTCATAATACCACGGTTTCTCATCAATCACAACAGACTCGGCTGCAAACACATATGCAGGCCTCTCGAGTCGATTTACCGTAACATGTGGCACATGATTCCACCAATGAACTTTTATCATGGAAGATAAAGTAGCCAAGGCATCAGCCATTTGATTCTCATCCCGGGGGACATGATACAACTTCACCTTCTTGAAGAACGTCAGTATTCCTCTGGTGTAATCTCTATAGGGAATCAAATGCGGCTGGTTAGTATTCCAATCTCCATTGACCTGGTTGATCACTAGAGCGGAATCTCCATATATGTCAAGCGTTTTGATTCTCAAATCAATGGCTTCTTCTATCCCCATGATACAAGCCTCATACTCAGCTTCATTGTTGGTGACATCAAAAGTCAATCTGGCTGAAAAGGGTATATGAGCGCCTTTTGGATTGATCAGCACTGCACCAACACCGTTACCATTCATATTCACATCCCCATCAAACATCAGTGTCCACTTGTCATCAGGATCCGGTCCTTCCTCGACAAGAGGTTCTTCACAATCTTTCATCTTCAGATACATGATGTCTTCATCAGGGAATTCAAACATCATAGGCTGATAATCATCGATCGGTTGTTCGGCGAGATAGTCTGACAAAACACTACCCTTGATAGCCTTCTGCGACGTGTACTGAATATCATACTCTGTTAAAATCATCTGCCAACGGGCAACACGTCCAGTGAGAGCCGGCTTCTCAAAGATGTATTTCACTGGATCCATCTTAGAAATCAACAAGGTAGTATGGTTCAGCATATACTGCCTCAGTCGGCGAGCAGCCCAGGACAAAGCACAGCAAGTTTTCTCAACCTGTGAATATTTGATTTCACAGTTAGTAAACTTTTTAGGTAGTATATGGCATACTCTTTTCGACCAGACTCGTCATGCTGTCCCAATACACACCCCATCGAGTTCTCAGTTACTGATAGGTACATTATCAGTGGTCTCCCTGGAACTGGAGGGATCAGGATTGGAGGTTTCTATAAATATTCGTTTATCTTGTCAAAAGCTTTCTGACAGTCATCATTCCACCTGATTGCCTGATTCTTTCTTAGCAATTTGAATATTGTCTCACACGTGGCAGTTAGGTGAGATACAAACCTTGCAATGTAGTTCAATCTCCCTAAAAACCCACGAACCTGCTTTTCAGTTTTCGGTTCAGGCATTTCCTGAATAGCTTTGACTTTCGCTGGATCAACCTCAATCCCTTTCTCACTGACAATGAAGCCCAACAGCTTCCCTGATCTCACGCCAAATGTACACTTGTTTGGATTCAGCCTCAGCTTGAACTTGACCAATCTGTCAAACAACTTCTGCAAATTAACCAGGTGCTCCTCTTCTGTCTGCGGCTTTGCAATCATGTCATCTACATACACTTCAATCTCTTTCTGCATCATGTCATGAAAGAGAGTCGTCATTGCCCGCTGATAGGTAGCACCGGCATTCTTCAGCCCAAATGGCATCACCTTATAGCAAAACGTGCCCCAAGGTGTAATGAATGTCATCTTGTCCATGTCCTCTGGCGCCATCTTGATCTGATTATAGCCCGAGAAACCATCCATGAAAGAGAATACCGAGGATTGAGCCGTATTATCCACCAATACATCAATGTGAGGTAATGGGAAATCATCTTTCGGACTCGCTCTGTTCAAATCCCGGTAATCGACACACATTCTGACTTTGCCATCCTTCTTCGGCACGGGAACGATGTTGGCTACCCACGGTGGGTACGTTGTCACTGACAAGAAACCCGCATCGAACTGCTTCTGAACCTCTTCCTTGATTTTCACTGCCATATCAGGACTCGTTCTACGAAGCTTCTGCTTGACCGAAGGACAATCATCTCTGAGAGGTAGTCTATGAACCACAATATCAGTATTCAGCCCAGGCATATCTTGATAAGACCAGGCCAATATCTCCACATACTCTCTCAGCATCTCAATCAATCTGCTCTTGACTTCTGGCTTCAAAGCAGCCCCGATCTTGATATCCCTTCTGGCGTCCTCAATACCAAGATTCACAATCTCCAACTCCTCCTGATGAGGTTGGATGACCCTTTCCTCCTGCTTCAACAATCTAGCCAATTCTTTCGGGAGTTCACTGTCTTCCTCACTCTCCTCTTCAGCTTGGTAGATGGGATTGTCGAAATCATGATGAGCCATAATAGATTTGTTCATAGTGGATGCCATAAGGTCACTTCTGCATGTTTTAATGCTTTGTTTTAGAAAAAGATTTCAATAAAGTCACAAAAACAAAAACATTGCCATTTTTATTTTTTTGAAAAGTGAAAAACAAAAATAGAAAGACAGGGATCACAAAATTGTTTGCAAAACGTCCTTTATTCATGATAAAAATCGAAAACATGAGGCCCTACAATGAACCACTACGCCTTGGGCAGAACGTAGGGTTTTGTGCAGAATGAAAAAACAAAAGAAAATTACTCTGTTTGAAGAGTAACTTGGACTATATCCTCCGCAGTCCAGTTGTTAATCACTTCCCCTGGTGCACTTGAGCGAACCCAGCAGTCGAGATCAATGTCACTGTCACTATCTTCAACATCAGCTGCAAAGACGTCACCGTGATTCATCAGCCCAGCGCTGGTGAAGGTACTAGGACCTGCTGGCATACCCTGCTCTGCTCGGAGAGGCTCATAACCAATGCCAAATTTGTCTTCCTTGACTGGCAAGTCTACCATCTTGCCCCAGCCTTCAGCTCTACCGGAGTCAACAACCGCTTTCGCCTGCTTGTACGAAGCAATCGAAGCACCTGGCTTCCTCTGTTCAGCACACGCCACCCCTTCAAGAGCAACATTCTCGAATGCCTGGCACAAAGTTTCGTGGATCTCGCCATCCACCTCGACATACTTGAACGAGGATAAATGACTCACCAGAATATCCTCTTCACCGCACACGGTCACAATCTGACCGTTCCAGACATATTTGAGCTTCTGATGGAGAGTCGACGAGACTGCCCCTGCTGCATGAATCCATGGACGTCCCAGAAGACAACTGTAAGCAGGCTGGATGTCCATGACATAGAAGATGATGTCAAACACCTCAGGACCTATCTTCACCGGCAATGTGACTTCCCCAAACACCGAACGTTTGGATCCGTCAAAAGCACGCACTATTAGGTCGCTAGGAGTAAGCACAACCCCTTCAATAGATATCTTCTTCAGGATTTGCTTCAGCAGCACATTCAACGAAGACCCGGTGTCGACCAGCACATGAGATAACACAGCCCCCTTGCACTCCATGGTGATGTGCAAGGCCTTGTTATGATTGCGACCCTCAGGCGTCAGATCAAGGTCAGTAAACCCCACACCGTGTCGGGCACTCACGTTAGCAATAACACCCTCAAGCTGGTTGACAGAAATCTCTTGAGGTATATACGCCATATTCAGCATCTTCAACAAGGCGTCTCGATGTGCCTCAGAGCATAACAGTAGAGAAAGGATAGAGATCTTGGAGGGAGTTTGATTGAGTTGATCCACAATCTTGTAGTCACTCTTCTTAATGATGCGCATGAACTCCTCCACGTCCTTCTCGAATGAGCCACCAGGCACATTCGTTTGAGCAGGCTCTTCGTCAACCACGGCCTGTTTGCCCTTTGCTTTAGCGGATGCCTCAGCATTGGCATCCCTCAAAGGTTGAGGCGCAAACAGCCGACCACTTCTGGTAAAACCTCCCGGGCCACCAACATTGTCCACAACGGGACTCACAACAGCCGGAGTTCTACTTGGTGCAGCAATAGTCACTGGAGCTTGATTGGTCGGCCTGACCCGATTCTCAGCCCTTCTGTTATTTCTGTAAGCATTGTCATATGTCCATGGCACAGCATTACTATTCTCAGCCACAGGTCTTCTACCTGATACAGCAATAGTAGCTGGAGTGTTGACAGTCACTGGTGCGGAGATGGTAACAGGGGTACCAGCAGTTGTAGACGCACGTCCTTCAGACGGTTTGAAAAATATCGTGACAGTAGACACTGCCCCACGATCTTTATTATCAGCCCGGCCAAACTGGACACAGCCCTCATCAATCAGCCGTTGAATACCGGCCCGCAACTGATCACACCTATTCTCAGCTTCTGCACAAGAAGCACAACCCTTATCACAGCCCGGGTGCACACCACCATCCAGCAAACGGCCCTTCACTACCAGCAGAGAAGTCTGAATTTCATCAACCCTGACAATCAGATCTTCAGACTCAACCCCTTCAATACAGTTCACCCTATGCCCACCATGCTGAGGCATAGGATTATTCACAACATTGGGCACTGGAGCGAAGTTGATCGTCTTGGCATCGATCAAATCTTGGACTTTGTGCTGAAAAGCCCGACATTTCTCAATATGATGGCCTGGTGCCCCAGAATGAAAATCGCACCTGACATTGGCATCATATCCCGGAGGAAAAACTGTTGGCGGAGCCATAGTTCTCAACTCAACGAATCCTAATCTGAGCAACTCAGGCAGTAGCTCAGCGTAGGTCATTGGCAAAGGATCAAAGCGTCTTTCAGGCATCCGTTGCCTTGGCTGATACGGACGCTGCTGCTGTTGTTATTGTTGCTGTTGTCTCGGTTGTTGCGGAGGTTGACGTTGTTGAGGTGCAGGAATAGTCACTGCAGCAACCTGTCTGTACTGATTCTGACTTCTGTTCGGACCTCGGCGGTGCTGAACAGCATTAGTTTCTCCCTCTCTACGGCGAGGTGCCCCAGAGAAAGGTTTCTTTAATGAAGAGGAACTAGCATCATTGATCTTCCCAGCTTTGATCAAACTCTCGGTCCTCTCCCCACAAATGACAACATCAGAGAAGCTTCCAAATGGGCAACTCCCCATTCGGTCCATGAACACTCCCTGAAGTGTGCCAATAAACATATCTGTCAACTCCCTTTCCAGCATAGGGGGTTGAACTCTAGCAGCAAGTTCGCGCCATCTCTGGGCGTACTCTTTGAAGCTTTCATTGTTTTTCTGACACAGACTCTGCAGCTAAGTCCGGCTCGGTGCCATATCCATGTTGTGTTTGTATTGTCTGAGGAAAGCTTCTCCCAGATCCCTCCAGCATCGGATTGAATCTCTTTTGAGCTCCATGTACCAATCCAAAGATGCCCCAGATAGACTATCTTGGAAAAAGTACATCCACATCTTCTCATCATCTGTATACGCGGAGATCTTCCGATAGTATGCCTGCACATGAGTGCGAGGGCAAGAAGTACCGTTGTACTTGTCAAAAGTGGGTGCCTTAAACTTATGGGGAATTCTCAGACCTTCCACCAACCCCAAATTTGTCACATCGAAACCAAGAGAGTTTTGACATTCCATTGCACGAATTTTCTCAGCCAGGGCATCAACCTTCCGATCCCTGTCCTCTACTCTGACAACATCTCTGACCACATCCTCATCTTCACTCAGCAGCGTGAACATGTCCTCTTGTCTGTCGACAATAGGAGCTGGATGACGCGCCGGAGCCCGGGTAACTCTGGCATTGACCTCTGCAGCAAGAGGCTGACCATTGATTCTGATACCTCTGAGTTCATCTCCCACAGGATAGTCATGAACAGGAGCAGCAGCAACATTCTCTTGAACGGGAATACCAACAGGTGAACCACGGTTAGACGCCTGAATAACCGTCTCTTGTCTCTGAACCAAAGCTCGGAGCTCCTCCTGACCCTGAGCAACCCCTTGCATCATCGTCATGAACTGGGCCATGTTCGCCCTCATCTTGGCCAACTCGTTCTGAACCTGATCCATGCTCCTTTGTTGATTGAGTCTGGTAGAATACCGGTGCGGTCTTCGATCAGCTATCATGCCTGACACAGGAACCAGAGTGAGAAGTCGAGCACTAGAACACCTGTTATGCAGAATGATATGAGTATGATGCTAATGCATATGATGCACATGATATGCTCATTTCTCAGGCATTCAAAGAGCCTGATTCATCCTCAAAAGATGGCAACTTGCAGCAAAAACAACACAGGAGATACAGAAACAACATACAAGAGCATTGAGTACAAAGTGAAACAGCAATCTCATCTATAAATGAGCAACAGGATCATACAACAAAGTCAACAAAGATCCAACAAAATACAACAAAGGAATCCCACCCAACAGGCCTGGGGGTGATTCACAACATACACATCAGAGAAAAACAAGCTAAGACAAATAGCTTCCAAGAATGAGCGTCTTCAAGTAGTGACACTGGTCTATCAACAGTTCACACTCTGAACATTCTGGTAAGGGAGCAATCTTCTCCTTCAACTGTCTTCTAAGCTCTAACACTTCTCCTCCAAGGTGGTTCTCTGATGCAAGTCTCTGATCGACTTCCTTCTTCAACTGGATATCTCTGTCTCTGAGTTGCTTCTCCAGGTCTCTGATCTTCTTCAGATAACCAGCCTCAACTCTCTGCAATCTCAAACACTCTCTGTGCTCTGCATCCAACAAATTCTCCATCTCTGAATAAGATCTCTTCTTGCTCCTCACTCCACCAACACCTGCACTCTGGGCACCTCTGAGTTGATGAGTTAGGTTCAACCTATCAGCTTTGGCTTGATACAACTCCATCTGGGCATCTTGCTCTTCCTCCTTCAAACGGCGATTCTCCATCAAAGCTTGCTTGTACTACTCAGCAGGTACACTATCAGCAAGAATCAAGGGTGGTTGCACTTGCAACGGACTCATCCTATCATAGGGTAGCAACAAAGTTTCCACTCTCTTCTTCACCCAATCAGTGTAATCAGGCATAGCAATGGCAAACTTCTTCCCTAAGACAGATCCATCTTTGACACCAATAGACCTCCAAGCTCTCCCAATCTGCTCCAATCTAACAGGGTCGCTTCGCTTCTCAAAATACACACTCTCGGCTATCTCAGCTTCAAGTGGCCTTCCACTCATCACGAACCCTAACTGGCGAAGAGAAAGAACTGGGTTGTAATTGATGCAACCCCTGGTCCCCACAAGTGGCACGTTCCGGAATTCTCCACAACTCATAATAACATCTCGCACGTCCATCCGGTATGACTGCCATCTGATATCATATGAGGTAAGAGACATAACCCTCTGAGTCCACCTATAAGTGCTCTGAGCATCAACAAAAGGTCTGTTGACTGGCAGGAGAGACATGAACCATCTGAGCAAAAGTGGGAGACAACACCTGATAGCTCCACCCTTACCATGCCTACTGTGAATAGCATAGTAAGTGTCAGCTAACAGAGTAGGAATAGGGTTCCCTCCAATGAAGATACAGACTGCAACATAGTCAACAAAGTTGGGCATACTCGGAAACAGGACGATCCCATAGATCATAACAGCTAGCTGAGCATGGAAAGCTTCCCAATTCCCCTTATCTGCTTCTTCTCTGGCAACTCTCAGCAGAAACTTCAACGGCAGACCCACAACATCCCCACTGGTCTTCCAACTATCACTGACTTCCTTGATACCCAAACAGAGAGCTCTAGCAACAACTCTGAAATCAACTTCCTTTGGTACGTCCAAGAAAGGAACTTGATGCTGAATCGGGACACTCAACAGAATGGAATACTCCTCAAGAGTAGGCGCCAACTAATAATCTTGAAAGGTGAAACAATGGAGCTCTGGGTCGTAGAACTGAAGAAGGGTCTGCAACGGCACCGGATCGACTACCATCTTCAACAGTGTCAGAATATCACCATACTGATCCACAAACCCTCTCAGACGATCACTGGTCACAAGGCTACTCAACTCAATCAGCGGCGTCAAAGGCTCACGGTGAAAACTGTAAGAACAAGTCTTCCGCTTCGGCTCTGGGACTGTTGCCATCTCTATCAGTGAACCAAGCTCTGGAATGTACCTGAGAAATGATATGCATGCAGAGATTAGTTTTTTCTTTTTTTTCTTTTTTTTTTTTGCATTTCTTTTGAAAAATAAATATGCTATGATGCACATGATGCAGACACGACTGGCAAGTTGTGCATCTCTGAACACAGGATCGAACTTCGGCTCGAACTCTGATCACAACCATCTGAAACCCAAAGTCAACTGATAAACTGTCATCTGAACCCAATCTGAGGAACCAAGTCACCAACAGGATCACAAGTCACCAACAAGTCACCGACAAATCACCAACTGTACCTGTAATAATGATCATTCCCTTCCCACTCACGGGTGTCGTCTAGGCCAGGGTAAGGTCGAGAGAAACGCAGCATAAATAACCTTTCACAGAATACCATCATATACACACCCGAAGTATGTAACAATAATATCCCATCAGGGTCTGAACTGCTCGTGATATCAATGTTCCGCTAAGTGGCGCATACCACCCGCTTCCCATGAATCACTTTATTCTTAGGTTTCCTAGATTTCACTCATAGCCTGGGTATTGGGCCTTTTACCTCGAGTAACTCCCACCCCAACAGAGAGAACACAGCACAGCCAGCACAGATGAATATGAATGAATGCAAACATTAATGCACACATAAATGCAAACAATAAATAAATGAATGCAATAAATAACAGCAAACAGCAACCAAAACCCTAACCTAGAGAGCGCTAGGAGAGACTCGCTTAGGGAAGATGGACCAGCAAGAGGTCAACTTCTGTTTTCCCTAGCAGAGTCGCCAGCTGTCGCATTACGCGAAAAACCGGCGGGAAAACAAGAACAACAGAGCCGCCACCGTGCGTTATTTATCCCAAAAGAGGGAAAGGAAACGCTCAGAGTAAACCTGGAAAGAACATGGTCTCGCGACCAAAGAGAATGGGATCGGGAGTCGGTTATGTGAAGGGAAGGTATTAGCACCCCTACGCATCTGTCGTACTCGACGGGATCCACGCACAATAGGAAGGAAAATGGTTGCTAAAACACTGCTCAAACACACACACACTGGCTGAAAGAGACACAAGAAAACCAACAAGACTGACTCGGCAGAATATCGCATCCTGGGCCTACTTAGTCTATCAGGCATAGACATCAGAGTCAAAGTAGTTCGGACTGGGGAAACAACACATGCTCCCTAGGATGTCGCATCCTATGCATACGTATCTTCTTGGACGAAGAAGAATCAGAGCATTCGTAGCTCGGCTAACACGCACACAAAACCACAGGCAAACGTGGAACCCGAATGCCAATCGATGGACTTACATCAGCTTCCGAACCAAACACACCCACACTAGAAACCAGATTCCACTTGATGGACTTATACCGGACTCCAAGCACACAACAAACACTAGGATACGGAATGCCAATCGCTGGGCTTACATCCATCTCCTGACATATACAAAGACAAAACAAAGACACAGGCGCCCGGAGAGATCTGCTCATCTCCTGCCTACGTACCTCACCTGGTATGAGGATCAGGGCGACGTAGTTCCCCTACGAAGGGACACAGGATTAGCCTAACCAGATAACAGAGGGAGACACAACTAGGGAGACTACGACTCGAGCCTAGATGTTATCATGCAAATTCATCCCTAAGTCAAGGTTTCTAGCTAACTTGCACAGGGAGCAAGCCTATCCTAATCAACACAAACAGCAAAGCAAACCAATACAAATAGCACACACTATATACACACAAGTGGGGCTCAATCAAGGGGTTAGGCTGCAAGAGCAAGCCATCTGTATCAAGGTGAGGTTAGCTCTTAACCTTGACATTGAGAGTCAAGGTGAAGCCAGATGAAAGGTGAGTGAAGATGAGACTTCACAGCTCTTATCCCTGGTCAGGGAGAGCTTAAGACAATGAAGTGTGGGTCCAGAAAGTGGGAACCCTTCTACACTTATGACGCTGACTCAACTGATCTTGGGTTAATGTCCACAAGGCATCAACATGTGATGTGAGCCAAGGGACGACTCAACAGAATAGCAAGAGGTGGACTACACACCTCTTGTGTCTGCCAATTGCCTTAACAAAGGTCTTTTCCTGCTTGGGGACAAAAATAAACAAGCACAAACATTGCCTCTTAAGGAGGACTTCAGACAGGTGCCTGGCCAAGTAACAGGCCAGGTCTTCCAGACTACATGGAGACAAGAATGTTATACCTCAGTGCAAATTGCTTATCAAGCAAAGCAAATCAATCTTAGCAACTAATGTACCTGAAATCAATCAAATACAATCAGTATACCAATCACAAAACCAAACAGCAAATGGTTCACAGTTAGCTATACACAGACAAACACAAGCCAATGCACAAAGGTGCAAGCCATTAAGGCTCAAACTCAAATATCAAACCCTGCAAAACAAAGTCGAAATTAGCCATAGACAAGTCACAAGTCAACTCCAATGGAGGCACATCATCAAGCATAGGCCATTTGTGCTATTAACCTGAAACACAACTCAAAAGTGAGATCACAAACCACTAGTCCAAGACTAGGGCCAAAATGAAATCAAATCATCAAAACAGGACATGAAACTTATCCAAAATCAAGATTAAATCATCAAGAAACAAATCCAATTGGTCTCATGTTCATATCATTTATCATCATTATTTCATGAACAAAATAGCACAAAACATGTAATTTAGAACCTCAAAGGACCAAACAGAATGATCACAATCAAATCAATATCAAAACAGTTCAATAAATTCCACAAAAATTCAAGCCTAAACAGAACACATTCAATGAGCATCATATCAAATTTCATGCTATTTGGACAAGTGGAAGTAGGGAAATTAAATTCAGGAAGTCATGGTATGCAAAAATCAACCCAAACTAGGTCACAAATGGAGCACCAACTTCAAGCAAATGTAAGACAGTGGAAACAAATGATAAATGAATGGGACCAAAGCCAAAATGAAGTTAAACATGTTAAGAAACACTACATCAAATTTCATCTTCATATGATAAGGAATGAGAATTTTACAAGCTATGTAAGATGATCACTCAAGAAACACCTAAGAATGGCTAAACAGCAAACAAAAATCCCAATCAAATAGGAAATGGCTCAACAAATCCTTCAAAAAAATCATGGCAAAACTAGACATTTATATGATATCCCATGCAAAAATTGAGAGCAAATGGCATTCAAGAAGCATAGAAACAAAATTCATGAAGTTGACATAACATAGTGTGACACACATTGTCACACTCAACTTGATCACATCATATCTCTCTAACCAGGAACTCAAAATTATCAAACTATATGCCAAAATCACCAGGAAAGAGTCAAGAACATGCATATAAAATTTCACACATTTTGGATAAAGCATCAAGATTTCATGAAGGAAATGGTAAAACATACACATGAAGCATACATGATCAAAGGCATTAGGCAAAGTCAAAAAATCAGCTGAGCACAACTTTGACTATCATACCTAAAAACAACTAGAGAGAATTTGGAGATGAATGCAAAAAACCTCACTCAAATTGGATCAAAAATGGATTAGTTATGATTTTTCTAAGATGAATGATCAAAATGAAATAAAAATTGAAAAAAAGAAATGGAATAAAAATGAATTAATGCTGAAATAGCATTTTGGTAATTATCTGGTAACGAGCGCAAAACGCAGCGCTTCATTTTATTCGCTGGCGACATGTGATTGGCTCTAAGGCGCGGTAAACACCAAATTCAAAACAAACACAGGCGAAATGGATCAAATACATTCTGGAGCGTGTTCTTCATCATGTTCATCAAATAAATTTCCAGAAAATCCACTTGAACAAATTTTCACTAAAATGAACAAATCATACATCATTAAACTCGTCTAAGCAAGTACAATCACAATATCCACATGATTTTCTCTAACTCCTAACATGTTGAACAAATCGATCAAAAGAAGTTTTCACATCCAATCTTAAATTCCAGATTTCTCACTCGATTCTCAATGAATTTCAAAACCACAAGCTGCATCGTGCTCTACAATCTACAATCTACAATAACCATATCTCAATTCCAGCAATGGTGAAGATTGAAATCCAACCTTATGAGTGAGCAGCTGTTGGATTCGCGTGTTTCCAGGTGTGAAATGATGAAACAGGTGATGCTTGATGATGTAGAAGTTGATTGGAATGGATCTTGTAGCTCAATTATGCACCAGTTTGAAGAATCCTCAAGATGCCATGGATGAGTGAGCTTTCAACAGTTCCAATTCCTCAATGCTTTGGCCACGATTTGGTGAAACAGATGCTCACAAAGTCCTGCAGAAGAGAGAGCACACAAGAAACTAGCAAAGCAATGGTGAATTTGATGGAAAATGTGGAAAAAAGTTTGAAAAAGTTTGAAGAAAATTGGAGAGAATTGGTGAACTTTGAAGTTTGGATCTGAGAATTGTGATTGTGATTAGGAGTTTCTGTTATGATTAGAACCTTTATACCTCATGCTAATCCAAGTGCTAATCAAGTTTAGGCAAATTGGAAGTGATTAAGCAAAATGCATTTTTCATGTAATTGGCAAAAATGCCCTTTTCATTATGCAGTCAATGTAACAGTGTAATTGCAATGCAAACAAGTCCAAAATGACATTCATGATGTGTTGGAAAAGGTTTGGAAGGCAAATGACTTGTATTTCTCAAATTGGCCATTTTTCACACTAGAATGCAAAATGAACACTTGAAAAATGGACTTTTGCTATGATGATTTTTGATGAAATGTGATGATGCAATGTGATAGTTCATGTCAAATGTGACTTGCTCAAAAAAGAATCACCCAATTTGGCCTTTCCATTCAAAAGTTATGGCACTTTGAATTTCAACATTTTCTGAAAATGATTTGATCATAACTTGCCAACCACACATGAGAAATGAGTGTTCTTGGACTTTTTGGAAAGGTGAGGTCAAGATCTTCAACTTTCATGTTGGACAAAATTCCATTTGAAGCATGTATGATGAAGTAAATTTGAGGAGCAAGACTTTCCATTTTTGGCAGTTTCCAATTACAGGTCACCTGCTATTTTTGGCAACTTTTGATCTGACCTCATTTTCTCCAATCTTGATCTTTGATATGTCAAATGAGACTTATATGGACATGGATGAAGCCTTTCAAACCATCTCCCACCTTCAAATCCATAAAATCAGGCACAGTTGATCACAGTTGACCACAATTGACTTTCTAGGGTTTCAGCTAAAATTCAGCTTGACTGATGACTTCTGAGCATCCAATCTTTGACCAATCCACTTCAAAATGATCCTTAGACCATATGAGCTTGATAAATCAACCCTAGGGCTTTGTCTCAATGGAAATTGCACTTGCTTGATTGATTGAATGATTCTCCTGATCAGTTGACCTAATCTGTCTGAGGACTTGCACTTGGGCAAAAGGCCATGCAAATGTTATGCAATGGACTATGTTGTGTTAATGACCTAATGATGAAAATGTATGTACAATGGTAGGTGCAAATTTGAGGTGCTACACCTCTGATGAAATAATGTCTAAGCCTCATAATGTATTGCCACATTTAATAACTATTATTATGAATTCTAAAGTTCTGCAGGAAGTATCTGAGTAAAACATCTGAGAAACAAACTATACAACTTAAGGAGAATCGGTAAGAACTTCTAAACCTTCGTAAGCATCAGATTGAGGGGAAGATTTCTTATCTCAGGGGGAGTCATCATACATCTGACTCTGAGATAACTCCTTTAAATTTTTATGAAGTATCATTCTTTCATCAACAGTCTGAAGTTTTTGTCATCATCAAAAAGGGGGAGATTGTTAGAACAAGATTTTGGGTCTACAATTCATCTCTAAAGTTTTGATGATAACAAAGAATGAAATAAGTTGGTACCCTAACGAATTTATCTAAGTATGCAAGACTCTAACAGAAAATGGATCTGATAGACAACATCTGACATCACGCGAGTCCAGAATAGCTGACTTAGAGTCAAATAAAGCATTCACTCTAACTCTGAAGACAACGGTGCTCACAGCGTCTGAAGGTTGAAAACTCAGATACTTTGAATCTAAAGGATTCCACACAGTTACTATGCTGATTTGTACATCTAAATAAGGTTCTATAGAATACATATCAAGAACTTCTGAAGAAATCAATTCTAAACAACTATCTGAAGAATACATGCTGAACAAGAGGATCTGGATTCCGCACACTCTAATTCAAGTCAAACAGACCAACCACAAGACTTAGTAACGAATTATTCCATATTTGGTATGAATATTTTTGGAAAAGAATAAACACTCTCCAAAATTGATATGGAAAGGACAACGAACTTAATGTCAATTAAGTTCCATTATTGACAAGATACTACATCAATGCTTCACCCAACGGTCTCATATTCGAAGCACTATATAAAGGTAGAATCATCATCATACCAAGTTCGAAGCAATCACACAAGAATACTGAAAACTCCATTCTATATTTTCATTCATTCTTGTTTAAATCTGTTCACACGAGTTATTGCTCTTAGTGTGAATTTTTACTGTTCTTATTATGTTAATACTGCTTACCTAGAAGCACTAAACACTTCCTTGTAATTCTCAAATAGTTGTTGAATATTTCCTCAAGCGACTTGTGAAGTCTATAGACTTGAGAGGGCTAAGAGATCTTTATTCTCTTAGACGTTTTTGTTGTAATCTTTCTAGATTATTGGATTTAGTCCTTGTTGAAGGCGAAATCACCTTAGCCGGGTGGACTGGAGTAGCTTTCAATTTCAAGCGAATCAGGATAAACTTCTGTGTTTATTGCTTTATCTTTCATGTGTGTGGCGTTTGCAAAAGTTTTTATTATTAGTGAAAACAATTCAAACCCCCCTTTCTTGTTTTTCTCTACCTTCACTTTTCTGTAGCGGTAAAAAATTTGAGATTAAGTTATTGATTAAATCAACTCCTAAAGCAATAGTCGCCATCGCGCTTTTATTATTTCTAAAGGAAAGAGAAAAAGAATGAACAAAACCCAAAGAAGTTTTAAAACAAAACTAATAAAAAGAGATAAGGTTATGGGGGTTAGTTATGCAAAGGGAAGGTATTATCACCATAAACATCTATAATACTCTAGAGAAACCTCTTTGAAAATCTGTGCATTTTGGCTTAAAATGGTGTTGTTTGCAAAAATCTGTGCATTTTTATAATTTTGTGTTTGCCAAGACTTTCTGAGTCTTATGCCTATGTACCAACAAAGTGCAATGAAGGATTAAAACCTCGTAGTTCGTGGTAAAAATAAAAAAGATGTTTGTTTCGATTCACTTTTAATGAAAAGACATTTCGTCATTTTAAGGAGAACACTCAACTAGTCACCCACAAGTATAAGAACTTTACATCACCACAGAGAAGGGCTTCAACTTGGATAAAGACCAACGAGTATGCCACTAGCTCTCTTAGGTGGAAAAGAATTATCATCAATACTATAGGGATAGGAGACTTATATCTCAACTATGGAAATAACTCATGTCTAAACCTTGAGAAAAGAGTTTTAAAAGAAGAAGTACACAAAGGGCACAAAATGGTTTGAATGAGTTATGTCTTTTTTTATCTTTTTGAAATTGGTCTTAATATGCTTAAGATGTATTAGCATTTATTAATAAAAAGGTTTTGAAAATCACTTGACAAAAGTCAAGATTTATTGAAAAAGTAGTTGAAGTTTGAAAACAAGAAAGTTTTTGAAAAAGAGAGAAGAATTTGAAAATCAAAGAAAGAGAGGAGAAGAAGAGACTATCCTCAGTTGACTTTCTGTTGACTTTTATGGGCCCCGGATGACCTGAAACTGCACTGTGGACTTTGAGTCTCTAACACTTGATACAATGGCTTCAAAATGAACATTGGCTCATATAAACTCTCTAGAACCACCATAGGGCCTTTATCTCATGGAAATGCTTGGCTCCTTTGCACAGATGAATTCTCCTGATACCAGTCTTGACTGATGAAATGCAAGGTACTATGCAATGTTAATGCAATGTTAATGACCTAAAATTGAAATGAATGTACAAATGAGGGGTGAAAATTTGAGGTGCTACACCATCGTGTAAGCAAACTCAGATGACCTGAGATAAACTTTGGTCTTCTTCTGCGATGATCCCTCACCGGAGTTTCATCGTTTGGTAAATTCAGAACATGAGACCACCATCAATGTTATCGCCTCCTCATCATGAATTCAACCTCATGCTCCAAATTCATTTATCTAAACTGAGCATTGGGAATTTCATAGAAGTTTCAAAAATAAGCAAGTCACGAAAAATAAAATTAAATGATGAACACAATCAATCAACAACAAATAAGTTAGGGGAAAGCATCAGAGGATTAAAGACTACATTATGGTAACTTGTTTGAGTCCAAATGATGCTCAAAATTACCTTGTCCAAATGGTGATTATAAGTTGATGAAGCTCGATCTAGATAGAGAACTTCAGAAGGTATTAGAGCTTGGGAATTGTTGCAAAAGCTTCAAAGAAGATCAAGGATGCTAGTGGAATCAAGAAATTGGATTGAATCAAGCTAGAAATCAAATCACAATAGTTCAATTTTTAGGAAAAATTTCATAGTGAAATAGGGATTTTTTGGCTCTCAAAAGCATGGGAATGAAGAAATCATGTTGCTTTATTAATAGGGAAGTGATTGGTGTTCTCATACGTGCCAAATGATACTCAATTAGTGCAAAACAAATTTGATCAGAATGTGTGGAAATTGTGACTTGCAATCCATCAAAACTCAGCCAAATCATGCGTTTAAGAGTCAATTAACTTCTGGAGACTTGATTAAATATGTTTAGGTCCAAAACGCATGGTAATTTGGCTTGTGATTGAGATTAGTGAAGTTGAAAATTCGGATCATGGTGATTTCTTCAGTTTCAATTCACCATGTTCAACTCAATGAGGCATCTTGCTCATGAGGCTTTTTTATCCTATTCTTCTTGCAATTTGTTGACATCATATCAAAGATCACAATATGCCAATAAAGGTTACATTTGGATGCTTGAGCACTAAGTTGTAGCATGTTGAAGTTGGCATGAAAATATGGTAATGTAACTTAGAAAATTCTAAGTCCGAAATGGCAGAAAATGACATGTAATGTTTCAAAGAATTCCAAGGCCTTCCAAGAATAGTTTGGATTTAATCCTTGAAGCAAACTTGTAAAGGGTATCACAAATGATATTGTTAAAAAATAATCATCCTCAAATGTTGAAAATTAAAGAAGTTATAATTCTTAAAAGTTGAGAAAAAATCACTTAAAAATAGGTCAAATTTCACTAAGTCCACAAATGACCAATAATTTCTTCAAACTTTTGATGATCCTCCAAGCATAATTAGCTCTTGTCATGTAAAGATAAGTTATGGAGGATAACAAGAAGAGTCATATGCAAAAAGAAGCATTCAAAAATGTTGAGAATTTAAGGAGTTGTGATCCTTTAATCTTTGACTTCAAATGTTGACTTTTTGGTCAAACCTCGTGGAATAAACTTGCGTACTTGGACTTTTCTGGAATTTCAATGTACATGGATGATCATAAGAACTCAAAATAAGACGTCTTTAAATTTCTCTTGATTGAATTTCTCAAAGCTTTAGGTAACTTGTTGAAAAATGCATGGAAATAAACACATGAACCTTTGGCTTTTCTTGAGAAAATAAGCAACAAAACTTTGAGATGCTCTTGATAAAAATGAGATTAAAATATGCTTGAGAACCTTAGAGATCATGCTTTGAGAAATAGCCTCTTGAGAACCAATGGTTGACCATACTTTGCTGAGGAATCAAAGAAACCCTAATTGAGGAGCCATGCTTGATACTCTTGATGAAAAGCCCTACCTTGCACAATAAACTTAAAGAAAACAAAACAATTTTTTGCTATGTTTATTAGTGGTTAGATAAGAAATGAATCATATAAACATAAAGGTAGAATTCCAACAAAGAGGTACTTGATGATCCCTGCAAAAGGTAACCCCAAATATGAGAGGGAGAGGACCAAGATGTGATCTTATTTGTATGCAAGTATGCAAATGATATGTGGGATCTTATGGTTAAAAATTAGGGTGTGGCACCTGGTGAACATTCTGCTACAGAGTGATGCCTTTCAGTTTAAAGAGTGCTAGTGCAACGTACTAAAGAGCCATGGCCACTCTTTTCCATGACATGATACATAAAGAGATAGAAGTCTATGTAGATGATATGATTGCTAAGTCAAAGACTGAAGAAGATCATGTTGAGTATTTGTTGAATTTGGTTCCACGGTTGAGAAAGTTTAAACTCCACTTGAATCCTAATAAGTGTACTTTCGATGTCCGCTCAAGAAAGCTTTTTGGTTTCATTTTCATCCAGAAAGGTATTGAAGTAGATCCTGATAAAGTCAAAGCAATTCGAGAAATGCATGCACCAAAGACAGAAAAACAAGTCAGAGAATTCCTTGGGTGTCTGAATTACATCTCCAGGTTTATATCTCACATGACTGCCACGTGTGGTCTAGTCTTCAAGCTTCTCCATAAAGATCAAGGTTGTCTTTGGACAAAAGACTGCCATAAATATTTTGACAACATCAAGAAGTACCTACTTGAACCTCATATCTTGTCTCCTCCAGTGGAAGGAAGACCGTTGATTATGTATTTGACTGTGTTAGAAGAGTTCATGGGTTGTGTGTTTGGACAACAAAATGAAACTGGTAGAAAGGAGAATTCCATCTCTTATCTAAGTAAGATGTTTGTAGACTGTGAGTCTCGGTACTCCTTTCTTGAAAAGACTTATTGTGCTTTAGCGTGGGCTGCCAAACGCCTACGCCAGTATATGATCAATCATACCACTTGGTTGATATCCAAAATGGATGTAATCAAGTATATTTTTGAAAAGCTTACTTTTACTAGAAGGATTGCTCGTTGGTAGATGATATTGTCTGAATATGATATTGAGTACCATACTCAGAAGGAGATTAAAGGAAGTATTATCACAGATAATTTGGCTCACCGGCCGATCGACGATTATCAATCCATCAAGTTTGACTTCCCTGATGAAGATATCATGTACTTGAAAGCTAAAGATTGTGATTAACCGTTGCCTGAAGAAGGACTAGAGCCTGGATCCCGGTGGGGTTTAGTGTTTGATGGAGCTGTTAATTCTTATAGTAATAGAATTGGGGAAATCATCATTACTCCCCAGGGTTCTCATATCCCTTTCACTGCAAGATTTATGTTTTAATGTATGAACAACATAGAAGAATATGAAGCTTCTATCATGGGTCTTGAAGAAGCCATTGATTTGAGAATTAAGATTCTTGATGTATATGGAGATTCAGCCTTGGTGGTTTATCAGATTAAAGGAGAATGGGAGACCCGTCATATTGGTTTGATCCCTTACAAAAATTATGCAAGGAGGTTGTTAACTTTCTTCAACAAAGTTGAGTTTCATCATACACCTCGTGAAGAGAATCAGATGGCAGATGCTTTGGCTACTTTGTCTTCTATGTATAAAGTAAATCATTGGAATGATGGACCCAGTATTAGAATTATACGCCTCGATATGGTGTTCTAAGTTGTCATACCCTAATTTTTAACCCTAAGATCCCACATACCATTGGCATCTTTGCATACAAACAAGGTCAGCTCTTGGTCCCTCTCCCTCTCATCTTTGGGTTTTTCCTTTACAGGAATCATCAAGCACCTCTTTGTTAATGTTTTACCTTTGTGTTTATATGATCATTGCTTAACCACTAATCAAATAGCAAAATATTTTTTGTTTCTTTTAAGTTTATTGTGCAACATAGGGCTTGTCATCAAGAGTACCAAGCATGATTCCCCAGCTAGGTTTTCTTTGATTGCTCAGCAAATTATGGCCAACCATTGATTTAAAGGGGGTTATCTTTCAATACGTGGTCTCTAAGGTTCTAAAGGACCTTTCAATCTCATTTTGATCAAGAATACATCAAAGTTTTGTTGCTTACTTCTCAATAAAAGTCAAAGGTTCATGTGTTTATTTCCATGCCTTCTTCACCAAGTTACCTCAAGGATCAAGAAATATAATCAAGATACATTCAAGGACATCTTATTTTAAGGTTATATGATCATTCATGTGCTTTGAAATGCAATGAAAGTCCAAGTACACAAGTTTGTTCCAAGTGATTTGACCAAAAAGTCAACATTTAAAGTCAAAGTTCCTAGGATCACAACTCCTTCAATTCTCAACATTTTTGAATGATTCTTTTTACATATGACTCTTATCAACATCCTATACAACTTCTCTTTACATGAAAAGATCCAATTGTGCTTAGAGGATCATCATACGTTTGGAGACATTATAGGTTATTTTTGGACTTCGTGAATTTTGACCTATTTTCAAGTGACTTTTTCTCAACTTTCAAAGATCATAACTTCCTCAATTTTCAACATTTGAGCCTAATTCATTTTGCATAATATCATTTGTGATACCCTCTACAAGTTTTATTCAATGATCAAGGTCAAATTATGCTTGGAAGGCCATGGAATTCATTGAAACATTACAGGTCATTTTCAGCTATTGGTTACTTAAATTTTTCTAAGTTATATGATCAGTTTTTCCTGCCAACTTCAGCATGCCATAACTTTGTGCTCAAGTATCCAAATCCAACCTTTCTTGGCACATTGTAATATGTGTTATGATGTCAACACATTGCAAAAAGAATGGGATCAAAAAGCCTCCTGAGCAAGATGCCCCATTGAGTTGAACATGATGACTTGGAACTTAAGAAATCACCATTGCCCGAAATTTGAACTTCACTAATCTCAATTCCAAGCCAAATTAGCATGTGTTTTCAACTATTGTGTTTTTAATTCCAACTTATTTCAATCCAAATTCTTAATTCCATTATCATCTTAGAAATCCTCTAAAGATTTTGCAACAATTCTCAAGCTCTGAGACCTTCTAAAATGCTCTAACTAGATCGAGCTTCATCAACTTCTGATCACCATTTGGACAAGGTAGTTCTGAGCATAATTTGAACTCAAACAAGTTACCACAATATAGTCATTCACTCTCTGATACTTTCCCCTAACTTATTTGGTATTGATTGATCATGTTCATCATTTAATTTTATTTTTCGTGGCTTGCTTTCTTCTGAAACTTCTCTAAAATTCCCCGCGCTCAGTTTAGATAAATGTACTTGGGGCATGAGGTTGAATTCGTGATGAGGATGTGATCAATTTGGTGGTGGTATCGTGTTCTGAATTTACCAAACGATGAAACTTTGATGGAGAACCATCGGAGAAGACGACCGGAGTTTATCTCATATCATCTAAGTTTGAGACACGCTAGACAAATGAAATAATCTTATTGGTTCAATTTAAATACAATCTAGTGTTTCATTTCAGCTAAATATCGTCGTGCGCCCCAGTATTGTGAGTGTTGGATCTGCCACGTAAACTAATGAGGCTTGATCAAACGCTCCGTGTTTTTCTTCTGATTTTAATTCTTTTTCTATTTTAATTTTTTAATTGTGTTTTCTTTTAAAATTCATATAAATTTAATTTTACATCAAAAAATCCCAAAATAATTTCTTAAATTCTCTTTTATTTTTCTCCATCTGATTTTTATTTTTCAGTATTTTATTTTATTGATTTTCTATTTTTTGTGGAATTTCTCTTTTATCCTTTGTTTTAGCTTGTTTAAAAATACTTTTTTGCATTTTAAAATTATGAAAATTTTATTATATGCTTCTTATTTTATTTTGAACCTTCCATAATTTTCTTGGCCATTTATTTAGTGTTTTGAAGGACTTTATGGATTTTTCACTTTGTTTCTATTTAAAATTTCATTTTAAAAATACTTTTGGTGCATTTTTATTTCATTTAATTTCATCTTATATTTGGTTGACCTTTGTTGACTTCTGTTGGCCTTGGATAATGTTGATTTTGACCATGAGTCTCATCAAACTCAATGGATCTTGGGTGTTGATGGGGTGAAAACCCTAATCCACCAAAATGAATTATTGGTTTTGATGATGACTTGATCAAACTTTTGATCCAATTTGGGTGTAATCTCTCTTGTCCCCTTTCCTTCACCTCTTTCTTTTCCCTTGATCAAATGGATGGCTTGTGTCTATCTTGTTTATGATGTATGGATTGGTACTTGATGAACTTTCATCATTTCAAACCTACCTCCTAATTGATCATGGATAATTTAAGGTACTTTAGATTGATGCATAATTTTTCCTAAGCACTATGAAGTATGGATTGAAGTAATGGATCATCCTTCTAACCTTTGTGTTTGATCATTTCTCTTTTTCCTTTTGTGTGGCATGGCTTTATGAGAATGATTTACATATCATTTCTCTAGCATGTATTAACACAAATATTATTATTGACTGGCCTCAAATAGTTGTGACTTTTACATAAGTCCAATTACGATTGCTTAACATATAGCTAAATTTGTCCCGAAAGTAAGGCATTTTTATAAGTGGGATCGTAAGTCTCTTATTCCTCATGGTATGGTATGAAAATATTGCTCACTTTTCATTTATGAGAGCTAGAGGCATACTTGTTGATTTTATACAAGTTGGAGCCCTTCTCATGGTGATGTATAGGTTCATATTTGCATGCTTGTGGGTGAATAGTTGAGTGTTCTCCAAAATATGACCAAACCATATTTCATTTTTAATCACTTACACTTACTAACATTTTATTACATCAACTTTATTTTACTGTCATTTATTTTATGCTTTTATTTTTTTTATTCACTTTATACTTTTATTTTAGAATCTCATATCATATTTGCTCTTTGTCCACTTGGACATTTGTTTATGTGTATGATCTTTTTCCTTTGTCCATTTGGATTTCTTTTTCTTTTAAGACACTAATAAAGAAGAAACCCCTAAAAAATTGTTTCTCTTTATTTATGGAGTTGAGGTTACTATCCTTAGCATTGTTATGGAGTTATGGACTTAGAATTAGGACCTTGATTTTTTCTTTGGGAGATTGTAATTTTAGACCTTGGGATTCATCTGATACCTTTGGCTTTGGATTTCCTTTGGAGACTTGTTTGGGTTACTTTGGTTTCACCTGATACATGGATTATTATTTGCTTATTTGGCTTGCTTGAGGATTAATCCAAAGGAGGGAATTCTTGCCTTATTTATGTCATAAAGCTTGCTATCTCTTGGTTAGATCTTTCCTCCCTAGCCTTTACTTTATGCTCTTGGATAGTCTCTTCTCCTCCTCCCCTTCTTTAATTTTCAAAATATCCTCTCTTTTTTAAAAAACATTCTTGTTTTCTAAATTGAACCACTTTCTCAATAAACCTTGATTTTTTTTCATGTGATTTTCAAAAACTTTTCCCAATAAATGTTAATCCATCTTAAGCAAATTCAGACCAATTTCAAAAGACTAAAAAATGCATAACTCACTCAAATCATTGTGTGCCCTTTGTGCACTTTTCTTTTTAAAACTTTTTTTAAAGTTTAGACATGAGTCATTTCAATAATTGAGATATAATTCTCCTATCTCCATAGTATTTATGATAAATCTTTTCCATCTAAGAGAGCTAATGGCATACTTGTTGTTCTTTATCCAAGTTGGAGCCCTTCTCATGGTGATTCAAAGTTCTCATACTTGTGGGTGGCTAGTTGAGTATTCTCCTTAAAATGAAAAAATGTCTTTTCATTAAAATGAATAAAAATAAACATTTTTTATACTTTTATCACGAACTACGAGGTCTTGATCCTCCATTGCACTTTGTTGGTACGTGGGCATGAGACTTCAAAAGTCTTGGAAAACACAAAATTAAGAAAAATATTTCTTTTCCCATCTCTGCAATCTTTTGCAAACAACGCCTTTTTTCAAGCTAAAGTGTACATATTTTTAAAGAGGTTCCCATGGAGTACCATGGATGTTTAGGGTGCTAATAATTTCCCTTTGTATAATTAATCCTCGGACCCGTATCTCTTTTTATTAGTTTTGTTTTAAAAACTTCTTTGGGTTTTGTTCGTACTTTTTCCCTTTTCCTTTAGAAACAATAAAAGAACGGTGGCGACTCTTGCTTTATGAGTTAAGTTAATCAATAGCTTAATCTCAAAAAATTTACTGCTACAGAAAAAGTGGTGACTCTTCTAGGGAGTAATCCTTAGTGGGTTTATCCTATCTTTGTTTATGTGTATATATTATACTTGATGTTGTTTGTTATTATTTGTTATGTCTGGTGCTTGGTGATCTCTGTGTGGCGAGATAGGTCATATACCCTGACTTGAGAGATCTTATGATAGGAGGGTGGTATAGTATTGTTTAGCTTAAGTGGAGTTAATCCTTAATAAACTGGCTTGAGATCCCCTGCTCAATGGAGGCCCCTTTGGGATTACTGATGTCACACGAGTAGTCGTAGTTGGCATTACTTTTTCCGAACTAGGAGCCCGAGAAGCTGAGGATCTTAGGACCCTTAACTAATCTTGGCCTTTTAGGATGTAATGCAGTGACTATTCAGGTGTAGACTTGAATTAGTTGTTACGTGATACTACACTTGGACGAGTTTCTCTTGAGAATATTATTGGTTGACGAGTATTCGTTTAAGTCGGTAATATCCAAAAGATGGAATTATGACTCTAGGGACTTTTTAGAACCTTATTCTACATGTGATTATACCCTTAGTACATACATTATGGGTTGGTTCTTACCCTTGACTCCATGCTCATAACTCCAGACCTTTGAACCTTGTTTGTGTGCCTTGTGTGATCTTGTTTATGGTGGTTGCATCATACATTCATTGCATTCATGAGCATTTTTATTAGTTTCCAAGGAACTTGGAGATTCTCTTTCAAACATCACAAATATTTCGATCATGGATATTGGAAGAAGGAACACTCCGAAATACAGTTTCAAATGTCCCGATCTCATGGAATTAAGGAATCTAGCATCTTTTATGGATGATCCTAAGGATTTCAAGGACTATCTCGAAAGACTTTTGTATGTTCTATCTATTGATGTTGAGGATGGTCTTCTTTATACTCTAGTTCAGTTCTATGATCTCGTTTACCGGTGCTTCAGTTTCCCTTATTATCAGTTGTTACCTATCATGGAGGAGTATGCTTATCTTTTAGGTATGCCTGTTTCCGATAGAGTTCCTTTTAGTGGGGTGGAACGAATTCTTGAATCTCGAGTTACCGTTGAAGCCATTCACTTGAGAAAATCTGATGTAGATACTAATCTCACCGTTAAAGGAGGTATCAAAGGGTTGACTTCTAAATTTTTTATTGAGAAATCTTTTTCTTTTGCCAATGTTGGTAGCATGGTGGACTTTGAAGATATTCTTTCCTTACTCGTCTATGGTTTGATCTTGTTCCCCAACATTGACAACTTTGTTGATGTTAATGCTATTAGGATCTTCTTGGTTGGGAATCATGTTCCAACTTTTCTTGGTGACACTTATTTCTCCATTCATCATAAGACTTCTAAGGGGAATGGAACTATTGTCTATTGTGCGCCTTTACTGTACAAGTGGTTTATTTCTCGCTTGCCGCAGTCTCCTATCTTCAAAGAAAACAAGGGTTGTTTAAGGTGGTCTCAATGGCTCATGTCTCTCACCAATGATGATGTAACTTGGTATTCTTCTGTTTACGATGACGTCAAGATTATTGATAGTTGTGGTGAGTTCTCTAATGTGCCTCTTCTTGGTACACAAGGAGGAATCAACTATAATCCGGCTTTTGCAAGACGTAAACTTGGGTTCGCCATGAAAGACAAACCTAGCAACACTTTGTTAGAGGGTTTATTTTTCCAGGAAGGAAAAGACACACAAGGGTTGAAAGCTAGGATGGTGCATGTTTGGCACAATATTCATAGGAAAGTAAAAAGTGAGCTTGGATTGAAGAATTGTGTAGCTTTTGAGCCTTACACTAGTTGGGTGAAGAAGAGAGCAAAAGAATTCAAGATGTCGTATGCTTATGAAAGACCTATGTATTTAGCAATGGTCAAATCGCTCACTATTAAAGTCATAGAGGAGTTGCAAGAGGTTTTGGATAGGATGAAGCAAGAGAAGGATGATTGGGAAGATAAATTTCACACCTCACGCCTTGAGAAGGTAGAATTGTAGAAGAAGTTGAAAGAAAAAGATGACTTCATAGAATTTCTTAAGAAACGTGCTATGAAGAGGTCAAGGGACCAAGAGGATTTTTTTTCCTCTAACAATTCATCATTTACTCATCTTCCCACTTCTTGTGTTTGGAAAGGAATTATAGACCAGCTCGTGATGGAGAAGGACGTCATGAAAAGCAACTATGAGAAAAAGAGACCAAAAGACTTCGCAAGAAGTATCAGCTTGGAGTCGGGTCGTTATCGAATATGATTCCATAGAGCTAATTTCTTCTTGTTTATGATCAATGAAATTGTTTTTCTGATTGTAATCCTTCACATTATTAATAAAATGAGATTTTTAGTACTTCAAAATGCGGTATTCCCTTTGTGATGTTTGCAATTTGTTTTATGTCTTAAATTTCCTTGGAAAAATTCACATTTTGTATTTACATATCATGCATCGTGTTGCATCTTGGTCTTGCTTTGAGTAAGTTTGTCAGGGGTCTTATTTCTTCCTTTCTTGGTCTTCATTTAGACAAGTTGCCTCACTAGTACAACACTTGGGCTAATCAACTGAAGGGTCCCTCCATTCTGGACCCACGCTCCTTTGTCTGAAGCTCTCCCTGGTCAGAGATAAGAGCTGTGAAGTCTAATCTTCACTCACCTTTCATCTGGCTTCACCTTAGCCCCTCAATGGCAAGGTTAAGAGCTAACACTAACCTTGTACAGATGACTTGCTTAGGCGGTCGAACCCTTTGTTTGAGCCCACTTGACTGGATATAGTGTGTGCTTTGTGAATATTTGTTTGCTTTGATTTGTATGCTTGTATGCTTGCTTTCTTCCTGGATAGGGTTAGCTTGCTGTTGTGCAAGTAGGTAGAAACCATAACATAGGGCAATGATGCATGATAACACTAGGCTCGAGTACAGCTCCCTGGTAGTGTGTCTTCCCTTTGTTTCTGGTTAGGAGATAGTCTTTCTCCCCTGTTTAGGGGAACTACATCGCCCTGATCCTCGTTCCAGACGAGGTATGTAGGCAGGAGACCGTGCGAGGTCTCTCCGGGCACTTTTTTTTCTTTTTTGCGTGTGTTTGCTTGTTATATGCTTGTGTGTCAGGATGTGGACGTAAGCCCAGCGATTGGCTGTACGTATCCTGATTGTGTTTGTTTGGTTCGGAAGCTGACGTAATTCCATCGAGTGGTTGTCAGGTTCCATGTTTGCCTGAGTTTGTGTGTGTTGTTTGGCGTGCGTAAGCCGAACTACAGTAGCTCTGATTCTCGTTCCAGACGAGATATGTAGGCATAGGATGCGATGTCCTAGCGAGCTCTCTTCCTCTTAACCCCACCTGCGTTCCTTATTGTAGCGGTGTATTCGTCGCTATATGATCTATCGATTAAACCATAAGCAAGGGATACAATGAATTTCGAGTCGCCACCGCACTTTTATTTATCCAAAGGATTGGCTAAAAAGCGAACAAAAGCCTAAGAAGTTTTACACGTCGAAAACTAATAAAAAGATCAGAGAGTCTGGGTAAGGGGTAAATTACGCAATGGGAAGGTGTTAGGCACCCACTACGTCCTAGGTACTCCTAGGGAGCCCTTTTCACACTTGTTGTATAAAATTGTTATTTATTATGACATAAATATTGTGCAAACATGATTGGGATGATGAGAAAAGAATATACAATTTTTATTGGGTTTGAACGGATGAACCCGTTGCCTACGTACCTTCCATCAAAGGTAAGGATCAAAACGCCGTAGTTCGGCTAAAAGATTTCCAAAAGTTAGTGGATTCAATTTTAAACACAAGCCCTAAGGTCTTAAGTTATCCACGGGAGAAAACTCAACCTTATACAAACAACAGGTCCACCATGTGAGAACAGCTTCAACTTGCTAGTGAGGGGTTAACCCTATAATAAGCAAGGAAGACTTACAATTCAATCAACTAAGGACAAATAGGTGAGATTAACATCAACCAACTAGGATAAATCAAACCTAAGGCTCATGTATGAAAAGATTAACAATGGACAAAGCCAAAACAATTGAATGGGTGAAGTTAATCGATTATGATTATGAAAGTGGAGTCAAAGTATGATTAAGATTAATTCAAAAGAAGTATTATGAAATGGAGTTTGAAAAAAGTCAAGGACTTGGGTCCAGGTTTTTAATTTGAAAACATGAAGATGTTTGCACAATATTTATCTCAAGTTTGAAAGTAAGGTGTGAAAAGGTTTAGGACATAATGGGAATGAATGGATGGAAATGGATTGTAAAACTTCTTAGAAAGTTCACCTCTTGAGATCATATAGAAAATGATTCAAGTGTGTCCTTTGGAATGGGCAATAAACAATAATAAAGTAAACAAACAAATGATACCGGATGCCACTCAATGGTCTTACTCCAATCTCACAAACAAAAAGCGGATACCGGATACCAATAGATGGATTTACACCAGTCTCCTAAAACAGAAATGGATATCAGAGGCCACTCAATGGACTTATACTAATCTCCTTAACAAAGCAAATGAAAGAAAGTGGATACTGGATGCCAATCTGTCTGGACTTATACCAATCTCCAACAAAGGGAGCAAACATTTGGATGTCAGATGCCAATTTATCTGGGCTTACTCTAACCTCCGACATATGATCCTAGGAATACAAATGCCAAATTACACGGACTTACAATTGTACCCTCACATACAACAAACAAAACAACTTATGATCACAGGAAAGCAAATGCCAACTTACAGGGACTTACAGTTGCATCCTCACATAAACAAAGAAGCAAAACATGGATGTCAGATGCCAATTTATCTGGACTTACTCTAAACTCCAACATATGATCATAGGAATACAAATGCCAAATTACACGGACTTACAATTGTACCCTCACATACAACAAACAAAGCAACTTATGATCACAGGAAAGCAAATGCCAACTTACAGGGACTTACAGTTGCATCCTCACATAAACAAAGAAGCAAAACATGGATGTCAGATGCCAATTTATCTGGACTTACTCTAACCTCCACAGTATGGTCCTAGGAATACAAATGCCACATCACAGGGACTTATAATTGCATCCTCACATACAACAAACAAATGCATCAAGCAAAGATAAGATGAGTGGCCAATGAAATGGTCTTACAACTCACTTCCATATCATAGGAACAATGGCCAGAGGATGGTCTTACAATTGTCCTCAATGGGCAAACAACAATGATAATGTCATAAAGACAAATGAGATGATCATGCAATAATGAGCAATTAATGATGATAAATGCATAAAGCATACAATCAAACATGTGCATATGAAGCAACCATCAATCAATGAAAGCAATCAGCACACACTATAACCAAACAAGGAGGCTCATACAAGAGGGTTAGGCATTAAAGCCAACTGGAATAGGGTCAATGTTGCTCTTAACCTTGCCATTGAGGGGCTAAGGTGAAGCAGATGAAAGGATATGAGGGGTGTGCCTCATTGCTCTTATCCCTGATCAGGGAGAGCATTAAATATCAGAAGGTGTGGGAGTTCAGAAAGTAGGAACTCTCTCCACAGATAAGACTCTATAGATCTTGGGTTTGTATCTCAATGCTACAACCATGTAATGGGAGCAAGGAGAAGACTCACAGAATAGTGGGAGATAGATTACATATCTCTTATATCCACCAATTGCCTTATTTGAAGGACTTTTCCTGCTTGGGACAAATATAAACACACACAAGCATTGCCTCTTAAGGAGGACTTCAGACAGTTGCCTGGCCAAATAACAGGCCAGGTCTTCCAGACTACATGAAGAAAAGGGATTATACCTTAAATGCAAATTGCTAAATAGCAAAGCAAAGCAAGTTCAAAGAACTAAGCAACTAAAGGTACCTGAAATAGTCAAACAACATCAGTACATAGTTCAAAAGTCAAAGCAAAAGGATGTAAGGATTAACAGTCAAAGCAAATAGACAAATGTGTAAAGCACAAGGCACAAGGCTTATGAGCCAAGCAACCTACAAAACAAATAGGTTAGCTCATGATAGTCAAACAAACTCAACCAAGTTGTATAAGTTTCTTTGAGGTAATTGCTTCTCAACCTGAAATCATGAACTCAAGCATAAGCAATAAGACCACTAGGACAAGCCTAGGGTTAAAAGAGGATGAGAAAGTCCAAACAGCAAGTGATATCCAATCAAAATCAAATTCAAACATTTAAGAAGCAAGCTCAATTGGTTTCATGTTCATATCATGCATCATCATCATTTCATAAATAAAAGAAGTCAAAGCATGGCAAATGAAAGCTCATAGAAGTCAACAGCAAGACTTAACTCAACACCAACCATAAACATTTCCAAAAATCATCAAATAATTCATGATCAATCCTAATCCATAACATGACATGCATATAAAATTTCAGCTCATTTGGATCATGGGAAGATAGTCAATGAAAATCAGAAAGTCAAAACAATTTCAAACATGCTCAAAGAAGTCAAAGAAACATGCATCAACTTCAAAAATTCATAACTCAGTGATAACAAATGAGAAATGAATGGGATCAACACCATGGCAAAGCTTAAGATGTCTACTAATCACATGTAAAATTTCAAATTCATCCAATAAAGTATGAGAATTTCACAAATGAAATGGAAACATGTATCACACAAGTCAACATTTTGGTCAAACAGGGGATAAAAATCTCAATCAATTGGAAAATGCCACAAACAATTCCACAAAAAATCACATGTAATCTAGACATACAAGAGTAGGTTCATGCAAAAATTCAGATCAATTGGAGGTCAAGAAGCATGGAATCAAAAAATCATGAAGTTGCACATCATTGGTGTGACACAAATTGTCACACCCTAATTCAAAAATTCATAACTCAATGACCAGATAAGATAAATTCACAAACTCTACATCAAAATAAACATGGATGAGTCTAGTTTATGCACAAAAAGTTTCAGATCAAATGGATAATGTATCATCATTTCACAAAGGTTTTGGTAAAAGGTATAAGAAATGGATACATGAGCAAAACCCTAATACCAAATAAAATCCACTTATCCAAAAATTCTGGAAAAAATATGATAAAATAATAGAGATCCAGATGAACACAATGCAAAAATTCCCATCAAAAATGGATTAAAAATGAGCAACTTATGAATTTTTGAAGTTCATGATGAAAATGAAATAAACATTTGAAAATAATATGAAATAATTAGTGCCAGTGGCAAACTTGTAAATCCAGCGAAATATTTAAATCTGGCGTCTCTATGAAACGGTGCGTTTCGACTGGAGACCTTCGCTAAGCGAACCGGAAGCTTCGCTAGGCGAGCATTCATCTTCTTCGCCCTCGCTAGGCGAATAGATCATTCGCTAGGCGAATGCGCGATTTCTTCACGAAGAAGACGACAGAACAGCAAACACAACACACACTCACAAACAAATTTTCACGAAATCATGCAAGCAATATACCAATCGAAACGTCTCACCATGTAGAACATCAAAACAGCAAGCATTCATTCTAAATCGGGCTATCATGGATGAATCGGGTGAAAACATAAATGAACATCAAACTTTAAAACTGAATTACTCACTCATCACTCAACCATTTTGCACGATTCAAGTTTCAGAATGACCAGCATAGCAAACTCTATCATAAGCATGTTATAGTTTGGCAAATGGAGCAAATCGAAAACTCACTTGATTTTGAAGAACTGATGAAACAATGATGTATGGATGCCAAATGCCTGAAACAGCTGCTCAAGAAGCTTCCTAAAGTTGAATGGTGAAGGAAATTTAGCTCAAAAAAGCTTGAAATTGCTCAGCTCGAAATTTGCCATGGATGTGTTCTTCAATGGAACAGTTGTGCAAATGCTTTACAGTAGGGAAATGGGGTTTGAAAATGGTACCAAGATGCCGATAGATCAAGAAACCATCGACCAAAGCTTGTGCTCTTTGAAGATTTTTTGCAGAAAGTTCAAAATGGAAGAAATGAGCAAATGAGAGAAATGAAATTTTTCTGTCTTGAATGTGTGGCTGCTAGGGTTGGAATGAGCAGAAAAAAAGGAGTATATATTTGTTGTTTAGTGTTTGCTTAATGAATGCTAATCACAATTAGCTTAAATGAATCAATTTGGTCATTTTGCTAAATTTCAACAACTTGGCAATTGGGGTGTGTACTGCACGAATTGGGCTTGCAAACAGGTCATAAACAGCATTTCTGAACTATTCCAAATGGCCAAAAATGTTAGAAATGCTCAATTCAAAAACTCAATTTTTCACTACACTTGAAATTAATTAAGACAAGTCCAAAAAGGCCATTTTGATCCATGAGGTTTTGGTGCATGATGATGACATTTTTGGAAAGAGGGGATCAAATGTGACTTGTAGGAAAAAACCCCACCAAATTTGGCCAAATGGTTTGAGAGATATGGCCTTTTGAAGTTCACAAATTTTTGAAAATGAATTGATCATAACTTGCAAACCATACATGGGAATTGAGTGTTCTTGGACTTTTTGGAAATGGAAGAACAAGATCTTCACCTTTCATGTTGGGAAAAAATTCATTTGAAGCTTGTATCATGATGCAAGATTAGGATCAAGAAGTTACTATTTTTGGCAGTTAAAATTACAGGTCAAGTTTCTATTTTGGGAAATTTTCTGTTTGACTTCAAATTCTTCCATGATGGTGTTTGACATGATATATGAGGCCTATATGAACATGAATGAGCTCCCTCAAACCAATTCCCACCATCAAATCACTGATTAAATCCACAGTTGACCAAGTTTGACTTTTCTAGGGTTTTGCTTGATTGAACCACTTCTGATGAATTCCAAACACTAATTCCTTGAGACCTTGATTCCAAATGATATCACAACATATATGAACCCTTGATGATTGATCATGGTGCCCAAATTCTTCAATAATGGCCACCATCCACTGTAATGACTGACTTTGACTGATTTTGACCTAATTGGCTGATGATTGCTTCAGCTGCAAGTAACATGGTTAGCTGACAATATTTTTGTACTTTTTGGTTAGTAAACATATGAAAAGCAAAGATATACAAATGCAAAGCATGCTTGGTGATCAAGAACCACACTCACAAGGCAAACCACCCACTAGGAGGGAAGCTAGGGCATGCAATGATCCTTAAGGCCATGATATGATATGATATGGGCCATGAGGGATCTTAGGGCCAAAATTGGGGTCTTACAGATGCCCCTATTTAAGGTCATTCTAGCCGGAGAAGTGAAGTTTAGAAATCTTCGTCTCGACGTGGTAGAATGGGCTTAAATAACAGTAATGAGACAAATTTTGGTCCCTAAGAGACCTCATGATGCAAATGTATGCATGCAAAAGACACAAACTCTGTGGGGAACATGGTTTACACAGAAAAAAAAACAATCCATCGGAGTAATACACTCACCAGGAACAGAGACTCTAACAAGACTCTAGTTGGGGATAGTAAGAAAAAGAAATGCGTGAACAAGACACGACTCTGGTTAGGGAATGAAATCTGACTGGAGACCTCACTGGGGAAAAGAATTCCAAAGGAAAATAAATCCATTGGAAAGACACAAGCTGACTCCTGGGGAGAAGCAAAAGGAAACTTCACTGAGGAAGTACCAAAGAAAATGAGGTGTTACCGGTATAAGGGTAACAAGCTCAGGAAGAATGAATATCTAAGACCGGTATAAGGGTGAGAGATATCAATCAACCAACATCTGAGAAAGACCTAAAAAAAAGGTACATAAACTCAGGAAAATCTGACTCCACCAGGGACCGAGGTCATAATAGGGAGCAGAAAGGAAGGAAACACCAGGGATACCGGTTACTGGGTATATAATAGGTGACCGACCGAAGCGTGAATTGGTATATATGCCAAAACACTCATCATCCGAAAGGAGGGCTTGAAAAAGCAAATCGACTTACAGGATGGACATTCGAATCCACAACGGGAAAACGAATCTTACTCAAATGGGGACACAAACCCAAAGAGTGCATGAGATACAATATCCATTACCGGCAGACCGTGGATAAGAATACTCGCATGAGATATATTATCTATTACCGTCAGAACGTAGATAATAAACTCGCATGGTAAGAAACACCAGAGATACCGGTTACTGGGTATATAATAGGTGATCTACCGAAAACGTGAATTGGTATATATGCCAAAACACTCATCATCCGAAACACAAATTGGTTAAAGGATGGATATTCGATTCTACAAAGAATACGAATCTTGCTCAGCTGGGGAAAATCACAAAGGATTCCAACTAAAGAGCGCATGAGACATATTATTCATTACCGGCAGACCGTGAATAATATACTCGAAAGGAAAAGACACCAGAGATACCGAAGTATATAATAGGTGACTAACCAAAAAGAGAGACAATCGATACCAAGCATCCGGGTAAACGAAAGACAACTCAAAGGGATAAATTGCAAGCATCCGACAATTATCCGACAACAAAGAAATATTCGATTCCAGAAAGGGAAATAACGAATCTTACTCGACAAAGGAAAACACAAAAGGCTTCGACTGAAGAGTGCATGAGATATATTATTCATTACCGGCAGACCGTGAATAACATACTCGCATGGAAGATTATCCACAACCGGTTACTGGGTTAATAAAGGATAAATCAACCGAAAAGAAAGGCATCGGGATACCGAACTAGGTATATAATGATGACCAATCAAGGGGAGCAACAAACATTACCAACAAAAGGGTAAATGAAAGGCAATCTGCTGAGGATTCACTGGTGAAAATCAATGATCCAGGGATGAATTGCATAAATAGCAACCATCAACAACAACAGGCTAGGGATATAATGATGATAATCAAATATCTGGGGAACGCAATCACTGACAAAAGATGAAAGGACCCACTGGGATAAAATTGCTAGCATACGGCAATTATCCACAAGCAATTTGGCTAGGGATATAAGTGCTTATCTGAGCAACTTATCCGAGCAAAGGAAACTCAACATCAAGAACTAGATGGAGATAACCACAAATTTAGGGTTTACATCTACCGAATACGGGGTAGAAAACCAACAACTCCGCGTGGAGATAGGACAAATCACAAATCCGCACGGGAAACCAAAAAAGGGTTTATAACAAACCACAAACTGCTGGAGAGCAGGAAAGAAAGGGTTTACAACTACCGACTATTAGGTACAGACCAACAAATCTGGCTGGGGAATAAAAGGTGTATAACCACAAATTCTGTCAAGAAGCCAGGAAAAATAGGACTTACAACTACCGGCATGAGGGTAGAGGCCCGAAAAATTCCGCTGGGGAACAACCCACTGGGAAGCACAAGACTTTTGACAAATAGCCAATTCGGGAATAATCCGAAAAGACAGACTAAATCAAGACACGTCCTAATGAGGATATAACTCAAATAGGAAAATCCATCCCAATATATGTGTTGGGAGGAAACGGAAGAAACCGTCATCCACGAGGATATATCTCAGTGGGGAACTGCAGAAGGAAAGACAAACATTTTCTGCTTATGGGGTTGACTCTATATGGAGAGATTTTAAACACCCGACATCTGCTTGGGAAGATCTATAAAGAGATCTGTATCACCCAAAAGCAGGAGACAATAATCAAAGGATATATGGCAAGAAATGCAACATGAATATCTGAATGTCCAATGAATATGCATAAATATGTGCGATTTATGTTTGATGAATGCTGACAAAACAGACAATTCTAACACAAACAGGTCCAGGAACTGAACGCCCGGTATTATACTTCCAGGGGAAAAAACCAACTGGAGAGCCAATCTGCGGAGATCTACATGCTGTAAAGCAAAGATCTGCGGGTACTGCTGGAGAAGCAGAGAGTCAGAGATATCAGGAGACAACCCAATCAAGGTGCAGAAAGTCACAACGGGCAAAAGTAGCCACCAAGACAAATCTGTCGGGGAACAAGAGAAAAACAAAACCAGGATATCTGCAGGGGATCCCAGTGTCAACTGAGAAACAAAAGTGCATTGCACAAGCACGAACTGCTGTAGAAGCAACTTCACAAAACTCTACTGGGGAACAACCCACTGAGGGAGAATGATATCATCCAAATAGAATCTAACCGCATAAGCAACTCTACTGGGGAAAACTGTCAGCTACTCTCTTGGGGAACAACCCACTGAGGGAGGACAGATCACACAAGTAGGTTCTGCAACAAACCACTCTATTCGGGGAGAATACACATAGCAAACTGATCACAACAAGTAGATTTTGCAATATAAGCCACTCTACTGGGATCACAAACAGTCAGGAAATCAATCCGTTCACTGGAGGCCAAAGCCAACATCCAACCATGTTGGGGATCGAAGGGGTATTCAACGGGCGAAACTGCCACAACAACCTCACTGCAGACTAAGCTAAGGAAAAGATGAATGCAACACTGGGATGTCAACCCAAATCAAACACCGAGTAGGAAAATAAATCTTGCTCTGCTGAAGAGAACAACTCTGATGGAGGAATAGCAACAATTCCGCAGACGACTTCGCCGGGGAGAAGGTAATGTACCGGGTATCAAACCACTGACTTACCAAGGTTTCACAAGGAAAGCGATCGTGCTGAGGAAACAGACAACTCCGCTGGCAACTGCACTGGGAAGAGTGACAACAGCTCTGCACGCGAATCCGATGGGGATATCAACAACAGCTCTACTTGTGACTGTGTTGAGGAGACAAATAAAGTCTGGGAATGTCGACCCACTGGAGGAAGTGACGGGGCACCAAGATGACAAACCATCAACCACCGAAACTTCTACAAGAAAAACACCCATGCTAGGGAAGATTGCTGCTGGAGAAAACGAAGTCTTCAACAACACTCTGCTTGCGACTATACTGGGGAACAACCCCAACAACAAATTTGTTTGAGGAACAACCTCAACAAAGAACTGCAGAAAGAAGATACATCCAAACCAGGAATATGAACAAATGTCTTACCTGTTGGAGATCATGCCACCCTCGGGAGAGCACTGAGATATTCCTGAGTATCCTTTCAATCTTGTGAATGTTCACTTTGTATAAAACAAAAATTTTGAAAAATTTGATTTGTTTAAAACAATGATATTTTATCAATTAAAAACATGCAAAACATTTGTTGAATTGAAACAAATAACAGTGCAAATAATTGGATAAAAAGCTCAACTTGATTTGATAGAATGGTAGCCTGCAAATGGCAAGACTCCACAGATCTGTACAAATTTGAAATCAGTGATATATATTGGAAGAGGGCTACATTGAACATAATGATCCTTTCTCTACCAATTTGAATCTCGATGTATCTGAAGCTTCAGTTGACGACGAATCGAGAATCTTCTGACAAAATGACGACTGGCGAACAGAAAGTCTTGTCAGGATGCAGTTACTTGCCAAATCCCTAATTTTTGCCTAGATTGCCCCAGAGTGAGGTACTCAATCTAGCGGGATGCAAATATATATTTTTTCAAGTCTCTAATTTTTGCCTGGATTACCCTTGCGGGTTCTCCACCGAGACGCTCATTTTTGCCTAAGCCGCCCTTTCGGGTTTTCAACTTAGCGAGCAATTCTGTTTTTTCATTTTTTTTTCATTTGCATATACTTTTTTTCTAGGCAAAGTATCTCTTGACTGCATCTGAATTCACAGGATGAGTGAAATCCTCCCCATCCATTGTTGTAAGCATCAAAGCACCGCCTGAAAAGGCTCTCTTAACAACATATGGACCCTCGTAGTTTGGAGTCCACTTGCCCCTGGAATCGGGCGCGAAAGACAGAACTTTCTTGAGCACAAGGTCACCTTCTCGGAACACACGAGGCTTGACCTTCTTGTCGAATGCTTTCTTCATTCTCTGCTGATATAACTGACCATGACACATGGCAGTCAATCTCTTCTCTTCGATCAAATTCAACTGGTCATAACGACTCTGAATCCATTCAACATCAGTCAACTAGGGATTTTGAGGGTATAATTTTTCTTTTTTCTTTTGAAGAAATCTTGAAAAAAAATTGCTGATTTTTGATTTTTTCATCTTTTTCACCCTCTCTTCCTTTTTTTTTTATTACATTACATTTGTAATGCCCCAGTTTAACTGTTCTGCTGATTCTCATGATACAGCTGAATGAGCTTCCTTTGTGCTCAAGAAGGCGGGTAATCTCATCAGGAATCCCCTTCAACATCATCTTCCTCTGCTCCGAATACAAAGAATTCAAGATTGGGAGATGGCGTTGGATCATTATGTTCAATGGGTTTAGAAATCCCTGCATAATGATTCTGGATAACGAAAAGCCTTTGAATTTAAACAAGCAAATCATTTATGCAGATGAAAAAGCTGTTTTATTGTTTTTCAGGGTTTTTTGGTGATCACTGATTTCATGCAAAAAGCAAAAAGTGAAAACAAATGGAAAAACAAATGTTTAACAATGCATTAATTGAATGAAACATCATTGTATATATGCTTTGCCAACAATGTCATCACTTCTCCTTTTGGCATGGGAGAAGGGTTTTAAACAAAGTGAACAATTTACTCTGATCTATGGACAACTGTAGGAACATCCACAGCGACCCAATTGTGGCAGACACCACCAGGAATAACAAAATTGTTCACATCCTCTGCATCTTCTTCAATGATAGCAGCAGCTTCCTCTTCTGGTTGATCAGCATGGATGAATCCTCCACTTGTGAACAAACCTTGCTCATTGCATGCCCCAGAACAGTAGCCAATGCCAGCCCGGGATTTATTATCTTCAAGTTCAAGCACTTTCCCTAATCCAGCAACTGCACCACATTCAATGGCCAGCTTAGCATCTCGGTAGGAAGTGAATGAAGGAGACTTCTTCTCGATTGGTTCATCAATAGATAAAGCTTGGAATGGAGTTCCAACTTCATCCTCGGCGTCGATATATGAGAAAGAAGACAGATGGCTAACCAGGAGAGCCTTTTCTCCCCCTACCACAACCAGTTTCTTGTTTTTAACAAACTTCAGCTTCTGGTGTAGGGTGGATGTCACGGCGCCAGCCTCGTGAATCCATGGTCTGCCTAAGAGACAGCTATAAGATGGGTGGATATCCATTACTTGAAAAGTAACTTGGAAATCACTTGGTCCTATCTTGATTGGGAGATCAACTTCCCCAATCACGGTCTTGCGCGACCCATCAAATGCTTTCACAATAACCCCACTCTGCCTCATAGGAGGACCTTGATATGACAGACGAGAGAGTGTGGATTTTGGCAATACATTTAGAGAAGATCCAGTGTCCACCAGCACGTTGGACATTGCATCTGATTTGCAATTCATGGAGATATGTAAAGCCATGTTGTGGTCTCTTCCCTCCTCAGGGAGATCAGCGTCACAAAAGCTCAAAGTGTTGCAAGCGGTAATGTTTGCAACGATACTATCAAACTGCTCAATAGTGACGTCGTGATCAACATACGCCAGGTCCAAGACTTTTTGCAGAGACTCCCTATGGGGTTCTGAATTCAGCAGCAAAGAAAGGATAGAAATCTTGGAGGGCGTGTGTAGAAGCTGGTCTACAATGTTGTACTCACTCTTTCTGATGAGCTTCAGCATCTCATCAGATTCTTCATCAACAATGCCACTCGGGCCAACTGAAGAAATAGGAGTCTTTTGTACGGAGGAGGAGGGTTTGGCAACATCAAGTGCCGGATTCTGAACTCTAACAGCAGTCCCTACAGGACGTTCAACAGATTCAGAAACAACAGGAGCTTTGGCGGGTGCAGAAAATACACGACCACTTCGGGTCAACCCACTGACATCAGCTACATGGGTCACAGAAGTGGAAGGCAAAGGCACTTCGACCCCATCCTGGACAGCAACAGGATTGTACCGGAATGGCACAGCTCGATCAAATGAATAGGGCACAGGGCCGGCAGGTTTGATGATCAAAGAAGGGGAAGCCTTAGGCTTGTTGCTATTATAGCGAATAACAACGGGCTCAGGCAGCTTGAACACTGGTGAAATGACATTCACCTCAGGCTCAACTATATCAACATTGAGATTTTGCAGAATCTCAATGGTACCCTCATTCAACATATTCTGAAGCTCTTTGCGCACTTGATCGCAACCCCAACGGTTAACCGAACAGACGCGGCACTTGTCATGGTTATGCTCCAAGTAGCTGTACTGACACAGCATACGGTGTAATCCAACTAATGACTGCCTGATGTGGCTTATATACTTGACCTTGTACTTCCCAAGGCATCCTGAATCATATTCACAGACTTCCCATGCGAAGGCAATGGGTTCTTGGTGACATTCGAACTTGAGTCTTCGAAACTCAGAATTCCACTTCTCATAAGGTCTTGAACCTTAGTCTTCAGTGGGAAACAGTTTTCCACATTATGGCCCGGAGCACCGGAATGATAGATACAATGCTGGTCTGGTTTGTACCACCATTGAGGATTTGCAGGAATAGCAGGAGGATCCCTGGGAGAAACCAATTTCCTCTCCAATAAGGAGGGATAAAGCTCTGCATATGTCATAGGAATTGGATCGAAGCTGATCTTCTTCCTATCATAATTCACGTTAGCTTGATTGGTTGTACTTCCACGAGGCTGGTAAGCCTGTTGCTGTGGACGCTGCTGTTGTTGTTGGTATTGCGGTTGTTGATATTGCTGTTGATGCTGATATTGTTGATGTTGATATTGTTGAGCATTATCTTTGAATACAGGTGCTATATGAGCCACCTGGTGCTGATGTCCGGCACGATGTGCAGGCTTCCTCTGAACAGAGGGTCTTCTATGTTTGGGCTGAGACTGCACAGCGTGTGCTTCCCCCTCTTTCCTCTTAAACGCTCCATATCGTTTAGAGGAAGAGCTATCATCTTTAGCCAACCGTCCTTCACGGACACCTTCTTCGAGACGCATCCCCATGTTCACCATCTCGGTGAAATCAGAGGGAGCGCTTGCTACCATCCGCTCATAATAGAATGAGCCAAGAGTCTTCAGGAAAATCTTGGTCATTTCTTTCTCTTCTAGCGGTGGGGTGATTTGAGCTGCCAGCTCTCGCCATCTCTGGGCGTACTCCTTGAACGATTCTTTGTCTTTCTGCGACATGGACCTGAGTTGATCTCGGTCAGGCGCCATATCGACGTTGTACTTGTATTGCTTGACGAAAGCTTCGCCAAGGTCGTTGAAAGATCGGATGTTGGCACTGTCCAGGCTCATGTACCATCTGAGCGCGGCACCGGATAGACTGTCTTGAAAATAATGAATCAGGAGTTGATCATTATCTGTCTGAGTCGACATCTTCCTGGCGTACATGACCAGGTGAGCTAGTGGACAGGTGTTCCCTTTGTATTTTTCAAAGTCTGGGACTTTGAATTTGACTGGTATTTTGACACCGGGAACTAAGCACAGTTCGGCTGCAGACTTGCCGAAGAGATCTTTGCCACGGAGAGTCCTCAATTCCTTTCTCAGCTCAAGGAATTGATCGTTCATAGCATCCATCTTCTCATGAACGTCTGAGCCCTCAGATGGCTCAGAGTGATAGATGGTGTCGTCTACCCTAGGCATGGTATGCACGACAGGAGGAGCGGGAACAGGGACCGGGCTAGATGCCGGCATATGAGCGAATGTTGGAGCAGGAATATTTGGCATAAAGCCTGGAGGCATCCCCCAAGGGAACCCGGCTGGCATAGCATTGGGCTGATGAACACTGACCGACACTGTAGAAGTGGCTATCTCCGAAATAACTGTCCTCTGGGGAGGAGTTGCTGGAGGCGGAGTAGGCTGATTCTGAGCAGCAAGGAGTTGCTCCATCAAAGCGCCAAGTCTGGCGACCTCTTCCTTCAATTCTCGGTTCTCTTGTTCCAGTTGCTCCATGACTCTGGCAGAGTTGACTTGCGTATAATACCGGTGAGTCAGCTTGTCTCAAAATAAATGAAGAACACAAGGTTAGGAACAGAATACCAGAAACAAAGGGTACCGGCTTATGCAAGAATGATGCATGAAATGCTTGTGCAAATGCTTTGTTTTCAAGGAACCCTTAGGGTATTATTTGCAATATTTTGAATTGTTAAAGCATTTTGATTACTCATGGAAAATATTTCATTCAAAATATCAAGACAAAGGAGTACAGCATTTTTAAATATTACAAAGAGAAAAGGTAAATGACATCCTATGGATCCCTATTAGCTCGGGATGCTGGAAGACGAGAAGTGCACAACTTCTTGATCTCTCTCTCATAGGCAGCTTCCATGTCCGCTTTCTCCTTTGCAAGCTGATCATACCTCCTTTTCCAGAATTTGGAAGACTGAGGAAGCAGAGAAGTCCAAGTGTCGTTCGGATCATCGATCACTCGGTGCTCGAGGAACTCAATCATGGCGTTCTTCTCCTTGAGTTGCTGCAGCAATTCCTCCCTTTCACGGATCCAAGCACGCGAAAGGTCTTCTTCTCTCAACTCCTCTACACGTTGGGTAGGGAGGGTTGAAGGCCCAGCCACATCCAACGGTGTAGGTCTTGGATAATCATACGGCATCAGGTAGGTAGCAGCCCTCTGTCTGACCCAAGAGGTGTAAGGCTCCAAAGCAATGCAGTTCTTTGGACCCAAATCATTCCTACCGTTCTTGCGAATACTGCGCCAAGCACGGACAAATCTGGCTTTCAGGCCTTGGGGATCTTTACCCTCCAGAAAGAACACACCTTCTAACAGAATGTTATGGGGTTTATCCTTTAGGGGGAACCCAAGCTGACGACGTGCGAGAATAGGATTGTAGCTAATCCCACCACATGTGCCAAGAAGAGGCACATTAGGGAACTCACCACAATAATCAATGATCTGGACGGTATCATACACGCGATCATACCAGGTGATATCATCATTGGTGAGAGACATGAGTCTCTGAGACCACCGTAGACATCCCTTGTTCTCCTTGAAAGCAACTGTCTGCGGCAAGTGCGAAATAAACCACTTGTACAACAGGGGTAGACAGCAGACAATAACTCCTCCTCCTTTCACAACCCTGGAGTGCAAGGAAACATAGGCATCGCCCAACAAAGTCGGAACTGGATTAAGAACTGAGAAGATCCTAATAGCATTCATGTCCACGAACTTGTCGAAGTTGGGAAACAACACCAATCCATAGATGAGCAGCACAAATAGAGCCTCAAAGGCATCCTCACTCATGGCCTTCCCATAAAAGGTAGCTTGGGCAATGAGGAACTCGGAAGGAAAACCCTGAATTCCGCCTTTGGTAGTCAGATTAGCCCTAATCAACTCTTCATCTATGTGCAACAAGCTGGAAATCTCTCGAGCAGATGGAATATTCTCTAAGCCACTGAACGGCACTTGATCCAGAATCGGAATCCCAATAAGGTGAGAATACTCCTCCAAAGTTGGCAACAACTGGAAGTCCGGAAATAAGAAGCAGTGATGCAACGGATCGTAGAACTGAGCTAGAGTACTCATCAATCCCTCATCAACCTGAGTAGTCAGCAGAGGTAGGAGCTTCCCATAGCGAGCTTTGAAACCCAAGGGATCTAATACATATGATGTCAGATTCCTTAACTCCTTTACATCGGGCTGTCTAAAGCTGTACTTCTTTGTATGCCTTTTTGGTCTTTCCATGTCTGAAAATTTTGCAAATAAACCCTTTTAAGTTCCTTGAAAATTTTCTTTTTGATGACATGAAGTGCAGATGAATGCATGAATGTATGAATGCAACAAACACACTCAAGGATCAAGCAAAGCACACCAAACAAAGGTCATGGGAAAGCTCTATGCATCCCTAATATCAATCATCCATTTTGGTGGATTTAGGTTTTCACCTTATCGACACCCAAGTTCCATTGATATTAACGGTACATGAACCGGCTCGAACACCCTTAATATCAACCAGCCGCTTTGGTGGATTTTAGGTTTTACACCTGATCCGGGATCCATTGATATTAACGGTGTCTGAACGACTCAACCATGAATCAAGGGTTTGTTGAGAGTCACGAGCATGGAGTCTCGGTTAAGAACCACCCAAAGGGAGTGTACTAGGGTTTAAACCTGCCAGACATGTTCTATCAGAGGTTCCCATAATCATCGTTCCATCTTTCGAATATTATCGGAGGAACGAATACTCGTATTCCAAGAATATTCTCAAGAGAAACTCTTATGAGTGTAGTATCGCGTAACAATCGTATCAGAACTGACATCTGAACGACCTCCGCACTACGGTCCTAAAAATAGGGCAAGACGGGTTTGGTAAACTAAGGTCCTTGGCTTCTGCGGAACATGATTGAAAGAATAATGCCTAACCACAAATAACTTGTGTGACATTATTAGTTCAACATGACCTCCACCAAGTGAATGGGCTCGCAAGTCAACTGGCTAAGGAATACTCCACACCAGTCAACAAGACTATGCCATTCTCCTATCCTAGAGTGCACTCGAGTTCGGGTATAGAACTCATCTCACAGATCACCAAAGCAAACAGCAATTGTATATCAAGCAATTCAAACATTACAATCAATACAGTTATCCCAAATTGTACAAAAATATGTCATATAACAGATAACAATATAGCACAACAAGGGTGAAAAGTAGGCAATACCACCAAGGATTCTGGTGAGATGTCCCCAGCAGAGTCGCCACTTTTCTGTAGCGGTGTATTCGTCGCTATATGATCTATCGATTAAACCATAAGCAAGGGATACAATGAATTTCGAGTCGCCACCGCACTTTTATTTATCCAAAGGATTGGCTAAAAAGCGAACAAAAGCCTAAGAAGTTTTACACGTCGAAAACTAATAAAAAGATCAGAGAGTCTGGGTAAGGGGTAAATTACGCAATGGGAAGGTGTTAGGCACCCACTACGTCCTAGGTACTCCTAGGGAGCCCTTTTCACACTTGTTGTATAAAATTGTTATTTATTATGACATAAATATTGTGCAAACGTGATTGGGATGATGAGAAAAGAATATACAATTTTTATTGGGTTTGAACGGATGAACCCGTTGCCTACGTACCTTCCATCAAAGGTAAGGATCAAAACGCCGTAGTTCGGCTAAAAGATTTCCAAAAGTTAGTGGATTCAATTTTAAACACAAGCCCTAAGGTCTTAAGTTATCCACGGGAGAAAACTCAACCTTATACAAACAACAGGTCCACCATGTGAGAACAGCTTCAACTTGCTAGTGAGGGGTTAACCCTATAATAAGCAAGGAAGACTTACAATTCAATCAACTAAGGACAAATAGGTGAGATTAACATCAACCAACTAGGATAAATCAAACCTAAGGCTCATGTATGAAAAGATTAACAATGGACAAAGCCAAAACAATTGAATGGGTGAAGTTAATCGATTATGATTATGAAAGTGGAGTCAAAGTATGATTAAGATTAATTCAAAAGAAGTATTATGAAATGGAGTTTGAAAAAAGTCAAGGACTTGGGTCCAGGTTTTTAATTTGAAAACATGAAGATGTTTGCACAATATTTATCTCAAGTTTGAAAGTAAGGTGTGAAAAGGTTTAGGACATAATGGGAATGAATTGATGGAAATGGATTGTAAAACTTCTTAGAAAGTTCACCTCTTGAGATCATATAGAAAATGATTCAAGTGTGTCCTTTGGAATGGGCAATAAACAATAATAAAGTAAACAAACAAATGATACCGGATGCCACTCAATGGTCTTACTCCAATCTCACAAACAAAAAGCGGATACCGGATACCAATAGATGGATTTACACTAGTCTCCTAAAACAGAAATGGATATCAGAGGCCACTCAATGGACTTATACTAATCTCCTTAACAAAGCAAATGAAAGAAAGTGGATACTGGATGCCAATCTGTCTGGACTTATACCAATCTCCAACAAAGGGAGCAAACATTTGGATGTCAGATGCCAATTTATCTGGGCTTACTCTAACCTCCGACATATGATCCTAGGAATACAAATGCCAAATTACACGGACTTACAATTGTACCCTCACATACAACAAACAAAACAACTTATGATCACAGGAAAGCAAATGCCAACTTACAGGGACTTACAGTTGCATCCTCACATAAACAAAGAAGCAAAACATGGATGTCAGATGCCAATTTATCTGGACTTACTCTAAACTCCAACATATGATCATAGGAATACAAATGCCAAATTACACGGACTTACAATTGTACCCTCACATACAACAAACAAAGCAACTTATGATCACAGGAAAGCAAATGCCAACTTACAGGGACTTACAGTTGCATCCTCACATAAACAAAGAAGCAAAACATGGATGTCAGATGCCAATTTATCTGGACTTACTCTAACCTCCACAGTATGGTCCTAGGAATACAAATGCCACATCACAGGGACTTATAATTGCATCCTCACATACAACAAACAAATGCATCAAGCAAAGATAAGATGAGTGGCCAATGAAATGGTCTTACAACTCACTTCCATATCATAGGAACAATGGCCAGAGGATGGTCTTACAATTGTCCTCAATGGGCAAACAACAATGATAATGTCATAAAGACAAATGAGATGATCATGCAATAATGAGCAATTAATGATGATAAATGCATAAAGCATACAATCAAACATGTGCATATGAAGCAACCATCAATCAATGAAAGCAATCAGCACACACTATAACCAAACAAGGAGGCTCATACAAGAGGGTTAGGCATTAAAGCCAACTGGAATAGGGTCAATGTTGCTCTTAACCTTGCCATTGAGGGGCTAAGGTGAAGCAGATGAAAGGATATGAGGGGTGTGCCTCATTGCTCTTATCCCTGATCAGGGAGAGCATTAAATATCAGAAGGTGTGGGAGTTCAGAAAGTAGGAACTCTCTCCACAGATAAGACTCTATAGATCTTGGGTTTGTATCTCAATGCTACAACCATGTAATGGGAGAAAGGAGAAGACTCACAGAATAGTGGGAGATAGATTACATATCTCTTATATCCACCAATTGCCTTATTTGAAGGACTTTTCCTGCTTGGGACAAATATAAACACACACAAGCATTGCCTCTTAAGGAGGACTTCAGACAGTTGCCTGGCCAAATAACAGGCCAGGTCTTCCAGACTACATGAAGAAAAGGGATTATACCTCAAATGCAAATTGCTAAATAGCAAAGCAAAGCAAGTTCAAAGAACTAAGCAACTAAAGGTACCTGAAATAGTCAAACAACATCAGTACATAGTTCAAAAGTCAAAGCAAAAGGATGTAAGGATTAACAGTCAAAGCAAATAGACAAATGTGTAAAGCACAAGGCACAAGGCTTATGAGCCAAGCAACCTACAAAACAAAGAGGTTAGCTCATGATAGTCAAACAAACTCAACCAAGTTGTATAAGTTTCTTTGAGGTAATTGCTTCTCAACCTGAAATCATGAACTCAAGCATAAGCAATAAGACCACTAGGACAAGCCTAGGGTTAAAAGAGGATGAGAAAGTCCAAACAGCAAGTGATATCCAATCAAAATCAAATTCAAACATTTAAGAAGCAAGCTCAATTGGTTTCATGTTCATATCATGCATCATCATCATTTCATAAATAAAAGAAGTCAAAGCATGGCAAATGAAAGCTCATAGAAGTCAACAGCAAGACTTAACTCAACACCAACCATAAACATTTCCATAAATCATCAAATAATTCATGATCAATCCTAATCCATAACATGACATGCATATAAAATTTCAGCTCATTTGGATCATGGGAAGATAGTCAATGAAAATCAGAAAGTCAAAACAATTTCAAACATGCTCAAAGAAGTCAAACAAACATGCATCAACTTCAAAAATTCATAACTCAGTGATAACAAATGAGAAATGAATGGGATCAACACCATGGCAAAGCTTAAGATGTCTACTAATCACATGTAAAAATTCAAATTCATCCAATAAAGTATGAGAATTTCACAAATGAAATGGAAACATGTATCACACAAGTCAACATTTTGGTCAAACAGGGGATAAAAATCTCAATCAATTGGAAAATGCCACAAACAATTCCACAAAAAATCACATGTAATCTAGACATACAAGAGTAGGTTCATGCAAATATTCAGATCAATTGGAGGTCAAGAAGCATGGAATCAAAAAATCATGAAGTTGCACATCATTGGTGTGACACAAATTGTCACACCCTAATTCAAAAATTCATAACTCAATGACCAGATAAGATAAATTCACAAACTCTACATCAAAATAAACATGGATGAGTCTAGTTTATGCACAAAAAGTTTCAGATCAAATGGATAATGTATCATCATTTCACAAAGGTTTTGGTAAAAGGTATAAGAAATGGATACATGAGCAAAACCCTAATACCAAATAAAATCCACTTATCCAAAAATTCTGGAAAAAATATGATAAAATAATAGAGATCCAGATGAACACAATGCAAAAATTCCCATCAAAAATGGATTAAAAATGAGCAACTTATGAATTTTTGAAGTTCATGATGAAAATGAAATAAACATTTGAAAATAATATGAAATAATTAGTGCCAGTGGCAAACTTGTAAATCCAGCGAAATATTTAAATCTGGCGTCTCTATGAAACGGTGCGTTTCGACTGGAGACCTTCGCTAAGCGAACCGGAAGCTTCGCTAGGCGAGCATTCATCTTCTTCGCCCTCGCTAGGCGAACAGATCATTCGCTAGGCGAATGCGCGATTTCTTCACGAAGAAGACGACAGAACAGCAAACACAACACACACTCACAAACAAATTTTCACGAAATCATGCAAGAAATATACCAATCGAAACGTCTCACCATGTAGAACATCAAAACAGCAAGCATTCATTCTAAATCGGGCTATCATGGATGAATCGGGTGAAAACATAAATGAACATCAAACTTTAAAACCGAATTACTCACTCATCACTCAACCATTTTGCACGATTCAAGTTTCAGAATGACCAGCATAGCAAACTCTATCATAAGCATGTTATAGTTTGGCAAATGGAGCAAATCGAAAACTCACTTGATTTTGAAGAACTGATGAAACAATGATGTATGGATGCCAAATGCCTGAAACAGCTGCTCAAGAAGCTTCCTAAAGTTGAATGGTGAAGGAAATTTAGCTCAAAAAAGCTTGAAATTGCTCAGCTCGAAATTTGCCATGGATGTGTTCTTCAATGGAACAGTTGTGCAAATGCTTTACAGTAGGGAAATGGGGTTTGAAAATGGTACCAAGATGCTGATAGATCAAGAAACCATCGACCAAAGCTTGTGCTCTTTGAAGATTTTTTGCAGAAAGTTCAAAATGGAAGAAATGAGCAAATGAGAGAAATGAAATTTTTCTGTCTTGAATGTGTGGCTGCTAGGGTTGGAATGAGCAGAAAAAAAGGAGTATATATTTGTTGTTTAGTGTTTGCTTAATGAATGCTAATCACAATTAGCTTAAATGAATCAATTTGGTCATTTTGCTAAATTTCAACAACTTGGCAATTGGGGTGTGTACTGCACGAATTGGGCTTGCAAACAGGTCATAAACAGCATTTCTGAACTATTCCAAATGGCCAAAAATGTTAGAAATGCTCAATTCAAAAACTCAATTTTTCACTACACTTGAAATTAATTAAGACAAGTCCAAAAAGGCCATTTTGATCCATGAGGTTTTGGTGCATGATGATGACATTTTTGGAAAGAGGGGATCAAATGTGACTTGTAGGAAAAAAACCCCACCAAATTTGGCCAAATGGTTTGAGAGATATGGCCTTTTGAAGTTCACAAATTTTTGAAAATGAATTGATCATAACTTGCAAACCATACATGGGAATTGAGTGTTCTTGGACTTTTTGGAAATGGGAGAACAAGATCTTCAACTTTCATGTTGGGCAAAAATTCATTTGAATCTTGTATCATGATGCAAGATTAGGATCAAGAAGTTACTATTTTTGGCAGTTAAAATTACAGGTCAAGTTTCTATTTTGGGAAATTTTCTGTTTGACTTCAAATTCTTCCATGATGGTGTTTGACATGATATATGAGGCCTATATGAACATGAATGAGCTCCCTCAAACCAATTCCCACCATCAAATCACTGATTAAATCCACAGTTGACCAAGTTTGACTTTTCTAGGGTTTTGCTTGATTGAACCACTTCTGATGAATTCCAAACACTAATTCCTTGAGACCTTGATTCCAAATGATATCACAACATATATGAACCCTTGATGATTGATCATGGTGCCCAAATTTTTCAAGAATGGCCACCATCCACTGTAATGACTGACTTTGACTGATTTTGACCTAATTGGCTGATGATTGCTTCAGCTGCAAGTAACATGGTTAGCTGACAATATTTTTGTACTTTTTGGTTAGTAAACATATGAAAAGCAAAGATATACAAATGCAAAGCATGCTTGGTGATCAAGAACCACACTCACAAGGCAAACCACCCACTAGGAGGGAAGCTAGGGCATGCAATGATCCTTAAGGCCATGATATGATATGATATGGGCCATGAGGGATCTTAGGGCCAAAATTGGGGTCTTACACTTATGTGTGTGTGTGTGATGTTTTAGCAACCTTTTCTTTTCTTAGAACGTGGATCCCGTCGAGTACGACGGACGTGAGGGGTGCTAATACCTTCCCCTTGCGTAACCGACTCCCTTACCCTTTCTCTTTGGTCGCGAGACCATGCTTTTTCCAGGTTTCTCTGAGCGTTTCCTTTCCCTATTTTGGGATAAATAACGCGCAGTGGCGGCTCTGTGTGTGTTTTTGTTTTAGCCCGCCGGTTGTTTTTTTCGCGGATGCGACAGCTGGCGACTCTGCTGGGGATCTTGGTGTTGACCTGTGCTGGTCCATCTTCCCTAAGCGAGTCTCTCCTAGCGTTCTAGGATAGTTTAGGTTGCTTGTGATGTTTGATTTATTGCATTTATTATTCTAACCAGTGTATATATTTGCATTAAATATTTGCATGCATCATTCTATCATATTGACGTCCTCTGTGCAGGTGGTTCCTCTGTTTGGGATGGGTGTTCTGAGTGGGGCTAAAACCCAGGCCCGAGTGTACACCTAGGATTAGCATGGTCTCACGTCGCTCATATGCCGGTTGGGCACATTGTTGCGACGTGACATACCACAAGCCGGACGAGGTTCATCTGAGAAGCGCTCTTCCAGTGGGGTTTTCCACTTTGGTTGGGTTATCTCTTTTGGGCTGTTGACTCTGGTGACCGATCATTTCCCGGATCTTTGGTTTAGACGATCTCAGGAGAGCTACAATGGCACACCCGAAAGGGCAAACCCATTGAGTATCTCTGCCCGATTGTCGAGACTATTATCCGCCTTAGGATGACCTGTTTAGAATTTACCTATGAGGGGAGGGTGATTCTTTCAGATGCATGTTCAGATGGTGACTCAGATGGTGACTTTTGGTTCTGTGGATTGGAGTCCTATTTATGAGTCAGATTTATGGTCATTTATTGCCGAGACGCCGGAGGGCTGTCCGTGGTATTTATCAGTGGGGATCCGTTTATTTCAGGATTCCCCGGGCCGATTTTATCAGTGGGGATCCGTTTATTTCAGGATTCCCCGGGCCGATTCGGATGTTGTGGTTATCTGCTCAGAGACTGATGATGATGATGATGTATCTATCTTCCGTTTATTTCGGAACCTGTGGGTTGGATTTGTGGTTACATGTTCCCTCAGATGGTTGTGATCGGTTCAAAGATCAGGGCTGTGATTCAGTGCAACAGATGATCAGAGGACTTGGAGGATGGCAATGCATTGCATTCATTCATCTGCATCATGCTCAGTTTGCATTCATCTGCACCTAAACCACGTTTAGCCATATGGGGAGTATTATCGATTGAGAATCTGGTTGAGAGACATCCTGATGTCAGAATGTTATTGTCGAAATTTTATCTGTCTCGATGAAACCAGAATCAAAGGACAGAAACTCCCTCGTATGGATAGACGTTGCATTCATGCATATTAACCTGTTTGCTGTTTTGTAGGTGTCGGATTCTAACGTGCTTGATTGCTGCAGGAATCATTGCTCGTGCTCGCAGAGCTGTACCTTTGCACTCAACCCATCCTCACAGATACTTCACCAGACGCAATACTCCCAGACTGATGGATCTCCCAAACACAGATGTTCTCGAGCTGAAAGAGGAAATGAATGAACTGATCAACATCATGCAGGGTTTTGCAGTTGGTCAGAAGGCTTTGGCTGATAAAGTTGAGAAGCTCGAGCGGGCTTCAGCTGCTAACAGTGGGGTTAACCTGGATGGTGTCTCCAACCAGGGGCTTGGTGGATCCAGAGACGGTGAAAAAAGAGCAACTGTGGGTTTGGTGAATAACAATGCTGCTGGTTTCGGTGCTGCTATGGGTGGTCAACCCGGTCAGGGGCATAACCTGAAGGACAGTTTGTTCCCTCCATTCTTTGGGGTTGATGACGATAGAGAGGAAGACAAAGAAGCTGACCAATTCTCCATGCTGAATGAGCCACTTGGGCAATATGGTGTCCAACCCCAAAACAAGGAGATCCAGTTGCTGGCTGACAAGATCAGGGCTCTGGAAAGCCATGCCATTCCCGGGGTCATAAACATGTCGAATATGGGGTTGGTCGAGGGGGTTGTGATCCCACAGAAGTTTAAAGCGCCCTCATTTGACAAATATAATGGAAGTTCCTGCCCAGAAACTCACCTTCAAGCCTTTGTCCGTAAGATCTCTGCATACACTACAGATCAGAAGCTTTGGATGTACTTCTTCCAAGACAGTCTGTCTGGAGGATCCTTGGAATGGTATACCAAGCTGAAATATTCTGATATCAAGAGCTGGCAAGATCTTGGCGATGCCTTCTTTAAACAGTATCAGTTCAATGCTGATATGGCCCCGAGTCGTACCCAGCTGCAGGGTATGTCTCAGAAGAATAACGAGGGGTTTAAAGAGTACGCTCAGAGGTGGAGGGAATTGGCTGCCAGAGTTCAACCTCCACTGGTGGACAGAGAGATGTCTGATCTCTTCATGGGTACCCTGCAAGGGGTTTTTGCTGAAAGAATGGTGGGTTGTCCCGTTACCAATTTTGCTGACATTGTGGTGGCTGGGGAGAGAATTGAAAGTTGGCTGAAAATGGGGAAGATTCAGGGTGGTAATGCTTCGTCATCAGGATCGAAGAAGCCCTTCGGAAATGGCCAAAGGAAGAATGAGGGTGAATCGAGTGCCGTGTATGCCCAGAGGGGATACAGTAGGGATCGTTACTACCAGCACACTACTGCAGTAACTATCCCTGCTGGTAATCAGTCAGTCCGACAGCAACGTCAGCCGCCTCAACAGAGAGTCGGGTACCAGGTGAAAGGAAAAGGGGTTGATCGCCATTTTGACAAGCCACCCGTGACATATGCGGTTCTGTTCAAAAAGTTGATGGATCTTGGGTTGGTGCAGCCGAGGGCGATGGTTCCGATGAGATCAGATCATAGGCCTCCTAATTATGATGAGAACGCCCAGTGTGAATTTCATTCTGGTACACCGGGGCATAACATTGAGGGCTGTAGAGCATTCAAGAATGTTGTCCAGGATCTGGTAGACTCCAAGGCTATCAATTTTGCACCATCTCCGAATGTTAATGCCAATCCCATGCCGGTACATCGTCAGGCAGTGGTGAGTGCAATTACTGAAGATTCAGATCACGTCTGTGTGATGGGTGAAGAGAACGACAGTAACTGCAAGTTTGATGGTTGGATAAAGCCGTGCGTACCAGGAAGCTGGAAGGCTTAAAAAGATCAGCACTGACACTCGTCCGGAAGAGTAATATTACTTGTTTTCAGTCTTTATTTGCATGAAAGCCATACGTGTTGCCCGACACGTAATGGTTCATTGTAAGGGCCACCTCATGTTTACATTTGCAACATTTTGCATCATTAATAAATGGATGTTTTTCAGTCAAAAAGCGGCGTTCCTTGTTTTTCATTTATTTTTGCAGTTTAAAAACAAATAAAAATGGCAATGTTTATTTTCATTTTTCTCTTCTTTTGATTTGTCTCGTTCCGAATTCAAAAATAATTCTCCGGATCTCGTTGATAACAATCTGGTTACACCTCATATGACTTCGACAAACCGATCTATCATGCCGAAGAAGAAGACGAAGATGATTGTGATCTGCCGAAATTAGCCAGGTTGTTGAAACAAGAGGAGAAGGTGATTCAGTCGCTCGAGGGGCGAGTCAAGATCATTATTCCAAGCACCGCCAAGGTCAGAAGGGAAGTGAGAATTAGAGCTGCTTCAGAGGCGAGTCGAGGATGGAACGGTGGTCCTGTTAAAGGAGCATGTCGATACCTTCGCCTGGTCATGTCAGGATATGCCAGGGTCGGATACCGGTGTCGTTGCGCACAAGCTACCATGGGAAGGAGACTGTCCTCTAGTGAAGCAGAACGCCGGTGCTACTTATCAAAGGGCCATGGTGACTTGGTTTCATGATATGATTCATCATGAAATTGAATGCTATGTTGATGACATGATGGCAAAGTCCCAAGCAGAAGAGGGGCATTTGGTAGATCTGGCCAAGTTGTTCGACCGATTAAGACAATTCGAACCGAGGTTGAGTTCAAATAAGTGCACTGTCAGAGTGCGGTCTAGTAAGTTGTTGGGGTTCATTGGAAAAGAGGAATCGAGGTTGATCCTGCTAAAGAAAAAAAATAAAAAAATAAAAAAAAAAAAAAAACGAAAACAAAACAAGAAATGCCTGAACCGAGAATATCAGAAAGAGGTCCGTGGTCTATTAGGTAGATTGAACTACATGTCATGGTTCACATCTCACCTAACAGCCACGTGGGAACCTATTCAAGTCAGTGAAAAAGAGATCAAACGGTCAGGCGAAATAATGATTGCCAAGGGGCATGGAAAAATAAAAGAATAATTTGCAGGAGCCTCTAATTTTGATGCCTCCCTATGGAGAGACTGTTAATCTGTACTTGACGGCCTTCGAGGGGTCTACGAGGTGTATTGGGGCAGCATGACTAGTCTTGTCGAAAAGAGCATGCAATTTACCTAAGCAAAAAGTTTACCGACTGTGAAACAATACATTCACTGCTCGGGAAACTTGATGTACTTTGGCATAGGCTGCTCGCCGACCGAGACAGTATATGCTGGTTCATACCACTTTGTGGGTTTCCAAGATGGATCCGATCAAGTATGGGTTTGAGAATCCAGCATTGGCCGGACAGGTTGCGAGAGTGCAAAAGAATGTTGACTGATTTGTGATACTCTCAGAAAGCAATAAAGGGGTGTATTGTCTGATTACATCGCTCCGCAACCCGTGGAGAATTGTCAACCGATGAAGTTTGAGTTCCCTGATGAGGACATCTCGAGGTGCTCTAATCGAAAGATTGAGAGTAACCGATCCCGGAGGAGGGGCCTGGCCCTGAATCCGAACGGATTCTGATGTCTGATGGGGAGGTTAAGGTGAATGAGCTTTTGTTGCCCGGATAACGTTTGAATACACCGATGGTGTGATTGAGTAGGAAGCCTGTATCCTGGGTATCGATCTCCGGTGCGTACATCTACCGGGGCAACTCCTTTCTCGTTGGTATATGGAATGGAGGCTGTATTACCTGTTGAGGTTCAGATTCCCTCTTTGAGAGTCCTGATGGACGTAAAGTTGCAAGAGGCTGAATGGGTAAGAACCCGGTACGAAGAGTTGAGCCTGATTGAAGAAAAGAGGCTAGCAGCCATCTGTCATGGGCAGTTGTACCAGCAAAGGATGAAGTGTGCTTTTGACAGAAAGGTACGACCTCGTATATATCACGTGGGTGATATGGTGCTGAAAAGGATCCTTCCTCCTCAAAACGATCGAAGGGGCAAATGGACACCTAATTATGAAGGTCCATTCGTGGTTAAGAAGGTTTTCTCTGGCGGTGCCTTGCTGTTAACGACCATGGATGGCGAGGATTTTCCATCCCCTGTGAATGCGGACGCAGTTAAAAAATACTTCGTATGAAGAGACCCGCTGGACGAAAAGAACAAAATAGTCCAGGCAAAAATGGGCATCCCGGCGAACCAAAAACAGAAAGAAAGGTTCGGGCAAAAATTAGGGATAGAATGAAAAAACTGTACACCCGGCAAGTCGAGAACCTGAAAAGGCGACTTGGGCAAAAAAGGGTATCCCGGTGGATTGAAAACCCGAAAGGGCGGTCCAGGCAAAAGAGGGATTGAAACGAACGACTGCGTCTAGCATGATTATTTGCGCTTTGGTTAAAGCATCATGGATAATGCCCGGTAGGGATCAATCAAAATCGTCTTGTCCAGAAGGCAGAAAGTACGGAGAGTTTGAGGACATATGGGGTGTAACCGAGTTGGAACTCGATGAGATCGCGGTTCCCCATTGCCATTAGGATAGATTTTTCCTTTTGTGCGCAATTACCTCTTTTCAGGAATTGCTTCCTTTGTATTGCTCAGTTTGAGCCACACTTTTCCAATCAATAAAATGCATATTCAGTCAAATAATTTTGTTTTTGTTTTTTTTCATTACTGCTTTGATTGCAAAAACATCCAGATTATTTTTGATAAAGAATCTTGCATTTTAAGACATACAGGTCCCTTCCAATGCATGTTTATAAGATTGAAAGCTTGAAATCTTATTTGGAAGGTTGAGTGACCCAAGTGTTGAAATCTTGACACGCCTGGGGCACGGTTTTATCTAACGATCTGTTTTGCAGGAACTGTTAGATATGTTTCACTCACTTGCAGGTTGTGATGTGGAAGCTGTTGACAAAACCAATCCCCAGAGAGTTCGCTCAGGAACGAATGTATGAAGGAATGACGAAGTGACGTTGAGGCGTACGACGATCTTTGGAATTAATCAAGAAGACTCTTCAAAATCGGAAGATTAGAAAGTCTGTAGAAATTCCCCGCAGGGTTCGGTCAGGGACGAATGGATAGAGAAGCAGTGAGAGACGTCGAGACGCTCGACGACCTTTGGAATTAACCAAGAAGACTCTTCAAAGTCGGAAAATTGAAAAGTATGTATAAATCCCAGGAGTACGCTCTCCGTCGATCGCGGCGCGACTTGGAATACAAGATGATGGAGCAGAAAAGGTCCAGACGAGTCTGGGAATTCTCAAAAGTGGAAAGCTGATACGAGATTGGGAGGTGGATACCGTGATTCGACGAGTCGACGGGTGTTCTATACCAACTTTTCTCATTTCCCTAGCGAGATCTCCCAAGCAGAATTAGAGGACCAAATCTCCAGTAGATCAAGGTCTGTGGATTCCCCAGCCGAGTCGGGATGGTTATCCCCGGCAGGTAAAACGGTGTTTCCTCAGCAGCCAGGCATGAAGGTTGCTATTCCCCGAGTGGAGCGGGTTTCAATGAAATATATCTCCAGCAGTGTGCATCCCCAGCTGAGTTGATTTTACCTATGGATTGCATGGTTTGTCCCCAGCGGAGTAGCATTCATTTTCCCTAGCAGGGTCAGGATGGTTATCCCCCAGCAGGTGTCAGATCGATGCTTCCCCAGTCTCAGGCCTGGAGGTGGCTGTTTCCCAGCAGAGCTATCTGTAAGCATTTCCCCAGTGAAGTCGTCAGGTATCTGTGAGGGTTCTCCAAGCAGGGTCAGGATGGTTATCCCCAGCAAATCAAAGACTGGTGTATCCCCACAGGGTGTTGGTGGTTATTATCCATAGCAGTTTCCCGAGCGGATTGGGTACAAAGGAGGTTCTTCCCCAGCAAGGGTTGCCTTTTCTCAGCAGCAGTGCTATTCCCCAGCAGGGTGGAGATCGGAGTGTTGACGGTTTCCTCAGCAGAGTGTCTCGTGCTCCTCAGAAGAATCCCTTGAGGGGGATGCCTTTTATACATTCATCATGTAGAGTAAGCATAGCATATTGCATAGAAAAATAAATCGCGTAGCATTGCCATAATTATGGAGCATTACGCAGAAAAAGTCATGCATCATTGCAAGCATCGGCTAGTCTCAAGCTATGGTTATTGTTTGAGAGGTGGTTTCGACAGAAGTTGGAAGATGTTACTCTGATGGGTTTAGCATCATGACGTCAGATCAGCAATATTCCCCAGTAGTGCGATGCTGGAGGAAACTTTTCCGTCGGACAGAGATAGAAATGTTACGCGATCAGCGCGACTCAAGCCGTGGTTACCGCTTGAGATTTGGTTTTGCCGGACAGCGAAGACGATACTCCGAGGAGTTCAGCATTGTGAGTTTGGAGCAACAGTTTCCTCCCAGTCATCAGTAAGTGTCTGGTCGAGTTTTCTTTGGTGTCAGTAAACATCATCGTTCTATGTCCAGTAAACGTCGAGTTATTTCCCAGTCATTAGTTAGTGGTTGGTCGATCATTGTTCGATGTCCTGTCAACATCATTGTTTGATGCCTGTAAACATCATTGTTCGATGTCCTATCAACATCATTGTTTGATGCCTGTAAACATCATTGTTCGATGTCCTGTCAACATCATTGTTTGATGCCTGTCAACATCATTGTTTGATGCCTGTAAACATCATTGTTCGATGTCCTGTCAACATCATTGTTTGATGCCTGTAAACATCATTGTTCGATGTCCTGTCAACATCATTGCTCGATGTCCTGTCAACATCATTGTTCGATGTCTTGTAAACATCATTGTTCGATGTCCTGTAAACATCATCGTTCGATGTCCTGTAAACGTCGAGTTTCCTCCCAGTCATCAGTAAGTGTCTGGTTGAAGAAGTACCCTCTGATATGTCGTCCTCAGAGTGGTGTTTGGTGTTATTTCAGACGTTGCTAGCGGAATTATCACAAGAAAAAGGAGACACGAGGTGTTTTCTGGAGATGGGGTTCATATTGGCGATCGCAAGTAATCGTCAGGCGACTGGGGTTCAAACTGGAGAATGGGGTTCATTATTTGGCAAACAGAAGAGCGGGGTTCAAATGCAATGATCCGAGGATCCTTTGTGCAAGAGAAAATTTCGGGGTTCAAGAAAAGCATAAAAAAGAAGAAAGAGAAGAAATATAATCCCCAGCGGATGTGGTGATCAGGCCATGGTTATCCCTGCGTTACCATTTATTTTGGTATCCGGGTCGACTGTTTCGGTATTCAGGCCGGCTTTTTCTGTACCAGACGGATTTTTCAGAGATTGTGTTCTTCGCCGATTCTGACAGGCGTTGTTAATTATTATCCCATCAGAGTGCAAATTGTTCGTCTGTTCTTGGTATTCAATCACTCTTCATCCTGATCATCTGAAAGCTGAGGCTATTCATATCGACAGGTTCACAGTGGATTGAATAGGGGCAGCTGTAACACCTCAAAATTTGCCCTCTTCTCTTGGGACTAGCTTAACATATTTACATATCATTTTAAGTCATTAGGCATTGCATATTGCATATCATGTGGTTACATTGTGCAAGCCATTCTCCCAAGTCTTGATCAGAAGATGAGGAAGTCAAAGTGCAAATTAGGGTTTCATTGGACTGGTCAGCAATCATCTAAGGATGTGGAGGTCCAAATTAGGGTTTTATGGTTCTCAAAGGATATTGGTCTACATCTTGTTTACAATGATTCATTATTATCATCATGGTCTTGATATCATCCAAGAAGTTTAAGTGATTGATCAAGGTTCCTTGAGATTAGGGTTTTGACCACTGGTCAACCCTAATCAGTTGCATTGGGCCAATCAGGGCATGATCAGGAGATGGGGTCTATGATGTATATGGGGATCATCCCATGGTTTTATTGAGATTATTGAGGCTAGGGGTTCATCCTTGGGCCATTTCATCAGAAGATTGGAGCTCAGTTTGATTTATGCATTGCCAAATTCATCTATCAATTGAAAAAGTCAACTGTGGTCAACTGTGCATGATTTAATGGATTTGGAGGTGGAAATGAGTTGGATACACTTCATTCATGTTGAAACAAGTGTTATTTGACATTGCAAAGCTCAAGAATGGGGAAAATAAAGTCAGGACAAAAATTGCCAAAAATAGAAAGTGACTTGTAATGGAAGTTTCCAAAAATGGAAAGTTTTGACCTCAAAATTACGTGTCCAAAAAAGCTTCAAATGAAAATTTGTTCAACATGAAAGTTGTAGATCTTGGTCTCACCTTTCCAAAAAGTCCAAGAACTTGAAAATCCCATGTATGGTTGGCAAGTTATGGTCCATTCAATTTCAAAAATGACCTATAATCAAAGTGGCATAACTTCCACATGGAGTGTCCAAATTGAGTGATCTTTTTATGTGCAAACTCCATTTGACATGTACTTTCATGGTGCATAATTGGAATTCATCAAAAATGGTCAATGCAAAAAGTCAATTTTCAAGTGTACAGTTAAAAATCCAAGGGGCAAAATGGTCCAAGTTGAGAAATAATGGGAATTTTGGAATGGGGGTTTTTGCAACACCTCACAAATGCAAATTACAAATTGTTTGAATGGTCATAAACATCCAAGGTGCAATATTTGAACAAGTCATTTTTGAAGTGTACTTGAAAATGCATAAAGTGCCATAGCATGTGGAAAATGAGAAATACACAACCAATGACCATGGGACAAGTTGCAACACATCACACATGGCATTTTGAGAGTGTGTGAGCTGTCATACAGCTGTCACAGAGCCTTAAGTGAAAAGACATATTTTCCCTTGCTTAGTAAAGTCACATTTTGCTAATTACATGTGTTTTGGCTAATTGATGATTAAGAGCTGGATTAAATGGAAGTATATAATCCTAATTGTAACTAACTCTTGATCAGAATCACATTTCACAAGAAATTGCAACCAATTTTCCCTCCAATTCTCCAAAAATTCAAGAACATTCAAGAACAAAAATTGAGCAAAACTCTTCCAATTCTCCATCAATTTGTGAAATTCTTTTTGCTTCCTCCTCCATTCATCTTCTTCTCAAGCTGTTTTGGTAGTTTGGATCAAAAGGACCTCAAATTCGTGACTGTCCATTCTTGATGCATCCATGGCAAATTGAAATTTTGTCCACTAGAAGCTACATTGGATCAAGCTAGACACTCCAGTCATCTTCCTCAGCTTCGTGCTTCATCTGTTTTCGCCAGCCACGCCTTGTAACATCAAGAATCACTACTGCCTTCAATTTAAGGTGAGATTTCGAATCTCATGATTTGATGAGTTGTTATATGCGTTTGGTAGAGTATTCCACGTAGGTAATCATGCTGCAATTAGTTTTTGGATTGGTGAAACATAGGACGAGTTATTGTGATTTTTAGTTTGGATGTGAAAACCTAATTTGGTCGATCCATGAGATTTAGGAAGAATTAGGCAAAATCATGTGCATATTCGTGATCCTCTTGATTAGACCTTTCCAACGGATATCTATTTGTGAATTTTGGTTGAACTTTGATGTTCTTGAGTTCTTGAATGTTTCTGGAAAATACGATGATGATGATGAAGAAATCTGGAAAATTTGCAGTGTTTGATTCACGAAATTGCCTGGCCTGTTCGAAATCTTGTTTAGCGCCAAAATCCAACGAATGACACAGTGACACCACATTACTAAAACGCTGTGTTTTGCATCCGGCCAGGCTTAATAACGAAAATGCCACTGGACCTTAATAATTTCATTTTAATTCATTAACATCTTAAATAATTATTCACAAAAACTAACAAACTTTAAAAAATCATAACAAATTAATTATTAGTCCAAAAATAGTGAGACTTTTTTTGATAGATCCCAAATTCTCTCTAGTTTTTTATAGGCATGGTAACATAAGTTGTGCATGGAGAAATGTTGACCTGGCCTATTGATCTTTGACTTGTGTACAATTTTTGCATGTTTCACCATATTCATCATGAAATGCTCATACATTTAAAGAAATGATTGAATATTTTTGTGCTCATTCTGGACATGTTGATGGTGATTTCCATGTAAAGTTTATGATTTTTGGATACTTGATGATTGAGATATGATTTTTTGAATCTAGGTGTGACAATTTGTGTCACACCTAGCTAGGTCAACTTCATGAATTTATTTGCATGACCTATGATTGTTTGATTGAGTTGAAATTTTGTGTGGATGATCATTGATATGTTGAGATGTCATGTGAATTTTTCTGGAATTTTTGATGGTGTTTTCAATTTGATTGATAATTTTCTTCACTGTTGGCTCATTTTGAAGCATTGTGTGATACATGTTTGTATATCTTTTGTGAAATGCTCATATGGTATTGGATGGATGTGAAATTTGGTATGTTGATACTAGACAAATTATAGGACATCATGCTTTTGGTCCCATTCATTTATAATATGTTGTCACTGCTTTATGAATTATTGAAGTGAATGCTTGTGTTGATGCCTTGAATTGGCTTGAATAATTGTGTCTGGATTTCTTGATTTTCATTGTCCTAGTTCCTCTTGTCCAATTAAGCTGAAAATTGACATGCTATACCTTGAATGTGTCCTGTTTAGGTGTGAATTATTTTAGGATTTTTGGAATTGTTTTGGTATGCTTTTGATTGAAGTCATTCTGTTTGGTCATTTGGTGTTGTGTTTGACCTAATTTGACATGTTTTGGTCATGAGATGATAATGATGAATGGTATGAGCATGGGACCAGTTGCATTTGCTTTCTATTTGTTTGAATTTGATTTTGGTTGGTTTACACTTGCTGTTGAGGATTTTTTATCCCTTTTGGACCCTAGGCTTGGCCTAGTGGTCTAGTTTCTCACATTTGGTTTGACTTTTCAGGTTAAAAGTGCAAAAAGGCTTAAGAAGGAAATTGAAAAGTGAAAATTGAGATGGTTTGATGTTGAGAACTAATGTGAATTTGTTTTGTAGGTTGTGAAGCTTGAGCTTGAGCTTATAGCTTGCATTGATGTGCATTAACTTGTGTTGTTTGTACAGATTAATTGATTAACATTTGCTGTTTATTGTTGTCTGTCTGAGTACTGATGATACTTGATTGATTTCAGGTACATTTAGTTGCTTACAGTTCCTTGGGAACTTGCTTGCTGTTGCTTGGTTTTTAAACCACTTGAGGTAGGACTTCTATTCTCCATGTAGTCTGGAAGACCTGGCCTGTTACTTGGCCAGGCAAACTGTCTGAAGTCCTCCTTAAGAGGCGATGTTTGTGCTTGTTTACTTTTTGTGCCAAGCAGGTAAAGTCCTTGATTAAGGCAATTGGTGGATCATAGAGATATGCAATCTATCTCCCACTATTCTGTTGAGTCGTCCCTCTGCTCACACCACTGTGTTGATGCATTGGGACACAAACCCCAAGATCTTGTACTTTGTACAGTTGTGTCAGAGTCCTCGAGCGTAGAAGGGTCCCTCCATTCTGGACCCACGCTCCTTTGTATGAAGCTCTCCCTGGTCAGGGATAAGAGCTGTGAAGTCTAATCTTCACTCACCTTTCATCTGGCTTCACCTTAGCCCCTCAATGGCAAGGTTAAGAGCTAACACTAACCTTGTACAGATGACTTGCTTAGGCGGTCGAACCCTTTGTTTGAGCCCACTTGACTGGATATAGTGTGTGCTTTGTGAATATTTGTTTGCTTTGATTTGTATGCTTGTATGCTTGCTTTCTTCCTGGATAGGGTTAGCTTGCTGTTGTGCAAGTAGGTAGAAACCATAACATAGGGCAATGATGCATGATAACACTAGGCTCGAGTACAGCTCCCTGGTAGTGTGTCTTCCCTTTGTTTCTGGTTAGGAGATAGTCTTTCTCCCCTGTTTAGGGGAACTACATCGCCCTGATCCTCGTTCCAGACGAGGTATGTAGGCAGGAGACCGTGTGAGGTCTCTCCGGGCACTTTTTTTTCTTTTTTGCGTTTGTTTGCTTGTTATCTGCTTGTGTGTCAGGATATGGACGTAAGCCCAGCGATTGGCTGTACGTATCCTGATTGTGTTTGTTTGGTTCGGAAGCTGACGTAATTCCATCGAGTGGTTGTCAGGTTCCATGTTTGCCTGAGTTTGTGTGTGTTCTTTGGCGTGCGTAAGCCGAACTACAGTAGCTCTGATTCTCGTTCCAAACGAGATATGTAGGCATAGGATGCGATGTCCTAGCGAGCTCTCTTCCTCTTAACCCCACCTGCGTTCCTTATGTGTGTGTGTGTGTGATGTTTTAGCAACCTTTTCTTTTCTTAGAACGTGGATCCCGTCGAGTACGACGGACGTGAGGGGTGCTAATACCTTCCCCTTGCGTAACCGACTCCCTTACCCTTTCTCTTTGGTCGCGAGACCATACTTTTTCCAGGTTTCTCTGAGCGTTTCCTTTCCCTATTTTGGGATAAATAACGCGCAGTGGCGGCTCTGTGTGTGTTTTTATTTTAGCCCGCCGGTTGTTTTTTTCGCGGATGCGACACTATCTTTCAACGCATAGTCTCTAAGGTTCTAAAGCACGTTTCAATCTCATTTTGATCAATAATACATCAAATTTTTGTTGCTTACTTCTCAAGAAAAGTCAAAGGTTCATGTGTTTACTTATATGCCTTATTTACCAAGTTTCATCAAGATTTGAGAAATATAATCAAAAGACATTAAGGACACCTTATTTTGAGTTCATATGATCATCCATGTGCTTTGAAATGCAAGTAAAGTCCAAGTACACAAGTTTTTTCCAAGTGGTTTGACCAAAAAGTCAACATTTGAAGTCAAAGATCCTAGGATCACAACTCCTTCAATTTTCAACATTTTTGAATTATTCTTTTTGCATATGACTCTTATTAACATCCTATACAACTTCTCTTTACATGAAAATAGCCAATTATTCTTAGAGGATCATCAAAATTTTGGAGACATTATAGGTCATTTGTGGACTTTGTGAAATTTGACCTATTTTCAAGTGACTTTTTCTCAACTTTCAAAGATTATAACTTCCTCAATTTTCAACATTTTAGCCTGATTATTTTTGCATAATATCATGTGTGATACCCTCTACAAGTTTTCTTCAATGATCAAGGTCAAATTATGTTGGGAAGGCCATGGAATTCATTTAGACATTACGGGTCATTTTTAGCCATTGGATACTTAAATTTTTTTAAGTTAAATGACCAGTTTTTCTTGCCAACTTCAACATATCATAACTTTGTGATCAAGTATCCAAATGCAACCTTTCTTGGCACATTGTAATCATTGTTATTATGTCAACACATTGCAAAAATAATGGGATAAAAAAACCCTCCTGAGCAAGATGCCCCATTGAGTTGAACATGGTGACTTGGAACTGAACAAATCACCATTGCCCGAAATTTGAGCTTCACTAATCTCAATTCCAAGCCAAATTAGCATGTGTTTTGGATCTAAATATGTTTAACCAAGTCTCCAGAAGTTATAAAATTCTGGTATCAGATATGAGATGTCGAAGGTAATGTCACGACACTAATATCTGAACAACAGATGAAATATGAACATAATAAAAATCATTAAACAATTGAAAAACGACACAAGCAATTGTTAACCCAGTTCGGTGCAAACACACCTACGTCTGGGGGCTACCAAGCCAGGAAGGAAATCCGCTAAATAGAATTAGTTCAAAGACTCTCAGCAAACAACTTCAAGTTACAGTCTTTTCACCTAATCTCTACTCGTGTGATTTCTATCTAAGAACTCTTAGACACGAGACCCTACTCACCCCCCCCCCTCAATCACAGTAGTGATACTAGAACAAATATCAAAAAGAAAACAGACACACTTCAAGGACACACACTTGATCTTGCTTAAAAGCTCCAATGAAGTAAACAAATACACTCGTACTTCAAAGCTTAGAGTGGACAAAATACAACTCAAATTCCCAGTCCAATTCACACATCAACAAGATGTATGAATGGCTCATAATTCACAAACTCACACAAGACTAAAACCCCAATCCTCACTCACTTTACGTTCTTACTTTCTTGTGTATAAAACGGGGCTTACAAAGTCTTTATATAGAAGCTTTCTGAATGGGCCTGGGCAGCATGAAACCCTAATTCTATTTATTGTATATTCCCTAAGAAATAGCAACTAATCATTCCTTTTAGGGAGACAGAATATTCTGGCTTTAAATATAATTACTCCTTGAATAATGCATGCAATCTCCACATAAGCACACAAAGACTTGCATGAAAAACGCAACAACAAAATACATAACATTGAGACTGAATGTTCTTTATGCACATGTCGTAACATCGGGTCTGACGTCTTGAATAAATCCTGCACAACTATATTAACCAACCTGCAGAAGGCTGATATCACATGTCAAGACAACAAGCGTGACATCTTGTGATAACACTAAGTTTTACCAAAATTGATGCCAATCCATAGAACCAACAAACTCCCCATTTGGCAAATTTTGGCTAAAACCAACAACAGATTACACGTTCACAAGAAGTCAATCAGTTCAGCAGCAGAAGAAAACATACACACATTACTTGCAAAAATAACAACTAGTAAACACACAAGCGCTTGTACTCTCCCTCAAGTCCATGCAACATCCCAAAACACAACAACTCCCCCTCAAGCCAGTACATAACACACTTCTTCACACAAACAGACCATAGAGAATTCTCCCCCTGTGTCAAACAAACAAACACCGGAATTCTCCCCCTGTATCAGACAAACAAACACCGGAATTATCCCCCTGTATCAGACAAACAGAGCAACAACAATAGCTAAGCAAAGATACTCAGCTACATCTACATACTTCTCCCCCTTTTTAGCCAAAAGAGACCAAAGAGACAAAATAAATGTCTATCTAGCCATTAACCGGAATGCCAGAAGTTAAAGAGTTACATAACCAAGTACATACACAGCTGTAAGAATGCTGAGAAACAAACAAAAAAAACAAGGAAATCCACCAAAACAACAACAAAAAGCTAAGAAAATTGTCAAAACAAGAGGGACCAAAGCCAACAGAGCTACTCAGTAGAGCTTGAGTTTGCAGCCTCTTCATCAGCACCAGAAGCAGAATTGCCACTTGCATCATCATTGTTAGCAGACCTCTCCCTAGAGGTATGGGCTTCAGCTTCTTCTTCATGGCTGACATTAGCATGTTCAACATTTTCACCCTCAGCCTACTCCAAGCTAGAAATCAAGACTTCCAAAGATTGTTTTATAGTTGTGGCTACCCTAATTCCTTCACCTAGCTCTTTGCATGTCTCCTTAAGCTCAGCAATTGCTCCAACTTTTGAGGCTGACCTCTTCATGGCAGATGTCATGACAATATCCTCGACATGACTACCTTCAAAGAGTTTGTAGTGCACAGACAGAGCTGGTTTTCTCCTACTAGGTAAATCATTTGAGCACAGAATACCAGGATGTTGGTTCAAGATAATTCCACATATCATAGAGGAAAAAGCAATTAGCAGCTTAACTACATTAGTAGTTGCATGCTTGATGATTTGATCAAACATAAATCTACCATAGTCAAATTTCACTTTTGTCCCAACAGCAAAAATAAACCTCCCAAGAGTATTAGCAATGGTGGAGATATGGTTGGTAGGGACCCAGTTAGCAGCTCTTATTTTATGCAGGATAGCATACTTGACAGTCAACTTCCCAGCAGGAAGATGCCTTTTAACAGGCAAAACTTTCACTTGCCTAGTTGTAATCTCCCTACAGACCTGATTGTCTGTAACTTCTAATTCTCCTGCACCCTCATTATTTCTGCCTAGAAAATTATTAATAACAGTAGGAGAGAATGTTATACACTTACCCCTCACATACACCTTGTAGAACTCCTTACTGTTCTTATCAAAAATATCCTCAGGAATATTAACAATAAATTCCTTGACTAGACCTTCGTAGCATTGAGAGAACCCAGCAACAGTCTTCAAAAGCCAAGCAGCTTTTATCAGGTCCATGACCTCCTTGACATCAGCAGCATCTTTTCCCAATTCCCTTTCCATAGCTACCCTTCTCTAAATCACAAATTTCCACTTAGTAGCTCCATCCTCGAGATGGAAGGAGGTGTTATCCAAATGAACAGCAGGTACATTAATAGGGGACTTCCTAACAGTAGTTTTCTTCGCATGCGAGATGTCAGGGACATCTTCCTCAACATCCTCTTCAGGCTCAGAATCATCTCTGACCTTCCTCTTCTTTATTTCAACCTTGCTCCATGGTTTGGAGGGACCAATACCAGCAGTCTTCTTAGCTTTTCTAGCTGACATAAGTTCAGCCACAGATTTTCCTTTGTGAGTCTTCATGCATTTAGCCACACTTGGCTTCATGTGATGATTCAAGCTTTCCTCTTAGTCATCAGAGCTACCATCCTCTAGATCAATCACAACGTTTGCATCATCATGCTTCTCAGAGTGGGAAGCATTAGCAGTGTTAGAGGCCACAGATTTCCCTTTTTCAGACACAGTTTTCCCTAGAGAGCGTAACCCTTCAGCAGCCAAGTCCTTTTCAGAGCTAGAGGAATCATCACCCTTACCACTAGGTTGTTCAACCTCAGGAGAGGGATGCATTTGAGCAAGGGGAGTAGAAACTCCCTTCACAGAGTGGCCTTCATTAAGAATTCTAGTAACTAGGTCTCTTATAACACGATCACTATAGTGTGTTCCTTCCTTAGAATTAGTGACAGGAGTTGAACCAGACGGAATACTAGAGGGATTACCTTGTTTGGAACATGAAGAAGCGGAGACATCAATGGAGATGGGTTGGTTCAAATCAATGTTCGCGCCGGGAATAACAGAGAGAGGAGCAACATCCAGAATCTCATCATCAGGAACTCCCATGGGAGGAACACTAGCTTTTGGAGTAGACTTAGAATTTTTAGAAGCAGATGTATCTTGATGTTGTGACATTTTGGAGTTTTTCTGGAAAAAGTAAGGTTGCCCTAGCAGAGGTTTCTGGAGAAGGAAAAAGGAGATGGAAGAGTTGGAGTAGGGAATGAGGTTATGGGGGTAGCGTGTGAAGATGGAATAGATGGTATTTCCAATACAAGGTGATGATTTTCCATAATGGGGGCACTTTATTTTAGGAAAATACACAATAATTTGATTACCTTTTCCACTCCATATTAATTGCTACAAATTTTCATAAATTCAAATCCCTAATTTCCCTCTCAGGAATTCAAATTGATTTGCATCCAAGGCCTTTGTAAAAATATCAGCTAACTGCATCTCAGTAGCAACATGCTCTAAGACTACAGTCTTATCCTCCACAAGTTCTCTAATAAAATGGTGACGGATATCAATATGTTTGGTCCTGCTATGCTGAATAGGGTTCTTTGAGATGTTTATAGCACTCAGGTTGTCACAGTACAATGTCATGACATCTTGTGTGACATTGTATTCAGTCAGCATTTGTTTCATCCATACCAGTTGAGAACAACTACTTCCGACTGCTATGTATTCAGCTTCGGTAGTAGACAGAGAAACACAATTTTGCTTCTTACTAAACCATGATATTAGATTGTTCCCCAAGAAGAAACATCCTTCTGATGTGCTTTTCCTACCATCAGCACTTCCAGCCCAATCAGCATCACAATAGCCAGACAGCATAGAGTCAGATCCATGAGTGTATAGCATCCCATAGTCACAAGTGCCATTGACATATTTCAGGATCCTTTTCACTTGGTTTATATGGCTCACCTTTGGTTCAGCTTGATATCTAGCACATACACCTACAGCAAAAGCAATGTCATGTCTGCTTGCTCTAAGATATAGCAGACTCCCTATCATGCTTCTGTAGAGACTTTGATCCATACTGACACCCTTTTCATCTTTAGACAACTTCAGGTGAGTAGGAGCAGGTGTCCTCTTATGGCTTGCATTCTCCATCCCAAACTTCTTAACAATGTTCTTGGCATATTTACTTTGAGATAGAAAGATAGAATCTTCCATCTGCTTGACTTGCAGGCCAAGAAAATAGGTTAGTTCTCCAACAAGACTCATTTCAAATTCAGACTGCATTTGTTCAACAAAATGTTGAACCATCTTACTTGACATCCCACCAAACACAATATCATCCACATAGATTTGAGCAATCATGAGCTTTCCTCCTTCATCTTTGACAAATAAAGTTTTATCAATGCCTCCCTTTTTGTATCCATTGTCAATGACAAACACTGTGAGTCTCTCATACCAAGCTCTCAGAGCTTGTTTCAACCCATAAAGAGCTTTCCTCAACTTATAAACATGCTTTGGAAGATTTGGATATGTGAATCCCTTAGGTTGTTCGACATATACTTCCTCATTCAAGTAGCCATTTAAGAAGGCACTTTTCACATCCATTTGGAATAGTTTAAACTTCAGAATACATGTCACTCCTAGCAATAATCTAATGGACTCCGGGCGAGCTACAGGAGCAAATGTTTCATCAAAGTCAACTCCTTCAACTTGAGTGTATCCTTGTGCTACTAATCTTGCTTTAATCCTAGTAACCACACCTTTTTCAACAGATTTATTCTTGTATACCCACTTTGTTCCAATAACATTTATTCCTCCAGGTCTTGGAACCAATTCCCATACTTCATTTCTCTTAAATTGGCCTAACTCTTCCTGCATGGCATTGATCCAAAACTCACCAGTTAATGCTTCTTTAACATTCTTAGGCTCAATCTTTGACACAAAACATGCATGTGAGATCACTTCCCTTGATCTAGTGGTGACTCCTTTATTTAGATTTCCTATAATGAGATCTTTAGGATGATCCTTCTGAATTCTGATAGAGGGTCCCTTGTTTACTTGATCAGCTTCAGGTTCAGCTTGAGGGGACTCACTCTCACTACTTTTATCAGAAGGTTCTGCTGGGGCATCATTCAGAAATGTTTCAACATCGTTTGTGACATTAGTCTCTTGATCATCAACAACAACATTGATAGATTCCATCATAACTTTAGTTCTGGAATTAAAGACTCTAAAGGCTCTGTTGTTTCTTGAGTAGCCCAGAAATATTCCTTCATCACTCTTGGGGTCCATTTTCCTTCTTTGTTCACGATCATCCAAGATATAGCATTTACTACCAAACACGTGGAAGTATTTGACAGTAGGTCTTCTTCCCTTCCAGACTTCATATAAAGTGGTTGAGGTCCCTTTTCTCATGGTAACTTTGTTGTGAACATAGCAAGCAGTGTTCATAGCTTCAGCCCAAAAGTGGTAAGGCAACTTCTTAGCATGAATCATAGCTCTAGCAGATTCTTGGAGAGTTCTATTTTTCCTTTCCACCACACCATTTTGCTGAGGGGTAATGGGAGAAGAGAACTCAAGTCCAATCCCTTCAGATGAGCAGAAATCAGCAAATTTACTATATTCAAATTCTTTCCCATGATCACTTCTGATTCTGATAACATGACTCTCTCTTTCTCTTTGAAGTCTTTGGAAAAGTTCTTTGAACACATCAAACACATCAGATTTTTCTCTTATCAAATTCACCCAGGTATATATGGAGAAGTCATCCACCACAACATAAGCATACCTTTTTCCACCAAGACTTTCCACCTGCATAGGTCTCATCAAGTCCATGTGGAGAAGTTCCAGCACTTTAGATGTGGTGTCATGTTTGATCTTTTGATGTGACATCTTTATCTACTTTCCAATCTGACATTCACCATATACTCTTCCTTCTTCAATCTTTAATTTTGGGATTCCTCTGACAGCTTCAACAGATATGATCCTCTTCATCCCTTTTAGATGCAGATGACCCAGTTTTTGATGCCATAGTTTCACTTCTTCTTCTTTAGCTAGAGCACATATTGATGAATAGTTAGTTCCTTGAGGAATCCACATGTAGCAGTTGTCCTTAGATCTGACTCCTCTCATGATCACTTCATTTTTTTATTAGTAATCTAGCATTCAGTTTTTGTGAAGTTCACATTGAGACCTTGATCACATAGTTGACTGATGCTGATCAGGTTTGCAGTCAATCCTTTAACAAGCAACACATTATCAAGGTTAGGAACTCCAGAGCAGTTTAGCTTTCCAATCCCCTTGATTTCACCCTTTGCTCCATCACCAAAAGTTACATAGCTGGTGACATGAGATTGAAGGTCAACCAGCAGATTTTTGCTTCCAGTCATGTGTCTGGAGCATCCACTATCAAAGTACCAATCTTCTTTGGCTGAGACTCTGAAGGAAGTGTGAGCTATTAAGATAGTAGCACCAACCCTAGGAGCCCACTGTTTTCTGTGTTGTTTGAGTCTAGGTTGATGAGTAGGACTAGGACAACCATACAGCCTAAAACAGAATGGTTTTATGTGACCAAATTTCCTACAGTAATGGCATCTCCATCTTGGGTATTTTCCTTCTGAGTGCTTATGTTGTCTTCCCTTGTGATGTTGAGACACCTGATGTGACATCTTTGGTTTGCTATCAGAGGGACTACAATCAGGAGAAGATTCATTAAACCCAAGGCCAGTCATGTCTCCTGTCATCTTTCTAGCCTGGAGGATTTTGTCTAAGGTGTCAGATCCACTATTTAGCATTCTGACAGACTTAGTCATCTCAACCAGTTTGGAATTCAGAAACACGACTTCAATCTTCAAATTAGAAATGGTTTCTAAGTGTTCTATCTTCTCAGCCTCTAGTTGGGTTATTAGTTTCTTCTGCTTCTCCACTTGTTGACACACTTCTTCACTTCTGAAGCACAACTTTCTGTAAGAAGTAGCTAATTCATCAAAGGTTAATTCATCATCACTGGAATCTTCATCAGGATCACATCTCCCAGTCAAGGCAATCACAAGATTGGCAGATTCTCCTTCTGTTTCACTTTCAGAGTCATCATCAGACCAAGTAGCAACAAGACTCTTCTTCTGTTTCTTGAGATAGGTCCCACATTCAGCTCTAATGTGACCATACACTTCACATTCATGGCAGTGAATTCCTTTGCTCTGTTTGAATTTTTCTTCAGATCTTGTTCTTCTTCCAGCATCATTGGACCTACTGATGTCAAATGAGTTGTTCTTGACATTAGGCTTTGACTTTACATCCATTCTCTTCAGGATTTTGTTGAATTGTCTTCCAAGTAGCACTAAGTCATTTGACATACCTTCATCAGTATCCTGACTACTTTCTTCCTTTTTATCTTCAGTGTTGGACACAAAAGCTATGCTTTTGACTTTCTTTTCAGATCCATCACTCATTCCCAACTCGAATGTTTGGAGGGATCCAATTAGCTCATCCATTCTCATCTTGCAGATATCTTGAGATTCTTCTATGACTGTTACTTTCATGGCAAATCTTTTGGGAAGTGACCTGAGAATTTTCCTCACAAGCTTCTCATCTGACATCTTCTTACCCAGGGCACCTGAGGAATTAGCAATCTCAAGAATATTCATATGGAAATCATGAATACTCTCCTCTTATTTCATCCTCAAATTTTCAAACTTGGTAGTAAGCAGCTGCAATCTAGACATCTTCACTCTAGAGGTACCTTCATGAGTGGTTTTGAGAATATCCCAAGCATCTTTAGCCACCTCACAATTATTCACCAGTCTGAAGATGTTCTTATCAATCCCATTGAATATAGCATTCAACGCTTTAGAGTTTCCAAGAGCTAGTTCATCCTCCTCCTTGGTCCATTCTTCCTCAGGCTTCTTATCAGTTGTAACTCTTCCATCCTCAGTAGTGAAAGCATGTTCCCAGCCTGTTAAAACAACTTTCCAAGCCTTATTGTCCAAATATTTCAAGAAGGCTACCATCCGAGGTTTTCAGTAATCATAGTTAGATCCATCCAGAATTGGTGGTCTGTTTATGGATCCTCCGTCTTTATCCATAGTACCAGAAAGTAACATCCTAAGATCTCACCCAGAACCAGAGCAGGATGCCTGCTCTGATACCAATTGAAATTCTGGTATCAGATATGAGATGTCGAAGGTAATGTCACAACACTAATATCTGAATAACAGATGAAATATGAACATAATAAAAATCATTAAACAATTGAAAAACGACACAAGCAATTGTTAACCCAGTTCGGTGCAAACACACCTACGTCTGGGGGCTACCAAGCCAGGAAGGAAATCCACTAAACAGAATTAGTTCAAAGACTCTCAGCAAACAACTTCAAGTTATAGTCTTTTCACCTAATCTCTACCCGTGTGATTTCTATCTAAGAACTCTTAGACACGAGACCCTACTCACTCCCTCTCAATCACAGCAGTGATACTAGAACAGATATCAAAAAGAAAGAAGACACACTTCAAGGACACACACTTGATATTTCTTAAAAGCTTCAATCAAGTAAACAAATACACTCATACTTCAAAGCTTAGAGTGGACAAAATACAACTCAAATTCTCAGTCCACTTCACATATCAACAAGATGTATGAATGGCTCACAATTCACAAACTCACATAAGACTAAAACCCTAATCCTCACTCACTTTACGTTCTTATTTTCTTGTGTATAAAATAGGGTTTACAAAGTCTTTATATAGAAGCTTTTTGAATGGTCCTGGGAAGCATGAAACCCTAATTCTATTTATTGTATATTCCCTAAGAAATAGCAACTAATCATTCCTTTTAAGGAAACAGGATATTCTGGCTTTAAATAGAATTACTCCTTGAATAATGCATGCAATATCCACATAAGCACACAAAGACTTGCATGAAAAGCGCAACAACAAAATACATAACATTCAGACTGAATGTTCTGTATGCACATGTCGTAACATCGGGTCTGACATCTTGAATAAATCTTGCACAACTATATTAACCAACCTGTAGAAGGCTGATATCACATGTCAAGACAACAAGCGTGACATCTTGTGATAACACTAAGTTTTACCAAAATTGATGCCAATCCATAGAACCAACAAGTTAATTGACCCTCGAAACGCATTATTTGACTGAGTTTTGATGGATTGCAAGTCACATTTTTCTCACATTCTGATCAAATTCGTTTTGCACGAATTAAGCTTGATTCCACACGTATTTGGATCCTAACACATTCCCTATAAATAGAGGAAGCTATTGCATTCATTTCCAATCTTTTGAGAGCCAAGAAACCCCTGCTGCAATCTGAAGTTTTCCAGAAAAATTCAACTATCGTGTTTTGAATTCCAACTTATTTCAATCTAATTTCTTGATTCCATTAGCATATATCGTATCTCTTTTTATTAGTTTTGTTTTAAAAACTTCTTTGGGTTTTGTTCTTATTTTTTCCCTTTTCCTTTATAATTAATAAAAGCGCGGTGGCGACTCTTGCTTTATGAGTTAAGTTAATCAATAGCTTAATCTCAAAAAATTTACTACTACACAAGTAAGATCATCACTGATAATGGATCGAACTTGAATAATAAGATGATGAAAGAGTTTTCTGACGACTTCAAGATTGAACATTATAACTCTTTTCCTTACAGACCTAAGATGAATGGGGTTGTTGAAGCTGCAAATAAGAATATTGAGAAGATTATCCAGAAGATGGTTGTGAAATATAAGGATTGGCATGAGATGCTCCATTTTTCTTTGCATGGGTATCGTACATTCGTCTGCACTTCAACAAGGGCAACCCCTTTCTCTCTTGTGTATGGCATGGAAGCAGAGTTCCCTCGTCCTGTGAATGTTGATGCAGTCAAGAAATACTTCGCCTAGAAAAATAAAAGAACAACTCGCTAAGTTAAAAATCCGAAAGGGAGGCTTAGGAAAAAATGAGCGTCTCGGTAGATTGAAAACCCGAAAGGACGGTCCAGGCAAAAATTAGAGGCATAAATAGAAAATAATCATCCTGGTAGATTGAATACCCGAGAGAGAAATCTAGGCAAAAGTTAGGGATTATGGCAAGTAACTGCATTAGGCCAGACTTGATCATTTGAAGCAACAGTGCCTATCAAAGATTCTTATTCAGTCATCCTCGACCAAAGTTTTAAGCATAATGGAATTCAAATTTGTTAGGGAGAATAGTGGCCATTGTATTTCAATGTAGCCATTTCCGTTTATTTACCATTTTTCAACTTTGTAGTGATCCATGGAGTTATGCCATTTGCGGAATACCATTCTATCAATAAAATTTAAGCTTTTTGCCCATTTGTTTGTTGTTCTCATCTTGTTTCAATTTACGAAATTTCATTTATTTTTGATAATAATTTTTTAAACAAAAAGATATATGAACAATCATGTTTTTGAAATTTACAAAAATATTTTCCATGATTTACGAATATAAAAGAGGAATGTCAAGAGTGATCTTAAGGATGGTAAGATCTTGAAGAGTGGAGCTCAGTGTTCTCCCAGATAGGATTTTCCTTATGAATGTATTTAGGATCATCAGTTTATCCAGCATTGAGTTTGCAGGAATGGTATAATCTCCAGTGAAGTTGCCAACAGGTCTTCATAGCAGAATTTGTTCGGATGTTTCTTATCCCTGGCAAACCTTTCCTCAGAGCGGAGTTCATGCTTTTAGAAGATTAAATTTGGGTCTCCAAGCAATATCTTTTTTTATCTCTAGAAGGATTTAAGCCTTGTATCAGGAGTTAGCTCCTTTGATGGCTTATGATCATTACAGGGTTTTATTCAACTGAATCCCTAGCAAACTCTCCAGTAGCATCTCCATCTTGTTGAGATTAGCCGAGTATCCGATTGTACTGTGTTATTAATCTAACCCTTTTGTTCCTGTTTTGTCAGCATATTCATACACATGTTCATGCGCATATGCATGGCATCATGATGTTTATTTGTGCATATTGCATTTCTTGATGCATTTCTCCGCTCTATGGTATTTTTTTTCTCACCGCAGAATGTGTGCATCCTCTCTCCAATAGAGTGTCAAACTTAAGCAGAAAGCGCTTATCCTTTCTAATTACCCATGGAGTTTTATCCTCGTGGAAGATTTTGTTTCAGTTTTCCTTTCAAGTTCATTATCTAGATGGAATTAATCCCCAATTGACTTTATTTCCTCATTAGATTGAGTCTTATTTGACCGTTTCTCTCCAGTTTATTCCTGGGTTGAACTTTGGTCCCTGGAGCTTATTACTTTTGTTAAGTTATCACTTGGCTGATAGTTAGGTAATATTTCTCTTACTTTGGTTGGTTACCTTTATTAAGTTATCACTTGGTTGGTAGTTGATAATCTTTTCCTAAGCTTATTATCTTTTATTAAGCTATCACTTGGCTAATAGTTAGGTAATATTCCTTTTTACCTTTAGGTGGTTACCTTTGTTAAGCTATCACTTGGTTGGTAGTTGTTAATCTTTCCTTTCAAGCTTGTTATCTTTGTTAAGCTATCACTTGGCTGATAGTTAGGTAATCTTTCTCTTAACTTTGGTTGGTTACCTTTGTTAAGCTATCATGTGGCTGGTAGTTGATAATCTTTCCTTTTGAGCTTATTACCTTTTGTTAAGCTATCACTTGGATGGTAGTTAGGTAATATTTCTTTTACCTTCAGTTGGTTACCTTGTTAAGCTATCACATGGCTGGTAGTTGGTATCCTTTACTCTTGAGCTTATTACCTTTTGTTAAGTTATCATTTGGCTGATAGTTAGGTAATTTTACTCCTACCGTTGATTGGTTACCTTTGTTAAGCTATCACTTGGCTGGTAGTTGGTAATATATCCTTTTGAGCTTATCACCTTTGTTAAGCTATCATTTGGCTGATAGTTAGGTAATTTTCTCCCCTAGTGGAGTTGGGCATCCCTTTTGTTTGATCTTTTCCCCGGAGGAGGCTTGCTTTGATAAGTCTTCCCCCGTTGGGCCTTTGGTTCGTTTATTTTCTAAATATGCATTGGTTTATTTCCAATACAATATTTATTCCCAAGCCGAGTCGTTCCCATGTGGAACTTTGTTTGTCCCTAGATGGTTTCCCATTTGGAATTTTGATCTCCTCTTTTTTCCAGCAGTTCTTTGTTTCTCGTGGTGCTACATCCCCCACAGAGATCCTTCTCTACATTCATATCATATCATAAGCATTTTTGCAATATCGTAGGGCCAAAAATTGGGTTTTCTGTATTTAAGTCCCCTTAATATCGTTGAGATGAAGATCTCAATCTTCATATCTCCGAATTGAAGAAACTTAAATAGGGGAATCTGTCATACCCTAATTTTTAGCCCTAAGATCCCACATATCATTTGCATCCTTGCATATAAACAAGATCATATCTTTGTCCTCTCCCTTTCATCTTTGGGTTTGCCTTTTGCAGGGATCATCAAGTACCTCTTTATTGGTGTTCTACCTTTGTGTTTATATGTTCTTTGCTTATCTAACCACTTATCAAAATATCAAAAATATGTTTTGTTTTCTTTAAATTTATTGTGCAAGGTAGGGCTTTTCATTAAGAGTATCAAGCATGGCTCCTCAACTAGGGTTTTGTTTGATTCCTCAGCAAAGTGTGTTCAACCATTGATCATCAAGGGGCTATCACTCAAAGCATGATCTCTAATGCTCTCAAGCATCTTTCAATCTCATTTAGATCAAGAGAATCTCAAAGTCTTGTGGTTTATTTCTCAAGAAAAGTCAAAGGTCCATGTGTTTATTTCCATGCTTTCTTCAACATGTTACCTTAAACTTTGAGCAATTAAATCAAAACACATTCAAGGACACCTTATTTTGAGATCATATGGTCATCCATGTGCCTTGAAATGCAAAAAAAGTTCAAGTGCACAAGTTTATTCCAAGAGGTTTGACCAAAAAGTCAACATTGGAAGTCAAGGTTCAAAGGATCACAACTCCTTCAATTCTAAACATTTTTTAATGCTTCTTTTTGAATATGACTCTTTTAATTATCCTCTACAAATTATCTTTAAATGACAAGAGTCAATTATTCTTGGAGTATCACCAAAAGTTTGAAGACATTATAGATTACTTGTGGACCTGGTGAAATTTGACTTATTTTTTAATTGACTTTTTCTCAACTTTCAAGGATTATAACTTCTTCAATTTATAACATTTGAGGCTGATTATTTTTGAAAACTATCATTTGTGATTCCCTCTACAAGTTTGCTTCAAGGACCAAAGTCAAATTATGCTTGGAAGGCCTTTGAATTCTTTGAAACATTAAAGGACATTTTCAGTCACTTGGGACTTAGAATTTTCTAAGTTACATGACCAGGTTTTCGTGCCAACTTCAACATGCCACAACTTTGTGCTCAAGCATCCAAATGCAATCCTTCTTGGCATATTATTATCTTTGATATGATTTCAACATATTGCAAGAAGAATGGGATCAAAAAGCCTCATGAGCAAGATGCCCCATTGAGTTAAACATGGTGACTTGGAACTGAAGAAATCACCATGATCCGAGATTCGAACTTCACTAATCTCGATTGCAAGCCAAATTACCACGCTTTTTGGATCTAAACATGTTTCACCAAGTCTCCAGAGGTTAATAGTAATTGTGTGAAAGGCTATAGATAAGGCGGATTTCTTCTCGGATCTTCGGATAATATCATCGATCAAGGAATCGGTAGGATCAAGAGGTTGATGACTAGACATGAAGGCTTGGAGAAGAATTTGTGTTATTGGAAGGTTCAAGAAACGTATTCAAGTAAAGATTATGTATAAGAGTTTGGCAAGTTTGTTGTATACAAGTCCATATCCGAATTAGGAGATTTATTTTCTCAGTTGTAATTGTGGATTGGTGATTGTATGAACTCTTGGAAATATTTGTCAAATAACAAGGAACTATGCGAGGACGAACACCGAAGCACTATAAATCTCAGTGTCATCTCGCTAATTCTACTCTTGCATTTATATTTGTAATGATTATATGCTAGGTTTTTCTATTCCTTCGTATTATATTATTTTGTTCTTGATAACAATTAATTACGTAAAATATAGGTTTTGTTGGAATTGGACAACTATTCAAGCTAGCATTATGATTGATAAATCTGAAAACTGGTTGAATTTAGGATTTCACATATTGAATCAATTGTGCACACTTCTTGTGACTACACAAGTTGAATCAATTCATATCAAACATTTCATTGTTTATAATCCTGGATATTTGTGAAACGAACTGTTTAGCTTAATCAATAATTAATTGTATAATTTTCATTTTCGCTTCAAACCTTCAGCTCGCCACTTATTTTTGAAAACACTCTGATTTTGAAAAATATGAGTTGTATTTTTTAATTTAGATCTATTAACCCCCCCCCCCCCCCCCCCCCTCTAGACAGTCTTTCTACTTCCACTTTCACACCCAACAACAATAAAACCACTCTTTTTTCTTCTAACTTCTTCATTAAGCATGTTATCTTTAACCCTTGACATTACCGATTTCCCATTCGGAGTCGAATTAGAAAGTATCACAACAAGAACTTCTCAATTATCATGCAAGGAACTAAGTAGTAATAAGGCTTGCAACTCATCATCCAACTTAATATCAGTAACTGCCAACTGATTCACAGTATTGTAAAACACAGTCGTATGATTTGCAACTGAGTCACCATCCTTGTATTTCATATTAGCCAGCTTCCTGATCAAACATGTTTGATTTTGCACGTTCTTGCACTCATACAACTCTTTTAATTTCTTCCATATTTTTCATGCATCAGTTTCAGCTTTAACATGTAGATATTCATTCAAGTCCAACCATTGTCTGGTTATAGCAAATGTCTTCTGATTCATCTTCTCCACAAAATATGGGTATACCAAAATAACACTAAGAGAGGGTAAAGTTACTCTTATGTATTGTATTTGTTGCTCAAACTGATAAAATTTGCTACATTTATCTATCACTCGTGCATTTTCCTCTTCTCTATTTCAGTTGAAACTCTTATTTAGTTGTTTATTTATTGTGATACTTTAGGGATTAAATACCCTTTTAAATACATCTCATATTTGGTTTCACCCAAACAAAGCAATTCACATAAAAACTCTTTTTTTAAATAAATGGTAATATATATATATATATATATATATATATATATATATATATATATATATATATATATATATATATATATATATATATATATATATATATATATATATATATATATATATATATATATATATAATTGATGAGTAATGGAAAAATACAATACTTGGTTATATCATATTTGTATTAACCGCTAGGCTAAGGGCTCTAAAACATTTCTTAAAAAATAGAAGAGAGAAATATTATGCAATGTTTACCTATCAGTTGCAAAGGCTTCAAACGAATTTGATAGAATTCAATGGCTTACTAATAATGCAAGTTATAAGGACTTTCTTGGAGGGAAATAAAGGGAAGTTCAATTAGGGGAGGAGAAAAAAAATGTACAGTAGATTTCCACAAATAAAATCCGTAAGACGAATAATTTAATGGATATTTATGGATAAATTAAATAGATATTTAAATATTTTTTTAATGAATATTTAAATATTTATTTTTAATAAATATGGATGTGGGTTTAATGATATTTATATTTATAGATATTTGTATTCGTTAATAAATTATAAAAATTATTTAAATATTTTTAATTTATTATATTTTATTTTTTTATCTTCTAAAAATATTAATTTTTTCATTTTTATCTTTTTTAAGTTTTTTCTTAAGAAAACTTTTTATAATCCATTCAAATCCTTCATTTTTAAACTTCTTATATACTCTATACTTCATTTCAACAATTTCACCATCCAACTAATTAGTATCATCCTTCTTGTGTTCATTTAGTGCTCCCTTCCTACTTTTCTATCGTCCGCTCTTGCTCTTTCACCATAACTCACAATTACAATATTTTTTTTATATTGATTAAAAAAAATGTATAGATATTATGATTGGATGTTATTATGTTTTGTTAAAAAAGAAGAAAATTAATATATAAAATTTTGTTGTTAAATCGAGAGTCAATTATATGGATGTCACGATAATAATTTTTTGTATGCTCAAAAAAAAGCTTAAATATTATTTTTCAAAAAATAATTTTATGAAAAAAATATTATTCATAGATATCTATAAATATTTGTGGATACCTTAAAATTCTTGAATTACCCGCATAATAGATATCATACTTGTCCAACTGTACAGACACGAATATCATTCTATATGTCCCCATAAATATCCATTTACATCCTTAAGTGCAACATTTTCTAGACAAGGCCTTGCACATGGGACTAAAATACTTCCTTTTTTCACTCGATGTCTAAACTAAGCCATAGATTGAGGCATGAGCATGATTATTTGAAAGAGGACTCAGAAATTGAAAATAATGTGATGAACTACTACAAAAGTTATTTAACACTAATAACAATTGTATTCAATTTGACTTAGTGGAAAAGTTGCTACCACACTTCATCACCCAAATAGACAATGTTTTACCCATTGCCATTGCCATTGCCAGAACCTGATGAAAATAAAACATTTGTTTTTCAAATGGATGGCAACTCTGCACCTAGGCCAGATGACTAAGGTGGTTGCCTTTACCAAAACTAATAGGATATATTATGGGATGATGCCATAGCCTTAGTTACATAATTCTTTAAACAAAATTTAATCATACCCAATCTTAACTCTATCAATATTATGAAAAAATAGTCTCAGGGCACCACAAAATGCAAAGTATTTGGAGAAGTTATTTCAAGTATCAGACTTAGACAAGTTACATGAATATGTTGTTTCAATATAATTTATGAAAACTTTGATTACCTTGCAGTGTCAATATTTAAGGGTAAGCCAAGAGTTCAACATTTACGGCCAATAACACAAAGGGTCATAGTCAAATTTGGAATAGCATGAACATTGATCTATGGTCCTATAAATAATACCTTATAAAATTAAATACATGCACCTGCTCTCCCAGCAAAATCTATAATATCTATAATATCCATCTGTAAGAAATATAATGCATAATCACAACTGGAACATTTTTATCATGTTGCAAGTTTATGCACCTGAAATTGCAAATGATGTCCTAGAAATGCAGTTGTCCTATATATGGAGAAAAATAAAATAATATGGTGTGACCCAAACAATGGAGTTTTAAATTTTAAAAATGCCTATGATTGTTTCATATTTCGTCTCCCAAATACTTAGTAGCCTTGTCAATTAGGTTCGAAGATATATACAGTTAGTTTCTTGATGTTCATTATGTCAAAATCATATCGAAGATATGGATCATTTTTTTCTTTAATGCTCATTAACTTAAGAACTTTAAAATTTGATGGAAAGAATAATCTTCATGAAATTTAAAAGAACATGCATAAACAATATTTTTTATCATTATAGAGGGTGAAGTATGCAAATTAAACAACTTCTTCTAACTTTAATTATTTTAACTATTTGAAAAACTTAATATCTAAGAAATATCATTAGACTCGAAGTAGATACTATAATGATTCAGATAAAGTAATCACATTAAAAAGTTAATGTTTCTTTTCTCATATCTTTCAAAAGATATACATACTCTCTATTGAAATTTACAATAATTAAAGCATTTAGTATTTAAGGATACCAAAAATTCTTTAAATAAGTTGGATTAGGACATAAAAATTAACAACACTAATTTTACTTATGATTTGAATCATCATCAATGAATTAATTTTGAGTTGTAATAATTTTAGTTTTTTTTAGTTGGTTTTGGCGCATAACTCCCGTTAGCTTTCTTTTAAAAAGAAAAAAAAAACTATTGTGGTTCTCATCTTCCAAATAACTGTTTTAATTAGAAAATATTTGTAATGAAACAGCCAAAATCTTAAACCAAACAGTTCTCTATTATTGTAGAGCAAACATCAAATACTATGCTTGGAAAGACATCTGATCAGATTTTAAGTATCAAGATGTGTATATTTAGATAAGAACAAAGTATTTTCAGATTGGCATCAAAGTGATTGAGAGCTCAATTTTGTTTTTACTTGTCACCCTCTTTATTCATTGCTCATGACATGTTTGAATTCATTGCAAATAATTCTGTTTGGAAAAGGAGTTTTGGGAACCATAAACTCACCTAGTAATTTTTGTCGGATAACAAATTTCTTTCAATGAGGGACAATTGTACAAACATCAATGTCAATAATTGATGGGAAAAATATTCAGTGGTTGTCATAAGTTTCACTAGCTGTCTTATTTTAGTCCTCTTTATTCTTGCAAATTAGTAGTAGAAAAAAAAGTTTATTAAAACTTTTCTATTTTCACACATAGGGATACAACAATATACAAGCATCTTTAGTATTTTATTGATCTCAAAAAATAGCCAAAAGTGTTTCAGCATTAAGCTGAAGATATAAGGGGACTGCTAAGACTATCAGTGTTTGATGAGTATTGAACTGGAACCAAAGCAGGATCTTTATAAGCATTTATCAAATTGTTGTAAAACTCGGCCATTGTAGGATCATTCAGGTCTTCCCTGTCCTTCTTTATCAAACTCTGAAAAACAAACCCGATTTGTATCAATAGATAAGGTCAAATAAATCAATTTGAATATACTGTTTAACATTCAGGTTATATAGTTGATTTCGGGATTTGACATGTACCTCTGCGGAGTATCCAACAAATATTGGTAGGAATCGTTTGCGGCAGTACTCGTTAAATAAGAGAGTGAGGACCGGTAGAGGAAGCGTCATGGTAGATGCCATAGAGAGTTTTTTTAATGCAAAGATTCCAACTGCAATGATCTGCATGAGTACTAGAGAGAATATCATTGAGTTGTGCACAGTAGGCCAAAATTTTCCTGCAGTTTCATACCTTGGTACATATACATTCATAAACTGCATAATACATAGGCAGGGCATCAGTTCAGCTCATATCAAAAGTACATGAAGTCTCTCTCATTTGCATGGATAAAATTACTGCCATATGATACTTCATTAAAGTTTGGAATTTCCACAAGGCAATCAAGATTTATTACTTTTTGCACTTTGTTTGTCCTAGACACAACGATGGTGGTCCCTGAAAAATATTGCATTTAACACAAAGTTTCGATCTTGGACATCTCACATTTATCTTGAATCAAATCTACATTCAGTTTTTGAGGGAAAATGGGGTCCTCTACCTTTTGTTATCACACAACAACCCCAAATTATGCATCTTTAGTATTCATTTTATACTATACTCTAACACCATTATTCTAGTGCTGAATATTATAGTTCAAGGTTGTCCTTTTTATCAGATAAACATCCAAATTTTATTTGTCAAATTTTTTATTGACCCGGATTTATTATAAATGTCATTCATTTCATTAACAATGAATAACTGATCCAAGACATCAAATTGCAACTTGTTTAGGCCTTTCCTCTTCATTTTTATTAATTTAGGTACTTCATTATCAAATTTTTCTTCACTCACACATGAGTCGTGATTTAGTTTCAATAACTAGTATCCTGCGATCTATGGAGAGCATGCTTAAAACACCTTACAAGTTACAACCATTCCCTTAGTACATGAATCATATCTCATGTGATTTGTAATTCTTCAAATTTGAATGGGCCTAACTCAAGTAACTCAACCCTACAAATTTGACTTGTAAGGTGAGGGATGTCTCCTGCCAACAAACACATTTGCAGGTCCTATTTCATCAAAAATAGGACTCATAACACACCCTCCACGCCTAAAAACTGGACATGTGAAGCATAACTCAAGTGGCCCAACGAATCTAGGATAGGCTACAATACCATCATAAAATTTAGATTGGCCTAATTCAAACCCTACAAAACCAACTTGTAAGGTGAGGGAGGGTTATCTGTCACTTATAAACACATTTTCAAGTTATATTTCATCCGGTGTGAAATCCTTAATAGTAACTAAGAAAGAGTTTCGTTCACACTAAGCCAAACCACATTGCTGGCTTTTTGTGAAACCATCAAGATGATCTCTAGTTTCCTAGATGATCATATAATTTTCCATTATTTGGCAAGCATCTCCGAAATCACTGCTTAAGATATTTAAAACATAACTTATCCATAAATACTTTGCCAGACTTAAAAGACCTAATTTCATATTAACTTTTGGAAATGACTTACCATTTATCACCACTAAGATACCCCTCAAAACATTTTCCAAACATCTTAGTTCCATTATTTGTTTAAAAATATTCTTAAGCTACATCCTGCAGCTCTTCCCAAGTTTAGGAAGTCCTGGTTAAAGAAATCCAATTACCTAAAATATTAATCAGCGTTACGATTTTATTCCTTTGTCCCTTTCTATAAGCACCTTTTCAAATTACTAGCTACATTTATTGCTTTTTTTTCATATAAACTTCCAACTAATACCACTAAATGTCTTGGAATATGAGGAGTCAAGATTAACTATATACTCCTACATACAAAATAATATTTCAGGTGCATCAATACAGAAGTTTAAACCAATAGTTGGAAGCTCATAAATGATTCTATATCTTGAACACTTTCTACATCAGAAACACATGGTTAAGGATTTCCAACATAACTCTCCCTTCTCTTTATTGGCAGAATCAATATTGGCATAAAATAAGCTCATCAAAATCACAGACCCTTCAAGAAATAAATAGATATAAAAAAAAACAAATAAATGCTTACCTGGTTTCTGTAAATGACGTATGCAAGACAAAAGTAGGCCAAGACGAACGGTAAAATTAGTGGAGCTTGGAAAAAATATGTAATGCCAAGAAGTCCAAAGAAAAGGACCCTTGGAATATCTTTGTGGTATGGCATATATGGAAGTTCAAATTCATCATCTGGAGTTGTGAATAGCCTCGTTATCAAATTAAGAATATAAGGAATTATACGGAAGAGTTCTGATGACACACTTGTCCATCCTGACGTGACAACATAAGTAATAAAGAACGATGCCTACAATCAAACACAATTTAAATGCATCAAAAAGATAGAAATGGAAAAAATATATATATTATTATTAATTGGAATGTGGATTTTACTTGAGTTGTTAGAATGATCGGATTATTTGTGTTTACAATGGAAAGGAACATTATGTAACCTGTGCTGGAACCACAACTGCTAACGTCCCAGGAATGACCTTAGGATCAAGGATGGTAGACATCATAGATAGAATTGACCCAGAAAATGCGGTTGCAAAAAAAACATTCCATATTGTGAACCACAACACTTTAGTAGTTGCACTCCTCTCTATATCACTATGTGAGATGTATCCTTGAATAGTGGAAAGGAACTCCATGGCAGGCGGCACCAGTAGCAGAAACAACTGAAGAATTAGACTGGGAAGATATCCAGTAATTATCTGGCTGACAAATTTTCTGTAAGCATATTCACATAAGTGTCAGATATCCAGTAATTATCAGTTATTTCTTGCTGGAACTAACAGATATTCCAATTCACATAATGAACTTAACATACAATCATTGAAATATAAAACCTACAATCACCAACTTGTCACCTAATCAATGATTGACCTAATTCTCATGCAACTCTAAAAGTTTTTCTTATTGCGAATAAACTTCCAATCTAGAGAGAGGAGACATGAATTAACAAATATCATCAAATAAACAAACCAAGTTAACTTACATGGTTAGAAGACTTGTCAAAAAGGGCAACAGAGCTTTCAATTGACTCAAGTTGGTAAGCCCTTGTACGAATACTACAGGTACAAGGAATAAAATAGTGAAAACAATAGATACAAGTACAACCACCAACTTAGAAATCCATCTTCGTATGAACGATTCAGAGAAGAAAGGCCAGTAAACATCACGAGGTTCTGGTGCCAACTCAGTAATCCACTGTGTTGGATTGACTGATTGCTGTAGATGGAAAGTAGCTTCAGCAGCAAAACGAGTCCTGAAGAATACAAACGCAGCTCGAGCCTACTGTATATTAGTAGCATGCACTTCATGGCAAAAGAGACATGGAAAATTCAAATAGTTAAAAGAAGGCCAGTATACTAATAAAATGTTTCTTTTATAATTCAAAGATTACCACATACTTCTCCTGCCAGCGAAGCCTCTGACTGCTTTAATCTTAAATTCTCCTCGATTTCCTCTAACTTCTTTTCGTAACGCTCTATGTGATTACTTCTTTTGCCAAAAAGTCGAGAAAGGGCTCCATGCCTGATCTTTCTCTTAGTGGGATCTGGTCGTAATTGTGCAACCCTTTTATACATATTGTTTGCATCATTCTAGATTGAGGAATTCAAAAGATAGGGAAATGAGCTGGATAATTCTTCAAATTAACATAAATAGTATACCAAAGCACTTAAACTTGATCAACATAGCAACTATCTTATACATATCACTGAAATGATGATTGAACTCAAATAGATGTTAAAGTTATTATATGTTGCTTGAGTAGCGGATAGACTTTGATTATTATAATTGTCTCAAGGAATTTTCATTTAAGAACAAAATTTTCCATGAAATATCACAATCACACTTCATACCCTCTTCAAAAGGCAATCCTTAAACAAACATTAACAACACGATGGTGCTTTTCCCTGTTTGGATAATCAGCTTAATTAAACGTTTATCATATAAGTATATCTATGTATAAGCTATTTCTGTAACAAAAAATAAAATAAAGCTAAATTGTTTTCATAAGCTATCCTAGAGAGCTTATGAAAAGCAACTTATGGACATGTCATAAGTAAGCACTCCCAAACAATCTCAGAGGTGCTTATGCCAGTAGATAAGCTCAAATAAATCAATCCAACCTGACTCTAAATATCAGAATTGATTGAGAAGGAAAAACAAAAAATATTAACATTAGGTGGGAAGCAAATAGCTAGATGTTTTACAGCAATTCAGATCAATTAGTCTCTGCTTATTAAATCTAAGTTGTGTACAGTCAAAAGAACTATAAATGAAAATACTGCATATTGATCAAGAAGGTGTGAACAAATATAGTCATCCTCACTTTCTCGAAACTTAGATGGTGTAGACTTAATCTTGTATGTTGTGTCAAAGCAAAATTCAAAACTTACAATACCAAAAACATTTTAGCATCTGAAAAATCATGAAATTTTATCCTAGAAACACAAAAAAGGCACTTAATATCTCAATCGAAAACTTTTTACCTTACTAAACACATAAGGCTAAGAGAATGACTGATGCAGGAAATACAAGCTAATATAAGCTGAAGTTTAAAGATAAGACTTCAAAACTTGTGTACGGTTAATTGTACAGTTTTATAAACTCAATTTAGAGGTACTTCAGTAATATCATATTTCCTGGTCATGGGTGGAAATCAAACATTAATTATGTTATAATATCGGTGAAACAGGATGAGTTAAATGTACAATCTGGTTCCTGAAGAAGGAAACTAGTTGCTGAATCCTAAAGAATCCATATGCCATGCCAAATAAGTCCTCAAATGTGTTAGCTACATCACAAATCCATCCTTCGGTTTTCATAGACTCATCCTTTCATCAACTGTTGTCATTGAGGTGTTAAGGAATAGCTGGTGTGGCTCATAAACTGCACACATTAAATGCCACATAACTTGCCTACAATGTGTTTCATTTTTTCCTACTTGATGGAACAATAACTTCCCCAAAATGGATGGACAAATTTATAAAGAAGCTGACACATTTTGGGACTGATATTTGCACATGGACGGGCACTTTCAGGGACCAAAACAACAAAATTTGTCACTTCTTGAGAAAACAGTGTACATTAGATCAGTAGATACTACCTTTGTCCTTAAATATAAGTCATCTTTAGGAAAAGCATTGTCCCTGAATATAAACTATATCTCAAATTATCAGAATCATTTATGATTTCCAAGTATATACCTTATTAATATTACTTCTTAACAGATGAAAAGTCAAAATTGGCCACATCTATGTACAAAGAGTAATTTAGTAATATTCATACACAAAGTATACACATTAATTACACTACCAACTTTTCTTAATATATGTGAAAAAAATTCAAAAGAACTTGTAAAAGGGACAAAGGTAGTGGTAATTTTCTTATTTCTTCCTGAGAAATACCACAGATTTTGTTGGATGGCAAAACTGTCTTTTCATTTGAAGTATGGTATTTAAATATCTCCAACCAAGCCCCACTCAGTGGTCATTGACACACTGCAACTTGGATCCTCAAACATAAAGGAGAGCCATGCAAGAACCTTCTTTATGAAGACAAAGTCCATAACCAAGCCATTGATTTCTCAAATTCAGATTGGGCCATTTTCCCACAAGATATGCATTCTAGTTCAGGTTACTATATTCTAAATGGTGGTGTTGAATATGGCTTGTAGTCACAGAAAAGGTGAGAGCTGTGACAGAAGATAACGAGTTTTGTAAACTTCTGTTTTTCATTAGAGTACATGTTTGGTCTTTATACAGACTCAGAAACTTTAGCTATTCTAGGAAACATAATAATTAGTAAATACTATTAATTTGGCCACTGTCTCTTGACCTTCCAAATCTCTCCATTAACTTATTAATAAAACCTATTAACTATGACATTAAAGTTTATTCAACAAAACTCCTCTGTAAACTTAAATGTTTCTTCTATTCATCATGCCTATCAATTTCTTGCCTCTGTCGAAGATTTCTTTTGATAGTGGTTTTGTGAAAATGTCTGCTGCTTGGTCCTTACTTGCTACATGCTTCAATTCGACATTTCCTTCCTTCACGTGTTCTCGAATGAAGTGGAAGCGAACGTCAATGTGTTTGCTCCTTTCATGGTTTACTGGATTCTTTGCTAACTCAATTGCTGACCTGTTGTCAACTTGTATTATTGTTGCACCTTTCTGTTCTAGCTCCATTTTACTCATCAATCTTCTGAGCCATATTGCATGACAAACGCACCAGGATGCTGCTACATATTCTGCTTCACATGTCGAAAGTGTTACTATTGGCTGCTTTTTAGAAAGCCAAGTGAATACAGTATTTCCCATGAAGAACACATATCCAGAGGTGCTTTTTCGATCGTCTATGTCTCCGCACCAATCACTGTCAGAGTAACCAACCAATTTGTATTTGTCTGAATTCGAGTAAAACATCCCAAGTGACACTGTTCCTTGGATGTACCTCAGAATTCGCTTCAATGCTTTCCAATGTGTGTAAACTGGCTCCTCCATGAATCGACTTATAATGTCTACACTCAATGAGATATCTGGTCTTGTACATGTGAGATAGCGAAGACTTCCTACCAAACTTCGATATTTTCTTGCTTCGACACGTTCTCCTCCATCAAATTTCGACAACTTTGTTCCTGGTTCCATTGGCGTCGAAGCCGGATTACAGCTTTCCATCTTATATCTTTTCAAGATTTCTTTTGCATATTTTTCTTGTGAGATGAAGATTCCTGTTTCTTGTCGAACTTCCAGACCAAGAAAGAATCTCATCAGGCCTAAATCTGTCATCTCGAATTCACGTGTCATTGTGCTTTTGAATTCTTCTATCATCTGATCATTACTGCCCAGAAAAATAAGATCATCAACATAGAGAGCAACAAGTAATACATTCCTTCCATTTTTCTTCACATAGAGGGCATGTTCGTACGGACATTGCTCGAACCCGTTCTCCTTGAAGTATGTGTCGATACGTGTGTTCCATGCCCGCGGTGCTTGCTTCAGCCCATATAGCGCTTTCTTCAATTTCAGTACCTTCTTCTCTTCTCCAGCTTTCATGTACCCGAGTGGTTGTTCAACATAGACTTCTTCTTCGAGTACACCATTCAGAAAAGCTGTTTTGACATCCATTTGAAATATTGGCCATTTGAATTGAGCAGCTTGAGATATGAGTAATCGAATTGTCTCCATTCTTGCAACAGGTGCAAATACTTCGTCATAATCAACTCCTGCTTTCTGTTTGTATCCCTTCGCAACAAGTCACGCTTTGTATCGTTTTATTTCTCCTTGAGCGTTCATCTTTTTCTTGAATACCCACTTTACACCAATGGGTTGACTACCTTTTGGCAATTCAACTAGTTCCCAAGTGTTGTTGTGGATAATCGCCCTCATCTCTTCGTCCATGGCACTTTTCCACTTCTTGTCTCGTACTGCTTCTTCAAAATTGATGTTTTCAGCATCTGCCAAGAGACATACAAGGTGCACTTCACTTGTCGAATCATACAGATCTTGCAAACTTCGCATTCTGGGTTGTGTAGGTTCATCTTCATTGTCAGAATCTTCAAGTTTTGTTGAAATGTTTGGTGGTACAGCGACAGATAATTCTTCAACTTCGACAACAGCTTCTGTCGAACTGTTCCAGTCCCACTTACTTGCTTCGTTTATTCGAACGTCTCTACTCACTATCACCTTCTTTCTTATGGGATCAAATAGCTTATACCCTTTTGTTTTCTCATCATACCCAATGAGTATGTATTTCTGACTTTTGTCTTCAAGTTTCGTTCTTCGTTGATCTGGTACGTGTGCATAAGCCACACTTCCAAATACTTTGAGATGAGAAACTGTTGGCTTCTGTCCGCTCCACGCTTCTTGTGGTGTTTGATCTTCTAACTTCGAATGTGGACATCGATTCTGAACAAAAATGGCACATTTTACAGCTTCTGCCCAAAATTCCTTTGGCATGTTCTTGCTTTTAAGCATTGAACGAACCATGTCAAGGACTGTTCGATTCTTCCTTTCAGCCACCCCATTTTGTTGAGGTGAGTATGCTGCAGTTAGAAATCTCCTTATACCCTGCTCTTCACAATACTTCATAAAGGTTGTCGAAGTATACTCACCACCTCTATCTGATCGAACTGCTTTAATGTGTCTGTCGGTTTCCTTCTCCACCATTACTTTGAACCTTTTGAACACCTCGAATGCTTCAGACTTTTCTTTCAAGAAATAAACCCATGTCTTCCGTGAGTAATCGTCGATAAAGGAAATAAAGTATCTTTTGCTACTGAAAGATTCTGGCGTGATTGGCCCACATATGTCGGTGTGAATCAATTCAAGGATATGCTTAGCTTGATATTCTGCCTTCTTTTGAAATGAAGTTCTTGTTTGTTTGCTAAGCACACATTCTTCAGAGAACTTTCCTTCATAATCCATATCTGGTAGTCCATGCACCATGTTCTTTTTCGCCAACCTTTTTGAACCAGCGTGATGTAGATGACCAAAGCATAGATGCCATAGTGACGCTTTGTCTTCGACATTTACTTGTAAACATTTTTCTCGAACGTTTATCAGATTCAGTTTGTACATTCGATTTCTCTCCATTTCGACACGAGCAATCAGATGTCCCAGCTTGTCCTTCAAATGCAATATCCGTTCTTTCATAAGTATCGAATAACCTTTTTCTGTAAGTTGTCCCAAACTCAAGATGTTGGTTTTAAGATTTGGTACATAATAAACATCTTGAATTGATCCAATCAACTCATCCTTCTGCAAGTAACGGATCGTTCCCTTGCCTTCGACCTTCTCTTTCGATGCATCTCCGAAAGACACATTTCCATCTTCAATCTTTCTCATTTCTTTAAACAAGTGTTTGTGACCACACATATGGTTACTTGCTCCTGAGTCAAGATACCAAACATTGTCATTTGAGTTGATCTCACTTTGAACCATCAAGAGAAAACCTTCATTTGCTTCAGCTTCCAAAGTTAGATTGGTTGTTTCTTCTACCTTCTTTTCGATTTGACAATCTTTTGCAAGATGTCCCACTTTATCACAGTTATAGCATTTGAATGAGTTACAATCCTTCGCATAATGACCATACTTGCCACACTTGTAGCATTCAAAGTTGGAATGGTTCGACCTACCACCTCTTTGACCACGTCCTCTGCCACGCCAATTTTGCTGGCTCGACTGTCCTCTCTCGAAGTTGCTGCCTCTACCACTTCGACCACTGTCACGTCCTCCACGACCACGTCCTCTTCCTCGAAAATTTTGAGAAAAGAGTACCTTTTCGTCTTTGATTTGCTCCTTGGTTTGATTTGCGTCCTCTACTCCTTCTTCCTTCTTTTTCATCTTACGTTGTTCGTGTGCTTCGACGGAACCAGCGAGCTCTTCGACTGAGAGTGTCGAAAGATCCTTCGACTCTTCTATTGCACACACAATATTCTCAAATTTATCTGTTAAAGATCTCAAAATCTTTTCAACAACTCGTGCATCAGTTACTGTTTCGCCATTTCTGGTGAGTTGGTTCACCACCTTTTGTACACGCGTGATGTAGTCAGATACATTTTCTGACTCCTTCATTTGCATCCTCTCCAATTCGCCACGAAGTGTTTGGAGTCGAACTTGCTTTACTCGATCTGCTCCGTTGAACACTTTCTCTAGCGTGTCCCACGCTTCTTTCGACGTAGTCGAACCGGCAATCTTTTCGAAGCCCGATTCATCAACAGCCCTAAACAGCATGTATAGTGCCGTTTTATCCTTCGATGGCGTCTCTTTCAACGCCTTGTTTTGAGCTGTCGTATATCCCTCAATATCTGTTGGTTCTTCAAACCCATCTTTGGTCACCTCCCACGCGTCTAGAGATCCGAGAAGAGCTTTCATTTGGATACTCCAGTTTTCGTAATTTAACTTCGCTAGCCGTGGCAACGGCATTTGATTCATCATGTTTGCCATTAGCTCTGATGCCAATTTGACAGAAGATAACGAGTTTTGTAAACTTCTGTTTTTCATTAGAGTACATGTTTGGTCTTTATACAGACTCAGAAACTTTAGTTATTCTAGGAAACATAATAATTAATAAATACTATTAATTTGGCCACTGTCTCTTGACCTTCCAAATCTCTCCATTAACTTATTAATAAAACCTATTAACTATGACATTAAAGTTTATTCAACAAGCTGTACGTTTCAGAGTTATTTTTTAATTATGAACCATAGTATTATATACACTACTTCTAACATTGAAACCCTAATTCATTCAAATAATATGACGGAATTATAGCTGCCCTATAGTCGTAGAGTAGGTACACTTTTCCGAACTGCGGAAACAAACATTGTGTCCATTGTTTGCGATTTCCGTTTCTATTTTCTCTTTCGTTTCTAGTTGTTGTTCTAAAAGGTGGTAACTTAGTATCTTGTTGTATAAGTACAAAAAGAAAAATATAGAGAAGGGGAACCAGAAGAAGATCAAAAGAGAAAATACTTTGCTCGAATGTGTAAACAAAATGGGCCTTATGTATCCTTCATTCTATTAGAGAAAATGGAGTATTATGAACTCACCTAGTTGAAACATCTATAGTACAGTCTTATAATATTGTAGTACTGGCTTATTCACAACCAACGTTTGTAACCTATAATATTGTAGTACTAGCTTATTCACAACCAACGTTTGTAACCTATAATATTGTAGTACGATGATAATAGCTTATTCACAACCAACGTTTGTAGCTTATATTCTACATGTTCGGATAAAAGTAACATCAGTTCAAAGTGTAGTCAGTTCCATGGTTAAGATGAAAAAGGAGATTCATATTATTTTTTTGGAATTCACTTGAATCTCCAATTCGACAACTTTGTTAACTAAAAATGACATATCTGTGATTAGGTTTTGAAATTAAAAACATAAATATGTGAAACAATACATAAATCCACAAAATTATGCTGCCTTAGAAGACCAAAAGTAGTTTCCAAGAAAATGTAAAATATAGACGAGAAAATCGACTATCAAGAAAGTAAATTAAAATTCAACATAATCCTTACCAGGAGACTTTGAATTTTGTTTGTACGACGAACAACCACATGTGAAAGATAAGAAGAAGGGTAAAGTTCTTTAAAGAAGCTGTCAACGCTGTCACTGATACTGCCAGAAGAAGCGGGAATGCTGTTAACTAAAACGGTGAACTGATGAGGCTGTGGTTTGGATGAATAAAAGTAAGAAATTCTTCTAGAAGATATGTGTTTATACTCCTGAAGAAGTTACAAAAAAGTTTCATAATTAAGTCTAATGTAAAAGGCATAAAATATGGGGATGGATGAAATAGTTGGGCAAAATGTTCACATAAGCTAAGAGCATATGTTCTTACATAAAAAAGTAGAAAGCATATGAATCCAGTGACAACATATACAGCACAGAAGTGTACCCATAGCCTGAAAAGGAAATAAAAAAGGATAACAATTTCATTGGGATTATGATTCCATAATAAGCCGAAAACAAAAGATTCCCAAAGCACGGTTCAATTTGAACAATAAAATCTTGAGGTAATATTCACCAGTTAGATCCGCTGTTTACATTTGATATAGTGAACACATCCAAGGAGCTATTGGTAAAGTTAGAACCATCAAAATCTTGTAGCTGATTTCCCCAGCAGTTGACTGGAAGAAGCAAAAAGATCCCAATAACCCCAGCAAAAGTAAATATTTTCACACTGCATCCAAAAACATAACTTATAAGAACTCAATCTAAATAAGAGAATCCTAAACAACTTAATTACCCCTTTTTATGTTTTAAAACAAGTGCATATTGAAATGGACCATGCACAAATTAGAAAACCATGAAAGTCATGGTAGTATGGTTGTAAATTGATGCTATGTTCGCGATTACACTTACACTTACACTGCAAATCTAGACAACGACGACAACAACAACAACCAAACCTTATCCCACAAAGTGCGGTCACCTACATGGATCAACTTTTGGCATAATATTCTATCTAGGACCATGCTCTTATCCATATCGTTAATCTCTATATCATTCTTAATAACTTCTCTTATAGTCTTTCTAGATCTTTCTCTTCCTCTAGTTGTTTGACTTCTCTCCATCTGATATACTCTCCTCACCACAAAATCTACAGATTTTATCTCTACTTGCGAACCTAGACATTGCAACAAAAGTGGCCCATCCAACCGCAATTGAGGTTGTAATACCGTTGTGTACGCAATTTAAAACTACTATCCCCTAGAAGGTGAGAAAGATATATATACCTGAACGTTATGATACGCATAAAGACTAAACCATCTAATCCCGCTAACGAATACAGCTCCTCCTCGGAGAGATTCCAAGCTTTAGCAACCCAACCTGGAGAAGGTATAAGCCTTTCCAAATTGAAATGACTTCTCCTCTTAGAAATCCCCTCAACCAACAATCTAGGCAAATAAACTTCATAATTGCTCGGTTGTTTCCTCAATACAGAATACAGTGTCAAAAACAAAACACACAAAGCTGTGTTGATCCCGACAGATGTCAAAAGAGCTGACACAATCATATTCCCAAGGAAATCTCAGAAAGTCTCTCTCAGAGGAACTGCATCAAACACAAGCAGTGCAAGAAAACACAAGCAGTGCAAGAAAACACAATCAAATATTCTTCTTCAATATGCAACCAATTGAATCAATGAAGAAAACCTAGATTGAGAAACTTACAAAGTATGAAAAAACTTCCACAGTGTGATTGTTGCATTTACTCAAAACCTAAATTTGAACACAGTTGAAGAGTTTTTGCTATGTTGAGTAGCTTTGACAAAGAAGAGAAGAATAAAGAGAAAACTTGAATGTGTTGTATCTACGTGGGACAAAACAGAATCGTAACACGTAGTTATAATGATAAATAATTATTTATATAAAAATAATAATTCTATTTTTAAAAAATAAAGATATTAATTTTTTAACAATATGAAATGATTCTAAAATAACAACCAAACAAAAATCAAACGACTAACGGAGGGAATATAAAGTTTGATGGCGATGGAGATAAACTAATTATTATCATATTATGTTTTAAATTTCATGTCGGCACTCTTTTTTATTTTTGTTTTTCGTCTAGTTTTTATTATTTATTTTATTTATTGAAGAATATGGATTTCAAGATTTATTTTCTATTTTTTTGGGATTTGGAGTAGAAAGGCAGTGAACGCTCAACCAATAACTTCCATGTGGAATCCTTGACCGTTAGTTGCTGCACCAACCGACGTCAAGATTTTTATTTTGTCCAGACAATTTCTTTTTAATAAAAACTAAATTTAATATGTAAAAAAATTAAAGTCCTTAGAAAAATAATTTAGAATAATTTATCTCCATTTTATATTACGGTGAAAAATTAGGTTCGGGGTGAGTAATTTGTTATTTTCTATTACGGATTTTTTTTTAAATAAAGTATAGTTATAAATTTGAGTTGTGAATTTCAATTAATTTTTATATTAATTTGAATTATTCTATTTATTAAATATAAAAATATTAAAAGATGAATAATAAATATATTATATTTTAAAAAATTAATTATATATATATATATATATATATATATATATATATATATATATATATATATATATATATATATATATATATATATATATATATATATAAAATTATGATTAAGAATTCTCAGAAGCTTTATAATATATTATAATATATTGTAGGGTTTAGAGTTAACTCACGTAGAGGATGAAAAGCTTTATGTATGTAGTTTTTGTGTGAATGTCTGATTGTCCCTTCTCAAACTCAGGGTTGAGATATTTATAATCGTGTTGGGTATGGATCCTAGGTCTCCAAGAAAATAGTAATCATCGTCAATCGAGAGAATGTGGGAGTGGATAGTCAATCCCCAACTATTCAAGAGAGTGTGGTTAACGTCGTCGCAGATTATGGACACGTCAATTCCCAATTTTCCCATGATGGACGAGTCATTCAAAAAACATATGACATATTTAATAAAGAGGCGACATATTTAGTAAACATGTGGTCGGTCTGGTAAGCATATGATCAATGGGCTTTATGGAAGAGGTGATGTAAGACTCGTTTCCCCTGTCGCCTCTCAGGGGGCTATATCAATACACATTCCCTCAACTACGAGGATTTGAAAAGGGCAAAGTGATTTAGTCTTATTATTCTATTCTTATATGGATGAGTTCATCAAGTATGAGGTGAGTCCCTCATGCATAAGGCGGGCCCTCATATATGGGCGATTGTGAGATACATCTCTAGGTGACATTGATGTAACCCCTACGTTAGTTGAGGAAAATCCCCAAACGTCAGTTGAAAGAAGAAAGCATGCGAGATATCTAATGTTATCAATGATGATCTAACCTTGGGACGCCAATTTGGCTTTAATTCATCGCATGTGTTAGAAACGTGTAGAGTCTTTCATGTCTAATGAGAAATCTAGAAGACCATTGATCACCCCTAGTTATCACCTCTATTAAAGAGATTCAGCCTTAACTCTTTCACCTTTTCGTACACTTCTTTTTTGAAGCTTTCGAAAACCTTATTTGTCCTTTCTAACAGCTCTACATCCAATCAAGATCGAGCCCTTCCTTTTTACAAGTGCAGGTTCAAGATTCTTCCTTTCTCTCTTCCCTTTATGGTGATAATTAGGGATTTAGACGAGAATGACAACTTGATAAATTCCCCAACTCGTGATGAACGCATAGCCTTATGGGACCACTGTTATAGAAATGTAAGGTGTCCCTACATGGCGATTAACGGCAAGTTAGTGGAACTAGGCGTGTTTGGCAGTAGCGAGAGTTCCATCAATTATGATAGTGATAACAAAGCTGGTAGTGATAGTGGTTCCTTTTTCCCTTATGTTTTTTCAAGAAACAAGAAGATAATGGTCATCGCTGACACTAAGCCCGAGGATGTCAGGAAAATTGAATCTCGTTACACCATTGACAAATAAATAGCTTCCTTCCGACGGGAGGTTTACTTCTCCTCTTCAAAAGACGAGGAAGAAGTCATCCTAAATGTGTGTTCCTCGGCGGAGAAGACCAATATGGTTGCTTTGGACGATTCTCTTACTCCCTCATTTTATTTCTACCTTTCCATCGTTCGTGAAATTGGAGTTCTCTCCCCCTTCGAGGAAGAGGTTCTGAAGGTGCTCAGTGTTTCCCCATCCCAAATCACGCCTAATGGCTGGACTTTAGTACGGGCGTTCAAATTTATATGTCGGAGGTTGGAGGCGCACCTAACCACATGAATGTTCTTCTCCTTCTATGGCACCAAAGTAGAAATTCCCCGTGGTTGGGTAATCATAGGCGCCTTGCTTGAGAGAGCTTTGCTCCAACCATCACAAGGGTTGGAAAGAAAATTTTATGAGGGTGAGGGGGTGAGAAATCTCCCTAACTATTAATATTAGGGCAGATGGCACCCCTCGTTTCCTATTGTCCTGGATGACCAATGCAGTGGCATTCACAGGATACAGCTTCGACCATATCACTACTGAATAGGTAGAGGTGGCCCAACTTTTGTATGGGTTTGAGGTCATGAATTCTCGCACCACAATTACCTTGGATCATGGGGTGATAAGTCAATGGATAAATACCCAAGTTTTGATGATAATGTCCCCTATTTTGGATTTTCATGTGTTCGTATAACTCACGTTAGTCATTCATCTTATTGCAGAAAAGATGTCCAAAATTGCCCTGAAGGAGAGAAATGAGTGTCTATCCAAGAGTAGAGTTGAACGTTCAGGATTAGTTAATCCTCATAGTCATTTGGACGGCTTGCACATTAGGAATGTTAAGCGACAAATTGAAGGTAAGGGGCCTCTTGAGTATCAAACCCATATGTGTGGAGTCGACTCCTCCCCTGGCCATATGGGTGTGGTGGTTTAAGTCAATGTTGCAAAGGGGGAAGGAACCCATACATCTTCCACGAGAATGGACTCTCCAACTCAGTCCTCTATGTGGAACGATATGGACTTAGATGCCATCAAGCTTACTAGTGCTAACCTTCCCTTTCCTAAGGACTTCAAGGTGATTTCCTTTGGATTAGGTTTTAAGAGATAAACATTTGTTTGATCAGCTAGTGTATAAGATTTGTTTATGTATTATTTTCTTAAATTAACATTGCATGTTTATTTAGTTGCTCTTTTATGCATTATTGTTTATGTGTTGATGAGCGCATATGTTGAACCTAGGATTGTACGGATTACTGAACCTAACCTTATACGCCTGGTCTAGAATAATTTTTTGTCTTGGTAATTTATTTAGGGATAAACAATTATAAGTTGTGACCTATGAATTAGTGTTCTGGTTTTTTCAAATTTAACTTCGAATTGGCCTAAGGAATTAGTGAGTTGTCTTACAAGTTAGCGAGTTATAGACCAAGGGATTAGGTCTAACAATTACCTTAAATCATCGTAGTCATGCAAGATTAATCGAAATAAAATTAATGTAGTCATCGGTAGCGATACTTAGGGAATTCAAATAAAATATGATCGCTTGTTAATCTGATATTTTCTATTACTTGTTTACTTTTCCTATTAACTCAAACCAATTGAGCACCCTCAATTTTACCTTTCAAAACACATTTAGACTGCTTTGTTAGAATGCAATCATCCCATGTGGAAACAAATAATTTTTATTACTTGAAACACATTTTTAGTACACTTGCTAGAAATCCATCAAGTTTTTGGCGACGTTGTTAGGGATTGTTGAATTATTTCAACAAAGCAATTTAGGTGTTTCAAAAGTTTGATTTTATTTTTATTTTTATTTGTTAGTTTGATTCATTTTAAAATTAATTGTTTTTAATTTTTTTATTCTATTATATTTTAAATTTTGATTCTTATTTTACTTTTTACTTGGTGCAGTGCTACTAAGGTATTCTCTGATTGTGTATGTGAGGTACATGATCGACGTTATTACCATTGGATTTAGAGATCGAAAAGACAACTAGAGAAAACATGAAAGCATTTAGAGAAGCACGGGCATCATAGGAAAAAAATGGAAGAATCATCAGATCACGTAAGTGAGCAAGAAGAAGTCATGGCAGTTCCACCACCAAGAAGGACCATGGGTGACTATTGCATGAGAAAAGATTCAGGGTAGATGTCATTGGGGTTCCAACCAGCGAATCACGTTGCTTCTGAAATTAAGAATATTGTGCTTGCGGGTTTGAGAGACAACCCATTTGATGGAAGTGCAACAACACAAGTTTGAATCCAATTCATGGTAATTCTCAAGTTCCACAAATTCCATAGGTTCCTCAATGCAACAACCAAGGAAACCTTCCCCATTAGAAAAACTATGGCTCAATTTATGAAGATGACTTAAAGTAACTTTGAGACATTGAGTAAGAATCATGAAGCATCCATCAAGAATTTGGAGACACAAATTGGTCAATTATCAAGACAAATAGCATCACAAACAGGTGGGGGTTTCAACGGGAATACCGTAGTTAACCTAAAAAATGAGAGTTGTAAAGCTATAGAGTTGAGAAATAGGGTTTTACCTTCGATTCCTAACACAAGTGGGAAGGGATAAAAGGTGGGTGAAAATGAGGAGAAAAGGAAAAATGAGGAAGGAGTGGAAAAAGAGAGTAGTTTAATAGTTGAGGAAGAGGTTGAAAAAGAAGAAGAAAAAGTTAGAGGGAGAAAAAAAGTGAGAATGTGAATGAAAAACCTGTGAGGGGGGATACACTTGACAAACTCATTGATAGAAACTCACTTTTGAAGAGAACAAAGAATTAAATCTTGAATGAAACTAATCCCGAACTACAATATTGTGTTAAGCCTCATTGCCTTATTTTGAAAAAGAAACCCAAGAAATAGATGGAAGTGGGGAAATTCAAAAAGTTTATGGAAATGTTTACCAAGTTCCAAGTTAGCATCACATTATGTGAAACATTAGAACAAATATGGGTGTACTCAAAATTCATGAAAGATTTACTCACAGGTAAGTGTAAGCCGAAGTATGATGAGAAGATAACTTTAACTGAAGAAGCTTGGTAAATTGAAAGATCCATGGTGATTCACTATTCCTTGTACCATTGGAAAATTGAACATTGGGAATGCACTTTATTATTTAGGGGAAAACATCAATCTCATGCCTCTATCTATTATGAAGAAGCTTGATTGTGGGGAACCGAGGCCTACTCATATGACTTTGACTTTAGAAGACAGATTTATCACTATATGTATGAGGTTATAGGAGATGCCTTAGTCCAAGTCGATGATTTACTATTCCATGTAGATTTTTTTTATATTAGATATAGTTGAAGACACAGACATTGTTATTACTTGGAATACCTATTCTGTCTACAACTAGAGCTTTGATCGATGTTGAAATGAGGCAACTTATATTACATTTCAACAATGAAACAAAGTGTTTATTATTTTTGAAGCTATGCAACATAAAAGTGAAAATCCTCAATGCTATAGGGCAGATGTAGTTGATCACACACTTGAAGAAACTTCTCAAGTCATATATTCATTATCAGATTTAGAAAGGGTCATTGTAAATTCCATTGAGAAAGTCAAAGAAAATCAAGATCAAGCAATGGAAGAATGTGCTTCAGTGTATATTTATCAAACCAATAGATTAAATCAGAAATAATGAAAATTCTAGAAAATGACAATTGTACGAATACTCTCATAAGAAGGAAAAGTAAACAATGGAATATTTGGCTCGAACCTTACTAGTTGAAGTATCTAGAGACCGAGTACAAGGTAGTTAGTTGTTCCTTTATTCCTCAACTCCAATCTGCAAGGAACTTTCCTGATGATCACCTTTGTTTTTAATGATGCTTATGGTTCATCTATTCACTGATAAAATTGCAACTTTGTAGATCTGAAAGAAACAGCAGCAACAAACTTGTTTATTAAAGACGGACATATATTTATTAGTACAAAGGGGGAACCAAGTATTGTAGCTAATACTCTAGATTGACTTGTTGGACTTAAAAGGAAATCACAAAAATTAATACAAATTCAGAAAACTCCAAATTAACATGTCATTGGAGCGGAAAAAGTCTTTCATGTCTTGCATGGTGTTGTTGAAGTCTTGGTTCTGTTTGGTCCACTCTGCCATCGTCTGATTGATGATGATTCCTGTGAGGAGCGACTTCGCTTTGGACCCATTCCTTGAAACAACAACAACAACACTAGAAAGTGCAAAGAGATTAAAAAAAGGATTAGAGAGAGTTTTTAGTCTCTCTTTCTTCTTTCAATTCCTTTCTCAAGCCTTTGTCCTACTGCTCCTAAATGTGACATGCTACAAAACAAAAACAATTAATTGAAATAAACTAAAATTTAGATTTTGCAAATTAAATAAAAACTTATCTTATGGGTTACCTCCCATTAAGCGCTTCTTTAAGGTCCTAAGTTTGACCTTTCAATTTTTGTGTTAGAGCGGCATATATGACATGAAAAACACATCATCCTTATTCTTCCTTTTGTTTGGTAGGAATTCCATCACTTTTAGGAATTGAATATTTTTCTTCCATATTTTCTTCAGTTTGATAGTATCGAACAAGGCATAAATCTCATCCAATACTTCTTCTATTTCTCCTCTTTTATCAGCTTTGTGGATATCTACGTCTAAACAAATTAATTAGCATTGAAGTTTCATCCAAACCGAGATAATCTTCATCTTGCATTCTGGATTTATTCCAACATATCTTTTTCACCTCTGTTTCTTCTCACTACGCCAAATAAGGGAAAAGAGGACGCTTTTTTTGGCCTATAACAGCGCTTTAAAGCGCCCTCTAATCTGGCGCTGGCATAGGTAAAGACAGCGCTTTTTTTCCTGGTGAAAGCGCTCTCTAAAGTGGCTCTTTAAGCCCTTTAAGGGCCACTTTAGAGGGCGCTTTTTAAAGAAAGCGCCCTTTAAAGTGGAAACTTTTAAGGGTTTAGAGGGCGCTTTTACTGGAAAGCGCCCTCTAAAGTGGAAACTTTTAAGGGTTTAGAGGGCGCTTTTACTGGAAAGCACCCTCTAAAGTGGAAATTTAAAGGGTTTAGAGGGCGCTTATTTTGGAAAGCGCCCTCTAAAGTGGGTGGTTATTTAAATTTTTTTTTTTAAAAAGCGCTATATTTTTTTATTTATTTTAGACAACCTGTATATTGAAGCAGTACACCTAAAACTGTATAATTTGAAGCCCTTTTTCACACATTGCATTCAACAAGCCTTATATACAACAATCCATACATATACAACAATCCACTGATATATAATCGTTTAACTTCTAAAGATTCTAAATATACAACCAATTCATAACTTAAAAAGAAATAAAACTAAGTAGCAAAAGCATCTCTGAGATGTATGTTTTTTTTGCTAGCCGCAGTCTTCTTAGCAACAACCTCTTTTTGTTCAATATCAATAGCATGAACCTAAAATATCATAAAATTAGTTAGGTGAAGTATAAGATCAAGAATTAACATTTTCTATGCATAAATATCATATAATTGTGTTTATACCTTTTTTTTATGCAACTGACTCGATTTGCTGTAATAAAAGCCATTTTACCTGTAATAAAGAAAACAATTAAAATCATTTGACCTGTACCTTTTTCACTAAGTTCTCTTTCTTTTCTTGGTTGGAATATGTTCTACATGTCTCTTAACAACACGGACGGTTGGATTGATCCAAATACCCTCATTATGATCATTTCTAATATATGAATCATTTGATATAATATTCTCATCTTGATCATTTCTGGTAAACGATTCAATCTCAACATCAATATCACCTTGATCTCCAGTGTTTTCATCAATTACTTTGTTGGAAAAAAGAACTATAGACCATTTCGTACTTTTCGGATCATTGACATAGAACACTTGTCTAGCTTGAGAGGCTAGAATAAAAGACTCATCTTTGTATCCCACCCTATTAAGATCCACTTGCAAAAATCCTGACTTATCCATTCGAATGCCGTTATTATTTTCAACCCACTTGCAACCAAATATAGGAATCTGAAACTTCTCATAATCAAACACCCAAATGCGCTCGATAACACCAAAATACGACAGATTTGCAAATTTGGGGTTTAAGTCCTTCACACTTGATATGTACATTGCTTCAGCTACCACGGTGACACCACTATTCTGCATAGTACTTTTATCATCTTGTTCTTTGGTATAAAATGTGTATCCATTAATCGCGTATGCGCTATAAGAAAAAACATGGAAACTTGGACCATATGCTAAGCATCTCAACCTTTCTGTTATTGAAGCGGGATCTGAATAATACTTTGAATAAATATGATCCTTAAACCAAGGTATAAAACATCGATTGTGCTCTCGTACTATCCAATTTTCATTTCTATTGGGATTTAAACCTCGGAGAACATCCTTGTGAATTTCAACATACGGCTCAACCTCATTCTCATTGTGCAGAACATACAAATGCACTTGATCCCGTTCGACCCTTGATACTGCCACGATTTTATTTCCAATTAGATTTTTTCCTTCTTTCTTTTCGACAAGCTGAGACTTGGGGAGTCCGATTGACTGAACATTAGACAAATATTCAGTACAAAACTCAATCGCTTCTTCAACAATGTATCTTTCAACCATACAACCTTCTGGTCGACTTCGGTTCTTCACGTACCCTTTTAATATTTTCATATAACGTTCAACAGGGTACATCCATCTCATATAAGCTGGTCCACACAATTGTGTCTCTTTCACAAGATGAACAACTAGATGTACCATTATGTCAAAAAATGATGGAGGAAAAAACATTTCAAGCTCACACAAAGTAATAACGATTTCTTTTTGCAACATTGGTAAGATCGCATGATCGATCACCTTACTGCAAATTGACTTGAAGAAAGAACACAACTTAGTTATAGAACTTCTTACTTTTTCTGGAAGAATAGAACGTATACCTATTGGGAGAAAATGTTCCATTATAACATGGCAATCATGGGTCTTTAAACTCTTTAACTTGAGGTCTTTCATAGACACAAGTCTTCTAATATCTGAAGAGTACCCTTCTGGAACTTTAACTTCACTTAGAAACTTACACAATGTTTTTTTCTCCTTTCTAGATAGAGTATAAGCAGCAGGCGGTAGATATGTTCGTTTTCCTTTCTTCAAGGGTCCTAATTCAGTTCTTATTCCCATCGCTATCAAGTCCTTTCTTGCCTTAAGGCCATCCTTAGATTTTCCTTGTATATTGAGTAACGTGCCAATAACACTTTCAAATACATTTTTTTCAATATGCATAACATCAAGAAAATGTCTCACATACAAGGACTTCCAATACGACAATTCAAAAAAAAACTGACCTCTTCTTCCACCCACTTTTGACAAGTGTGTGGGCAAAAGGCTTACCAAACTGAGTATCCAAATCTTTCACCTTTTCAAAAATTTGATCACCCGTCAATATAGGTGGAGCTCTGCCTTGTTCTGTCTCTCCATTGAACGCCTTTCTCCATCCACGGTAGTGATGATTTGAATTTAAGAATCTCCGATGACCGAGAAAGACATTCTTCTGACCAAACTCCAAGCGCTTCCAATCTGTTTTATCTTCACAAATAGGACACGCACATTGACCTTTTATGCTATACCCTGATAGATTTCCGTATGCTGGAAAATCATTAATTGTGCCAAACAACATCGCCCTCAAGTTGAAACTTTCTTTCCTATATCCATCATAAACCTCCACACCGGTCTCCCACAAAATCTTTAAATCTTCGATTAAGGGCTTCAAGTACACGTCTATGTCATTCCCTGGTTGTTTAGGTCCAGAAATCAACATAGACAACATCATGTACTTACGCTTCATACATAGCCATGGAGGTAGGTTATAAATCATAATAATCACATGCCATGTACTGTGTGAGATACTCTGGATACCGTGTGGGTTCATTCCATCAGTAGATAATGCCAAGCGAAGGTTTCTTGATTCTTCTCCAAATTCAGGATAATCATTATCAATTTTCAACCACTGTGGTGAATCTGCCGGATGTCGATACTTTCCATCTATAATTCTTTCATCTGCATGCCAGGTCAAGTGTCTTGAATCGGTTTCACTACGAAACATGCGTCTAAATCTCGGAATAACAGGAAAATACCATAAGACTTTTGCTGGAGACAACTTGTTCTTATATCGCGAGACACCGCATTTAGGACACTCATTTAACGATGCATACTCATTTCGAAACAAAACGCAATCGTTTGGACATGCATGTATCTTATCATAGCTCATGCCAATAGAGCACAACATCTTTTTGGTCTCATATGTTCGATTGGGAATAACATTATCCTCAGGAAGCATATCTTTCAAAAGGGCTAATAACTCTGTGAAACTTTTATCCGACCATCCATTGCCCGCCTTTAAGTTGTACAACTTTAATACCGCAGACAATCTTGTGAATTTAGTGCAACCATCATACAAAGGTTTCTCTGCATCACTTACCAACCTCTCAAACATTTCGGGACAATCCTTAAGATCTCCTTCAAGTGCTTCTGCAATCTCTTCAACTCGATCACAATCGTATGTATCAGCGCCACTATAGTTTGAGGCATAGGTCGTACTATCCCCCGGTTCAACATTCTCGTTACTTTTCTCACCATGCAAATTCTAACATGTATAACTTCGATCAATTCCATGCCTCATTAGATGCGATGTCAACTGAACTGCGTCAACCCATTTCCCATAGCAACAACCCAAGCAAGGACATATCATTCTACTGGGGTCTTCGGCGTGCGCAACGGCAAACTTAACGAATTCTGATACCCCATTCTCGTACTCTCTCGACAATCGATTGGAAGACATCCATGTATTATCCATTACTAATTAGAATAAACAAAAAACAATTTCAGAAGAGAAACCAAAAATGGGATGAGACAAAACAATTTCGCTTTATTGAGTTAGTCTCTGTGCAGGGCATTCATGTCTCCAACAACAACCCAAAACCAAAACAATTTTGGTTTATTGAGTTAGTTTCTCAACATTTTCAGATATCTCTGACTTCAATAGCATGAGAATGTATGAACCATGCATTAAGCATTAGTGGTATGCACTAATTTGTAGCATAGTTATATATCATCATATAGTTTTTACAAAAGATAAACATTGACTAGAAAATATATATGTAGAATTGTATAATGGTCTAACTGAAAGCTAACAGAAGAATAGTCGACTCTAATTTACTCTATCAAATAACATCCATACCTAAACTTCTTAAGTTACTAGCTACGTTATGTATGCTAGAATAAATACACTCATAAGCTGCATAGTGTACCTTTGATTGGTAGAAGGTGTTTTAGATATTGCTGCCTCCTTTTTCTACATCGAGAAACAAATGGAACAGTTGGTGAAATTTAACCCATAATGCCTAGTCTCCATTGCTAGTGTAGCGGTGTATTCGTCGCTCTATGGTCTATTGATTAAACCATAAGCAAAGTATACAAAGAATCGAGTCGCCACCGCACTTTTATTTATCCAAAGGATTGGCTAAAAAGCGAACAAAAGCCTAAGAAGTTTTACACATAGAAAACTAATGAAAAGATCAGAGAACTGGGTAAGGGGTAAATTACGCAATGGGAAGGTGTTAGGCACCCAAAACGTCCTAGGTACTCCTAGGGAACCTCTTTTCACACTTGTTGAAATGAAATGTTATTTGTTTATGAAATATTTTTGTGCAAACATTGAAGGAAGGGATGAGAAAAGAATATACAAATTATTATTTTTGTGTTTGAACGGATGAACCCGTTGCCTACGTACCTTTCCATGGAAGGTAAGGATCAAAACGCCGTAGTTCGGCTAAAAGATTTCCAAAATATGAGTGGGTTCATTTTAAACAAAAGCCCTAAGGTCTTTCGTTATCCACGGGAGAAAACTCAACCTTATACAAACAACAAGTCCACCATGTGAGACAAGCTTCAACTTACTAGTGAGGGGTTAACCCTATAATAAGCAAGGAAGTCTTACAATTCAATCACTAAGGACAAAAGGTGAGATTAACATCAACCACCAAGATAAATCAAACCTATGGCTAATGTATGAAAACTTAACAAGAATGGACAAAGCCACAAAACAATTGAGTGAGTGAAATTAACCAATTAGGATTATTCACAAAAGATGGTCAAAGTATGATTAGAATTCAATTCAAAAGAAGTACTATGAAAATGAAGTTTGGAAAAATCAAAGGCTTAAGGCCTAGGTTTCTAATTTGAAAAGAAAATGAGAATGTTTGCACAAAGTTTTCAGGTTTGAGGTTAACATGCAAAGATGGAGGTTTAAAGAAACAAAAGGTGGGAGGGTGAGGGAGTGTAAAACTTCTTAGATGTTCACCTCTTGAGATCATATGTAGATGATCCAAGTGATTCCTTTGGAATAGGCAAAGAGCAATAACAAATAAGCAAAACAAATGGATACCGGATGCCAATCAATGGACTTATACCAATCTCACAAAACAAAAATGGATATCGGATACCAATCAATGGATTTACACCAATCTCCTAAAACAAAACATGGATATCAGATGCCAATATATGGACTTATACCAATCTCCTAAAGCAAAACAAAACAATGATACCAGATGCCAATCAATGGTCTTATACTAGTCTCACGGGAATGATCATAGGAAACAAATGCCAATAAATGGGCTTACAATTGACTCCTCACATACAACAAACAAAACAAATGCAATAAGCAAGAGGAAACAAGTTGCCAATAAATGGTCTTACACTCGACTCCAAAGGAAATAGGATGCCAATCAATGGTCTTAGTCCCAACTCCTTCCAGATCATAGGAAAAAACTGCCAATAAATGGACTTACAATTGACTCCTCAATGGACAAACAAAGGTGTCACAAAGATATGAACAATGATCATGTAATGATGTACAATTAATGATAATAAATGCACAAAGGCACACATAAGCAGACATGCACAGATGAATCAAGCAATCAGACAAATAAGTCAATTAGCACACACTATATACAAGCAATTTGGCTCAAGCAAGGTTAGACTTTAAAGTCAACTGGAATGGGGTATGTTGTGCTCTTAACCTTAACATTGAGAGTTAAGGTGAAGTAGATGAAATGGAGATGAGGGGTGTGCCTCATAGCTCTTATCCCTGGTCTGGGAGAGCTTTAAATAATAGAAAGTGTGGGAGTTCAGAAAGTAGGAACTCTTCTCCACAAGTGATTAGACTCTATAGATCTTGGGTTAATATCCACAATGCATCAACATGTTATGTGAGCAAAGGGATGACACACTGAATAGTAGGAGATGGACTACACATCTCTTTTATCTACCAATTGCCTCATAAGAGGACTTTTCCTGCCTGGCACAAAGAGTAAACAATCACAAGCTTTGCCTCTTAAGGAGGACTTCAGACAGGTGCCTGCCCACATAACAGGACAGGTCTTCCAGACTACATGAAGAAGAGAAATTATACCTAAGTGGTTAGGCAACCAAGCAAAAGCAAGTTCAAAATGAACTTAAGCAACTAATGTACCTGTTGAAACATCAAACAAATCAGTACAACTATACAGACAAACAACCAACAGTTAATATCAAACAAACAGACAAGATTCACAATGTGAAAGTCCAAGGTCAAACTCAAATGAGTCAACATCAACCTACAAAACACACAAAGGTTAGTAATCAAAGGCAAACATTAATGCTCAAATGATGGAGCATCATTAACTATGCCACTTGGATGTTCAACCTGAAAACAAAACTCAAACATAAGCAACAAACCACTAGGTCAAAGCCTAGGGTCAAAGATGAAGAAAACATTTGAAACAGAGGCTGAAAATTAACATGAATCAACTTCAAACACATCTTAAGACAATCCAAAAGGTCTCACATCAATATCATATACCAAAAGTATTTCCCAAACCAAACATGGCAAGGTATGCAAGTTGTGAGCACATTGAGACATCAGAATGAACAAATGCACATAAATTCAAAAATGATTCAAATAATCTTGAGAAAATTCATGGATGAACAGAACATACAACATGATCAACATACCAAAAATTAGAGGTATTGGACAAGATTAGGCATAGTAATCAAATTGTATAAGGCAAGGCAATCAAAACAAGCTCAAATATGACACCAAATGACACATCAACTTAGCACAAGCCTAAAACAGAAATGAAACATGGTAAAAACCTCAAATCAAAGCCAAAACACTCTTCAACATGTCTAGAAACAATGTGTAAAATTTCACATCCATTGGATAAACCACAAGCATTTCATGATCACATGAAAACCAAGACTATTCAAAAGCTCACACATGGCAATCCAGAAAGAAAAATCTCAATCAAATCAAAAATCAATCCAAAAATTCCAAGAAAACTCATGAACATTCACAATATCCAAATCAAGTATCATACAAAAAATCAAGGCATTTGGAATTCATTTGGAAAGGCAAACACATCACATAAGATGAACAAACAAAGGTGTGACACAAATTGTCACACCTACCTTAACATGATCATAAAACAACAATGACACATGATAAAAATACCAAATCAACACCATAATTTCAAGCAAAGTGTCTAGTTTCAACATGTAAAATTTCAGATTCATTGGATAAAATCTCAGCATTTCACAAATGATATGGCAAGGCAAGGTACAAAATGCATACATGTTTACAAACCCTAGCACCAAATAAAATCCAGCCGTGCATAAATTTGGAAATTATGATCATAAAATAATAGACAAACAGAGGAGAAAGTAGCAAAAAATTGGAGGTGAATTGATGCATTTTTCAATTTATTATGATTTTATGAAGTTGGAGAAAATAATAAAAATGAAAGAAAACACATAGCTTGGCATATGGAGGGAAAGGAAGAAAATATGAAATGAATTTTGAAAACCAGCGCTCAGCAGGGATCAAACCCTGTACAAATTCAAATTGAGCGCGCCAGCACGAAACCCTAACCAGAGAAGGGTCGACGCATGGCCAACTATGGTCGACTCAAAGAAACACAGCCAGAGCTTCGGGTCAGTGCAAGACCAGCTACGGTCGACTCAAAGTTGTCGAGCGGTCGACGCAACATTGTTGTATGGTCGACGCATAGCTGAAGATCTTCATCTTCTTCATGAAGAAGAAGATGAACAGTGCGCGAGCTTCAACGTTTTTCCAGAATTTTTTCCAGAACTCAAAAATAAATACATCAAACAAATCCTCATGACATGTAGGTTATAGATCAAGCAATATTTCATGTTAATTCATCATGATTCATACAAAACGAAGCAAAATCAAATTAACATTCAAGACTTTAATTAAGCATATCTCTCTTAATAATGCATCAAATCACACGAAATTTAGATCAGAAATACCGGGAGAACAAGATCTACCAGAATATGTACATGAATTTAAGAATTAAGAGATTTGAAAACTGAACCTCTTGAAGAGCAGTTCTTGATTTTGCACGATCCACAGCTTGTAAGTATCCAAATCCACTCTACAATGCTTGAAATGATGTTTGGTGAAGAAAAGGAAGCTTGCATACGTGTAGATCTAGCTCAAAACAGAAACTCCATTGTCATCTTCATGAACTTCCACCACTTGATTCTTGCACGAATTCACCAATTCAACACTTGATTTGCACAGAATCAAAGCTAGACAACAAGTATATGAAGTAAAATTGCAAGGTTCTTTGAAAAAAATTGAGTTATGAATGAGAGAAGAATTTGAAGTGAGAGAGAAATTTGGATCTAAAAATGTGAAAAATGATTAACCTCCTCCAATTCTGTTAGGGTTAGAGTATATATATGCTTTACTAATCACCTTGCTAATCCATGTTTAATTTGGCTAATGAAAATAAGGTGTTTTGCAAAAATCAAAATTTGCATGGTGCATGTAGTAATTACACGTGAACAGTACCACACCCTTCATCAAAGTCACTTAAAATGATCTTTTAAACACAATGGCAATGGTAGAAAATCCATACAATGCACCATTTTTAAATTTTGCAATTTCCCTCCAAAAAAGGCATGGATATGCAAGTATGTGATGAGATTTTATGTAATGTGATGCATGATTTGGAAATTAGAAGTCAAAAGGAGAATGTAGCAAAAAGAACCATCCAATTCGGAGCTTTGAATCAAAAGATATGGCCATTTGAAGTCCCATGCATATTTGGCAATGATTTGATCATATATCCTCAACCACATGTTAGAAATCCATGATCTTGGACATTTTGGAAATGGGAGAGAAAGATCTACAACTTTCATGTTCAACAAAATTTCATTTGAAGCCTTCTTGATGATGTAATATTGAGTTGAAGTTGGTCCAAAATCTTTCCATTTTTGGCAAATTTGAATTATAGGTCACTTTCTATTTTTGGCAAATTTTGACTGGATCTCAAATCCTTCAATGAGAGTGTTTAAAATGTCAAATGAGACTTGTTTGAACATGAATGAAGTGTTTCCCATCACTTCCCACCTCCAAAATCCACAGTTGACTTGGCAGTTGACCTGGGAAATGTTCTGATGAAATTCAAGCCTCTACCACTTGGGATTTTGCTTCAAAATAACATCATAGCTCATATAAGCTCTTGTGAATGATTGTGGTGTCCAAATTCTCAAGAATGGCCACCATCTATTGCTCAATGACTGCCTTTGACTGCTTTGACCTGTTGATTGCTTCATCTGCAAGACAAGGTTAGATGACATATTTTTGTACTTTTGGTTAGTGATAAAAAGAAAAGCAATGATATACAAATGCAAAACATGCTTGGTGATCAAGAACCACTCAAAAAGCTAACCCACCCATAGGGAGAAGGCAAGGTGCACAATGATCCTTGAGGCAATGAAATGATATGATATGATGCCATGAGGGATCTTAGGGACAAAATTGGGGTCTTACAGATGCCCCTATTTAAGGTCATTCTAACCGGAGAAGTGAAGTTTAGAAATCTTCATCTCGACGCAGTAGAATGGGCTTAAATAACAGTAATGAGACAAATTTTGGTCCCTAAGAGACCTCATGATGTAAATGTATGTATGCAAAAGAAAACAAACTCTGTGGGGAATAATAATCCACAAAGAAAAGACGATCCATCGGAGTAATACATTCAACAGGAACAGAGACTCTAACAGGACTCTCACGGGGATAAAAGAAAAAGAAAGCGTGAGCAGGACACGACTCTGAATTAGGGTAAAACTGACACGGCGTGAACAGGACACGACTGGACTAGAGACCTCACTGGGAAGCAAAGGACTCAAACTGGGGAAAGAAGAATTCCAAAGGACGACACATCCATTGGAAAGACTCAAGCCGACTCAAACTATCCACAAAAGATACTTCGGATAAAAATCTGAACTCGGACTGGGGAAAGATTCACAAAGAATCTCCCTGCCGGGGAAAACCTTGCATATATTGGGGAAAACGCCAATACAGCAAACGGGTAAAAATCACAACGGAAACTCCACTGGGAAAGATCTAACAAAAAGACTCTCTTGGGGAAGCAACAAAGAAATGAGGTGTTACCGGTATAAGGGTAACAAACTCAGGAAGAATGAATATCTAAGACCGGCATAAGGGTGAGAGATCAATCAACCAAACATCTGAGAAAGATCTGAAACAGGTACATCAACTCAGGAAAATCTGACTCCACAGGGGACCAAGGTCATAATAGGGAGCAGAAAGGAAGGAACACCAGGGATACCGGTTACTGGGTATATAATAGGTGACCGACCGAAGCGTGAATTGGTATATATACCAAAACACTCATCATCCGAAAGGAGGGCTTGAAAAAGCAAATCGACTTACAGGATGGACATTCGAATCCACAACAGGAAAACGAATCTTGCTCAGCTGAGGACACAAACCCAAAGAGCGCATGATATATAATATCCATTACCGTCAGAACGTGGATAGTATACTCGCATGAGATATATTATCTATTACCGTCAAAACGTAGATAACATACTCGCATGGAAGGAAACACCAGGGATACCGGTTACTGGGTATATAATAGGTGACCTACCGAAAACGTGAATTGGTATATATGCCAAAACACTCATCATCCAAAACACAAACTTATCAAAGGATGGATATTCGATTCTACAAAGAATACGAATCTTACTCAACTGGGGAAAATCAACAAAGGACTCCAAACAGAGAGCGAAAGAGATATATTATTCATTACCGTCAGAACGTGAATAACATACTCGAAAAGGAAGAGACACCAGAGATACCGGTTACTGGGTATATAATAGGTGGTCAACCAAAAAAAGAGACAATCGTCACCAACAACAACAGGGTAAACGAAAGACAACTCACAGGGGATAAATTGCAAGCATCCGACAATTATCCAAGAGACAACAAATATTCGATTCCGCAAAAGAAATACGAATCTTACCCGACTGAGGAAACACAACAGGCTTCGACTGAAGAGTGCATGAGATATATTATCCATTACCGTCAGAACGTGGATAACATACTCGCATGGAAGATTATCCACAACCGGTATAAGGGTTAATAAAGGATAAATCAACCGGAAAGAAAGGCATCGGGATACCAAAACTAGGTATAAAATGATGACCGATCAAAAGGAGCAACAACATTACCAACAAAGGGTAAATGGAAGAAGACCCGCTGGGGATGAATTGCATAAACAGCAATTATCCACAAGGACTTGCTGGCGACTTCAAAGGGGATAAAATTGCAGGCAAACGACAATTATCCAGAAGACGATTTGCTGGGGATACAATTGCTAGCAAAAGGCAATTATCCAGAAGTAAGGGAGGAATATCAACATCGAATATTGAATGAAGATAACCACAAAGAGTAACCATCATCGGTTAGGATGAACAACGAGGTTAACTCTGCAAAGGGGAGAAACTTAGGGTTTACAACTACCGAATACGGGGTAGAAAACCAAACTCTGGCTGGGGATAGGGTTGCTAGCATTCGGCAACTATCCACAAAAAGCACAGACTCCATTGGGAATAAAACCACAACAACATAGGATTTACAACTACCGAACACTGGGTAGAAGATCACAAAATCCACCATCAACCAGAACGAACCACAAAGGTTACCTCGGCTAGGGGAAAAAGAGATAGGACTTACAACTACCGAATACGGGGTAGTAGCCAACAACTCTGATGAGGATAAAAGAAATAGGGTTTACATCTACCGAATACAGGGTAGAAAACCAACAACTCCGCGTGGGGAGTGAAGGAAATCACAATTCCGCACGGGAACAAAAATAGGGTTTATAACAAACCACCAACTGCTGAAGAGCAGAAAACAAGGATTTACGACTACCGACTACCGGGTAGAAAACCAACAAACTTGCCGAGGAATAAAAGGTATATAACCACAAATTCCGCCAAGAAGGCAAGGAACATAGGACTTACAACTACCGGTATAAGGGTAGAGGCCCAAAAGATTCCGCTGGGGATAAAATAATTATTGCCGGTTACTGGGCAATTCATTTATTTATTCCACAGGGAAGCACAAGAAACAGCTGACAAATAGCCAATTCGGAATCAAGCCGAAAAGACAGACTGATCAAAATTCGTCCTACGAGGATATAACTCAATAGGAAGATCCATCCCAATATATGTATTGGGAGGAAACGGAAGAAACCGTCATCCACGAGGATATATCTCAGTGGGGAACTGCAGAAGGGAAAACAGACACTTTCTGCTTATGGGGCTGATTCTACGTTGAGAGATTGGACACCCGACATCTGCTTGGGAAGATCTATTGGAGAGATCTATATCACCACCAGCAGGAGACAACAAACAAGAGATATGTGGCAAAAAATGCAACATGAATATCTGAATGTTTATGATTATGCATGAATATGCGTGATTTATGTTTGATGAGTGCTGACAAAACAGACATATCTAACACAAACAGGCCCAGGAATCAAACGCCCGGTACTACACTTCCAGAGGAAAAAACCAACTGGAAAGCCAATCTGCCGGAGATCCACATGCTAAAAGCAAATATCTGCGGGGAGGCAAAAAGATGTCAGAGATATCAAGGGAAATCACAAAATCTCTGAATGATGGATCAACAGTTGACCCAACTAGGGTACAGAAAGTCACAATAGGCATAAACAGCCACAAAGACAAATCTGTTGGGGAATGGAAGAAATCCCAAAATATCTGCAGGGAGATTCTCAGTATCAACTAGGAACAAAAGTTCATTGCACAAGCGAGAACTGCTACGAAAGCACTCCAAATAACTCCGCTGGGGAACAACCCACAAAGGGAGGACAGATCACCCATGTAGAATCTAACTGCACAAGCAACTCTACTGGGAATACTGTCAGCCACTCCATCGGGGATAAACCCACTGAGGGAAAAGGATCACACAAAGTAGATTCTGCAACAAGCCACTCTACTAAGGATCAAAAGCGACCAGGAGATCAACCCAATCTCTGGATTCTAGACTACCAACCGGTCCCACTGGGGGAACAGAGATTTCAACGGGCAAAAACTGCCATAACAGCAACTCTGTTGGGAACACCAACTCTGGCGAGGATCCTGATTCTGGTGGGGATTCTGGGGAATCGCAGCTACAATCCACTATACCACAAATCTATTGATGGCTTCACTGAGGAATCCACTGGGAGGAGGAGGAAAGTTGGGGATCAACCACCAATGCTGAACCTTCCAAGGATAAACCCACAACCGCTGCAGAGGAAAATAATCACTGCCCTGCTGAAGGGATAAGAGGTAAAAACCTCAACAAGCACCCTGATGGGGAGATATAGCATAAATGCAGTACATCATATCAACAACCTTGGCGACAGTGCTGAGAAGAGAAGCAACAACTCCGCTGGCGACTGCACTGGGGAGAGTGATGGGGTACCGGGGTCTCAAACCACCTACTACCGAATCTTCCAAAGGAAAGCACCCATGCTGAGGAGAGAACAAATTGTTGGGGAGGACTGTGAAGTCCACAACAAACACTCTGCTTAGGGAACAACCCCAACAAAAGCCCTGCTTGGGGAACAACCCCAACAACGAAATCCAGAGAAAGAGGATACAACCATGCTAGGAATATGAACAAATGTCTTACCTGTTGGACATCATGCCACCCTCGGGAGAGCACTGAGATATTCTTGAGTATCCTTTCATCATTGTGAATGTTCACTTTTGTTTAAAACAATAGTTTGAAAAATTTGTTTATTTAAAACAATGACATTTTATCAATTAAAACATGCAAAACATTTGTTGAATTTGAAACAAATAAGAGTGCAAATAATTGGATAAAAGCTCAAATTGATTTGATGGAATGGTAGCCTGCAAATGGCAAGACTCCATAGATCTGTACAAATTTGAAATCAGTGATATATATTGGAAGAGGCCTACATTGAACATAATGATCCTTTCTCTACCAATTTGAATCTCGATGTATTCGAAGCTTCATTCGACAACGAATCGAGAATCTCTGACGAACAGACAGTTGTGGAACATAAAGTCTTGTCAGGATGCAGTTACTTGCCATATCCCTAATTTTTGCCTAGATTGCCCCAGGGTGAGGTACTCAATCTAGCGGGATGCAAATTCACTTTTTTCAAGTCTCTAATTTTTGCCTGGATCACCCTTTCGGGTTCTCCACCGAGACGCTCATTTTTGCCTAAGCCGCCCTTTTGGGTTTTCAACTTAGCGAGCCATTCTGTTTTTCTTATACTTTTTTTTAGGCAAAGTATTTCTTGACTGCATCTGAATTCACAGGACGAGTGAAATCCTCCCCATCCATTGTTGTAAGCATCAAGGCTCCGCCTGAAAATGCTCTCTTAACAACATATGGACCCTCGTAGTTTGGAGTCCACTTGCCCCTGGAATCGGGCGCGAAAGATAAGACTTTCTTGAGCACGAGGTCACCTTCTCGGAACACGCGAGGCTTGACCTTCTTATCGAATGCTTTCTTCATTCTCTGCTGATATAACTGACCATGGCACATGGCAGTCAATCTCTTCTCTTCAATCAAATTCAGTTGGTCATAACGACTCTGAATCCATTCAGCATCAGTCAACTTGGCTTCCATCAAGACTCTCATTGATGGGATCTCCACCTCTACTGGGAGAACAACCTCCATGCCGTAAACAAGAGAAAAAGGGGTTGCCCCTGTTGAAGTGCGGACAGATGTACGATATCCATGCAAAGCAAATGGCAGCATCTCATGCCAATCTTTGTACGGGACAACCATCTTCTGTATAATCTTCTTGATATTCTTATTAGCACCTTCAACAGCCCCGTTCATCTTAGGTCTGTAAGGAGAGGAATTATGGTGTGCAATCTTGAACTCAGCGCACAATTCATCCATCATCTTATTATTCAGATTAGATCCATTATCAGTAATGATCTTATCTGACACACCATAACGGCAAATCAGCTGGTTCTTGATAAACTTTACAACCACCTGCCTGGTCACATTCGCATACGAAGCGGCTTCAACCCACTTGGTGAAGTAATCAATTGCTACGAGAATAAACCTGTGTCCATTGGACGCTTTCGGCTCAATCATGCCGATCATGTCAATTCCCCACATAGAGAAAGGCCATGGTGAAGAAATCACATTCAGAAGTGTCGGAGGAATATGAATCTTATCCGCGTAAATCTGACACTTGTGGCATTTCTTCACATATTTGCAGCAGTCAGACTCCATTGTCAGCCAATAGTAGCCTGCTCTCAACATCTTTCTAGCCATGGCATGTCCATTGGAATGAGTACCAAATGAACCCTCATGGACCTCAGTCATTAACAGGTTTGCTTCGTGTCTATCCACGCATCTGAGCAAAACCATGTCGAAATTTCTCTTATACAGCACTTCACCACTGAGGTAGAAACTGCCTGACAACCTTCTCAAAGTTTTCCTATCTTTCACAGATGCCCCAGGCGGGTAGATCTGGTTCTGGAGGAAATTCTTGATATCGAAATACCAAGGCTTGTCATCATTCACTTCTTCTACTGCAAACACGTGAGCTGGTCTATCCAAGCGCATCACGGCAATGTTGGGAACTTCATTCCAATATTTGACTACAATCATTGAAGCAAGCGTAGCAAGCGCATCTGCCATCCGATTATCTTCTCGAGGAATATGATGAAAGTCAACCTCTGTAAAGAACGTTGAAATCCTCCTCGTATAATCTCTATACGGAATGAGACCTGGATGATTCGTCTCCCACTCACCCTTGATCTGATTAACAACCAGGGCCGAATCACCATACACATCAAGATGCTTGATTCTCAAATCAATGCATTCTTCCAGTCCCATAATACATGCCTCATACTCAGCCATGTTATTCGTGCATTTGAAAGTTAGCCTTGCTGTAAACGGAATATGAGTGCCATGAGGAGTGATGATTACTGCCTCAATACCATTTCCGTACTGATTTACAGCGCCATCAAACACCATCGTCCATCTAGAACCAGGTTCCGGACCTTCATCAAGTGTAGGCTCATCACAATCTTTCATTTTCAAATACAGAATCTCCTCATCTGGGAAGTCGTACTGAACAGACTGATGATCTTCAATCGGCTGGTGCGCTAAATGGTCAGCCAAGATACTACCTTTGATAGCTTTCTGAGCTCGATACCCGATATCATACTCAGACAACAACATCTGCCAACGGGCAATCCTCCCAGTTAAAGCAGGCTTCTCGAAAATATACTTAATTGGATCCATTCTGGATATCAACCAAGTTGTATGATTTATCATGTACTGGCGCAAACGCTTAGCAGCCCAAGCCAAAGCACAACACGTCTTCTCAAGCATAGAGTATCGAGACTCACAATCAGTAAACTTCTTACTGATGTAGTAGATAACAGATTCTTTCTTCCCTGATTCATCTTGTTGACCGAGCACACAACCCATAGAGTCTTCAAGAACAGTCAAATACATGATCAGAGGTCTTCCTTCCACAGGCGGAGACAAGATCGGAGGTTCAGACAAATACTCTTTAATACTGTCGAAAGCTTTCTGGCAATCCTCGGTCCAATCATGAGACTGATCTTTCCGAAGGAGCTTGAATATCGGCGCACATGTGGCAGTCATGTGGGATATAAATCTGGAAATATAGTTCAAGCGGCCAAGAAAACCTCGGACTTGCTTCTCAGTTTTGGGTGCAGGCATCTCTTGTATTGCTTTGACCTTGGCAGGATCAACCTCAATACCTCTCTCGCTGACTACAAAACCCAACAACTTGCCAGAACGGACTCCGAATGTACATTTGTTCGGATTCAGACGAAGCCTGAACTTCCTCAGACGCTGAAAAAGCTTCAACAAATGCTTAACATGTTCAACTTCCGTTCAGGACTTAACAATCATATCATCAACATAGACCTCTATCTCCTTGTGCATCATATCATGAAACAAGGTAGTCATAGCACGTTGATACGTGGCTCCGGCGTTCTTCAAACCGAAGGGCATCACTCGATAACAGAATGTTCCCCAAGGTGTGATGAATGTTGTCTTCTCCATATCTTCGGGTGCCATCTTGATTTGATTATAACCGGAAAATTCGTCCATAAAAGAAAAGACTTTGAATTTAGTTGTATTGTCTACCAACATATCAATGTGTGGTAGAGGAAAATCATCTTTCGGACTAGCTTTATTCAAATCTCTGTAATCAACACACATACGGACTTTTCCGTCTTTCTTAGGCACATGCACAATATTGGCCACCCATTAAGGATATGTAGAAGTCACCAGAAACCCCGCATCAATTTGCTTCTGAACTTCCTCTTTGATCTTCACTGCCATATCTGGATGAGTTCTTCTGAGCTTCTGCTTCACTGGCACGTACTCAGGCTTCAAAGGCAGGAAATGTTGCACAATATCTGTATCTAAACCCGGCATGTCTTCATATGACCAAGCGAAGATATCGGAATATTCTCGTAGCAAACTGATCAACCCCTTCTTGACAGACTCTTCAAGAAGTGCCCCAATCTTCACCATACGAACACAATCTTCAGACCCCAAGTTGACTGTTTCCAGATCTTCGAGATGCGGCTGAATGATCTTCTTCTCGTGCTCAAGGAGATGGGAAATCTCATCAGGAATCCCTTCAACATCATCTTCCTCTGCCTCGAATACAGGGAATTCAAAATTGGGAGATGGCGTTGGATCATTATGTTCAATGGGTTTTAGAATCAACCTGCATAATGATTTTGGTTAATAAAAAAACTTTGGAATTTAAACAAGCAAACCAATATGCAGATGAAAAAAAAATTGCTTTTATTCTTGTTTTTATGGGTTTTTTGTGATCACTGATTTCATGCAAAAGCAAAAAGTGAAAACAAATGGAAAAACAAATGTTTAACAGTGCATTAATTGAATGAAAATATCATTGTATAAATGCTGCCAACAATGTCATCACTTCTCCTTTTGGCATGGGAGAAGGGTTTTGAACAAAGTGAACCATTACTGTGATCTATGAATGACTGTAGGAACATCTACAGCGACCCAATTGTGGCAGACACCACCAGGTATGATGAAGTTGCTCAAGTCCTCTGCATCCTCTTCCAAGATAGCAGCAGCTTCCTCAACTTGATCAGCATGGATGAATCCTCCACTCTTGAACAACCCATGCTCGTTGAATGCCCCAGAAGAATAACCAATGCCAGCCCGGGATTTGTTGTCTTCAAGCTCAATCATCTTCCCTAAACCAGCAACTGCACCATATTCAATGGCCAGTTTCGCATCACGGTAGGAAGCAAATGAAGGAGACTTCTTCTCAATCGGCTCAGCAATAGATAAAGCTTGGAAAGGCGTTCCAACTTCATCCTCAACATCAATATACGAGAAAGAAGACAAGTGGCTAACCAGGAGAGCCTTTTCTCCCCCTACCACAACCAGTTTCTTGTTCTTCACGAATTTCAGCTTCTGGTGTAGGGTGGATGTCACGGTGCCAGCCTCGTGAATCCATGGTCTACCAAGGAGACAGCTATAAGATGGGTGGATATCCATAACCTGGAAGGTAACTTGGAAATCACTTGGTCCAATCTTGATTGGGAGATCAACTTCCCCAATCACAGTCTTACGTGACCCATCAAAAGCCTTCACAACAACACCACTCTGCCTCATAGGAGGACCTTGATATGACAATCGAGAGAGTGTGGTCTTTGGCAATACATTCAAAGATGACCCAGTGTCCACCAGCACATTGGACATGGCGTCGATCTTGCAATTCATAGAAATATGTAGAGCCATGTTGTGGTCTCTTCCCTCCTCAGGGAGATCCGCGTCACAGAAACTCAAAGTGTTACAAGCAGTAATGTTTGCAATTATACTATCAAACTGTTCTATTGTGACATCATGATCAACATAGGCCAAATCCAAAACTTTCTGCAGAGCCTCCCTATGGGGTTCTGAATTCAGCAGCAAAGATAAAACGAAGATCTTGGACGGCGTTTGTAGAAGCTGGTCTACAACGTTGTACTCACTCTTCTTGATGAGCCTCAGCATCTCATCACATTCTTCGTTCACAACGCCACTCGGGCCAACAGAAGAAGTAGGAGTCTTTTGTACAGAGGAGGGTTTGGCAACAGCAAGTGCCGGATTCTGAACATTCACCGCAGTCCCAACCGGACACTCAGCAGAATCAGAAACAACAGCTCTAGCCTAAGGCTTAGGCGCAGAAAACACACGACCACTACGGGTCAACCCGCTCACATCAGCAATGTTAACCACAGAGGTTGAAGGCAAAGACACTTCTTTCCCATCTTCCACAGCAACGGGATTGTACCTGAAAGGGATAGCTTTATCCGAAGAATAAGGCACAGGGCCTGCAGGCTTGATGACCAAAGAAGGAGAGACCTTCGGCTTGCTACCATCGTAACGGATGACAACAGGCTCAGGAAGCTTGAACACCGGAGAAATCACATTTACCTCTGGTTCGTCTTCATCAACATTTCGATTCTGCAGAATCTCAATGGTACCCTCATCCAACAACTCTTGAAGCTCTCTTCGCACTTGGCGACAACCCAGTCTATTAACAGAACAGATGCGACATCTGTCATGGTCGTGCTCCATATGACTGTACTGACACAGCAAACGATGCAACTCGACCAATGACTGTCGAATATGGCTCACATATTTGACTTTATATTTCCCAGGGCACCCCTGGACCATGTGTCGCATCCGCGAAAAACAACCGGCGGGCTAAAACAAAACAACACAGAGCCGCCACCGTGCGTTATTTATCCCAAAAGAGGGAAAGGAAACGCTCAGAGTAAACCTGGAAAAAGCATGGTCTCACGACCAAAGAGAATGGGATCGGGAGTCGATTACGCAAGGGGAAGGTATTAGCACCCCTCACGTCCGTCGTACTCGACGGGATCCACGCTCAAAAGATAGAAAAAAGGTTGCTAAAACAAATATCACACACACACACTGAAAACAAAACAGGTGGAGGAAGAGGGGAGCGGGCTCGCTAGGATATCGCATCCTATGCCTACGTATCTCATCTGGAATGAGAATCAGAGCTACCGTAGTTCGGCTCACGCACGCCGAAACAAAACACACGCAAAACAGGCAAACATGGAACCCGAACGCCAATCGCTGGACTTACATCAGCTTCCGAACCAAACAAACCCACACTGGAAACCAGATGCCACTTGATGGACTTATACCGGACTCCAAGCACACAACAAAAACAAACAGACGACAAGTTACTAAGGAGTCGGGAACTCGAGCCTAGCAACTGTCAAGCAAACGCACACAAAAAGAAAAAGGGTGAAAAACAAAAAGGGTGCCCGGAGAGATCTCGTGCGACCTCCTGCCTACGTACCTCATCTGCTATGAGGATCAGGGCAACGTAGTTCCCCTAAATAGGGGAGAAACTTTCTCCTAACCAGAGACTGGGAAATGACCAACTAGAAGGGAGACTGACTCGAGCCTAATAGTTATCATGTATTCCACAATTGTCCTAGGTTGAGTTTTCTATCTACTTGCACAGCAGCAAGCTAATCCTAACCAGGCAAAGCAAGGCATGCAAGCACATTCAAAACAAAGCAAACATTCACAATTAGCACACACTATATACAGACAGATGTGGCTCAATCAAGGGTTAGGCTGCAAAAGCAAGCCACTGTATCAGGGTGAGGTTAGCTCTTAACCCTGACATTGAGAGTCAGGGTGAAGCTGATGAAATAGGAAGTGAGGGGTGTGCCTCACAGCTCTTATCCCTGGCCAGGGAGAGCTTCAGACAAAGAAGTGTGGGTTCAGAAAGTGGGAACCCTTCTACACTTATGACTCTGACTCAACTGTACAACTGTACAAGGATCTTGGGTTACTATCCTCAAGGCATCAACATGTAATGTGAGCCAAGGGATGACTCAACAGAAGAGCAGGAGATGGATTGCACATCTCTTGTGTCTGCCAATTGCCTTATTCAAGGTCTTTTCCTGCTTGGGGACAAAGATAAACAAGCACAATCATTGCCTCTTAAGGAGGACTTCAGACAGGTGCCTGGCCAAGTAACAGGCCAGGTCTTCCAGACTACATGGAGAAAAGAAATTCTACCTCAATTGGTTTATACAACCAAGCAACAACACAAGCAAGTTCAAAATGAACTAGAGCAACTAAGGTACCTGAAATCAATCTAGCATGATCAGTACTTAGCTCAAACAGTTAAACAGACAAGTTACAAGTTAAACAGTTAACTGCACACAAGCAATGCATCAAGCAAAGCATAAGCCAATGCTCAACACAAATGAATTAGAAACCACCTACAAAACAAAATTAATGTTAATCAACATCATTCAAATGAGCAACTCAAATCAAGTGCATTAATTCCTCCACTCCATTTGCCTTTTGTCCTGAAAACACAACTCAAACATGAGAAGCAGACCCCTAGGACAAAGCCTAGGGTCAAAGGAGGATCAATATTTCAAAACAGAACATGAAAATTATCAAAAATCAAGTTCAATCAATTAAGAATCCAATCCAATTGGTCTCAGGTTCATATCATCAACCATTATCATTTCATGAAAGAAATAGTGCAAAACATGCAATCTAGAAGCTCATTGGACCAAACAGAATGCATCAACCCAAATCCAAACCAAAACACTTCAATAAATCCCCAAAAAATTCATAGCTAAACAGCATCCACGACATGACCTACACACCAAATTTCAAGCCATTTGGACCAAGGGAAGCAAGTCAATGAAATTCATCAAGTCAACACAAGTTCAAACAAGTCCAAACAAGGCACAATATCATGTATCAACTTCAAGCAAGCATAAAACAGTGTAGGAACATGATAAATGCACCAAACCAAAACCATGACAAACTTCAATGTGTCTATAATCACTCCACAAAATTTCAAGTCCATCCAATACATATCAAGAATTTCACAAATCAATTAAAATCATGACTCACAAAAGATCCACATTTGGTCAAACAGAAAGGAAATTCTCAATCAAATTGGGAACACATCCAAAAATTCCAGAAAAATTCACATGTGAACCTAACATCCCTAAGCATCATCATGAAAAAATTCAGCTCATTTCAAGTTCAATAGGCATGGTAACAAAATTCATGAAGTTACACCTGAAATGGTGTGACACAAATTGTCACACCTCTAAAGATCATAGCATATCTCTCAATCCAGGAACTCAAAAATCACAAACTATATACTAAAATGACCAGGAATGAGTCTAGTTTAAGCATAAAAAATTTCAAGAATTTCTAATGAAGCCTCATTATTTCATGATCAAAAGAGTAAGCATGGTGCACAAAAGGACATGTGAAAACAAACCCTAGCCAATTATTTTTTCTACACGTGCACAAATTTATTAAAAATCATCAAAAAAACAAGGACATCATCAGGATCATTCCACAAAAAATTGCATGTGATTTGGATAAAAATTGAATGAGATATGAATTATTTAGTGTCATGAAAAAATAAAAAAATGTGAATTGGAGCCATGTGAATCATGTAAGCATGTGAAAATAAAATGGAAAGGCCAAATGTGGAAACGGTGTGGGCAAGGATCGAAGGGAGGTCCGGATTTGAAAAAAAGGCGCTCAAACACGCTGGCCATGAACAGTAGCGCGAAAACTGGATCAAAAAGCACTTTCTGGAAATTTTTTGAATGTTCTTCATGTGTTCTTCATGTTCATAGGTCCAAGAACAAATCTCCACCAAATTGGACAAACTTTATATCAATGGAAAGGTCTTTCCACGTACATTCACAATCTCAAATTAATTCAACCTAATTCCTCATGATTTAAGAAATTCGAATGCAAACATGTTTGTGCACAAAACTTCAAATCATCATAACTTCCTTGTTTCTCAACCCAATTTAGTGGTTCAAAGTGCAGAATTCTCTACTAAACAAGATCTATCCAAAGCATCAAACAATTTCAAGACTCATTGAAGTCGAAAACTCACCTTAATTTGAGGACAATTGTGAATTTGCGCGTTTTAGGCTTCCAAAAGCAAAAACAGATGTTCTATGATGCTAGTAGAAGTGAATGAATGCAAGGCCTTGGCTCAATTATGCACGACCTTGATGAAATCTCCATTTGCCATTGTTGCACCTCACTTTAACAGTCCACAATTTGGCTTAGAAATGATGAATCCTTGCTTCAATTAGCTTCAATAATGCATATAGATGATGAATGGATGAAGAACAATGCAATGTTTATGCAAATTTTTGGAAAAAAAGTGAGAGAGAAAGATGAAGAATTTTGGTAATTTTCAGATCTAGATCTGAATTCTGTTATGATTATGGTGAAAACAGTTACAATTATCCTTTTATATGTGATGTTAATCATGATTCTAATCCTAATTAGTGCTAATGAAATGGATTAGTGAAAATGCATTTTCATGCTAAATGCCAATTTTGTCATTTCACCTCACTTATGCCAAACCAATGTAACAGTGGAATTTCTTTGTTGCAGCAAGTTACAAATGGTATTGGTGAGCTAGTGCAAGTGGAATGGAGTGAAAATAATGAATATTTCTCAAAAACACCTTTTTCCCTCCACTTTTTAAAATTGGTCCACTTGAAAAATGGACTTTTTATGTGATGATGGATTATGATAGTACATGTTAAATGGAGTTTGCTCAAAGAAACCTCACTCAATTTGGCCTTATGAATCAAAAGTTATGCCACTTTGAAATTCAACTTTTTTGGACAATGATCAATCCATAACTTGCCAACCACAAATGAGAAATTCATGTTCTTTGACTTTTTGGAAAGGTGAGAGCAAGATCTACAACTTTCATGTTGGACAAAATTTCATTTGAAGCATTTTTGGACATGTAATTTTGAGGAGAAAAACTTTCCATTTTTGGCAATTTTCAATTACAAGTCACTTTCTATTTTTGGAAAGTTTCCATCTGACTTTATTTTCTTCATTCTTGATGTTTGAAATGTCAAATGAAACTTGTTTGGACATGAATGAAGTGTCTCTAACTCTCTCCCACCTCCAAATCCATCAATTCAGGCACAGTTGACCACAATTGACTTTTTCTGACTGATAGATGAATTGGCTGTGCATTGATCAACTTGAGCCTCAAACTCCTGATGAAATGGCTCAATGATGAAACCCTAGCTTCCATAAGCTTAATATAACCATATGATGATCCCCATATCCATTGAAAACCTCATCTCCTTGCTAAGCCCTGATTGGCCCAACACAACTGATTAGGGTTGACCAGAGGTCAAAACCCTAATCTCAAGGTATCTGATCAAGCAATGAATCTCTTGGATGATGACAAGACCATGATGATGATGATGTACCATTTTAACTAAGATAAAGCTCAACCCTCCTTGAGAATCAAGAAACCCTAATTTGAATCACAAACCCTCAGATGGCCAATGATCAATCCAATGAAACCCTAGCTTGCATCTTAACCTCTTTATCTTCTGATCTAGACTTAGGAGGGTGACTTACTCAATGCCACATGATATGCAAATATGTAATGACTAATGACCTAAAAATGAAATGCAACATGCTCAAGCTAGTCCCAAGAGAGGAGGGCAAATTTTGAGGTGTTACACCATGTTCATTGATTTCCCATGCTCGGGCAATGGGTTCTTCGTAACATTCGGGCCTGAGTCCTCAAAGCTCAGAATGCCGCATCGCATAAGGTCTTGAACCTTAGTCTTCAACGGATAGCAGATCTCAATATTGTGTCTCGGAGCACCGGAATGATAAACACAGTGTTGATCGGGCTTGTACCACCACTGCGGGTTGGCAGGCACAGCCGGAGGCTCCCTGGGAGTAACCAGTTTCCGCTCTAACAAAGAAGGATATAATTCAGCATATGACATAGGAATAGGATCGAAACTGATCTTCTTCCTATCATAATTTAGATTGGCTTGGTTACTGGTGCTGCCACGAGGCTGGTAAGCCTGTTGCTGTGGACGATGTTGCTGTTGATACTGAGGTTGTTGCTGATGCTGATTAGGCTGCTGATACTGAGCATTATCTCTGAAAACAGGTGCTATATGAGCCACCTGATGCTGGTGCCGCGCCGGCTTCCTCTTGACAGAGGGTCTTCTAGGTTTAGCATGAGATTGCACAGCATGTGCCTCCCCATCTTTCTTCTTAAACGCCCCATATCGTTTAGAAGAGCTCTCATCTTTAGCCAATCGTCCTTCCCGGACACCTTCCTCCAAACGCATCCCCATGTTCACCATCTCGGTGAAATCAGAGGGAGCACTCGCGACCATCCGCTCATAATAGAATGAGCTAAGAGTCTTCAAAAAGATCTTAGTCATTTCTTTCTCTTCCAGCGGAGGAGTAATCTGAGCTGCTAACTCTCGCCACCTCTGGGCGTACTCCTTAAATGTCTCTTTATCCTTCTGGGACATGGCCCTGAGTTGATCACGGTCAGGCGCCATATCAATGTTATATTTGTACTGTTTGACGAAGGCTTCGCCAAGATCGTTGAAGGATCGGATGTTTGCGCTATCAAGGCTCATATACCACCGAAGAGCCGCACCGGACAAACTATCCTAGAAATAATGGATCAGAAGCTGATCATTATCTGTTTGCATAGACATTTTCCTGGCATACATGACCAGGTGAGCGAGAGGACAGGTGTTCCCTTTATACTTTTCAAAGTCAGGCACTTTGAACTTGATTGGAATCTTTACACCGGGAACAAGGCAAAGTTCAGCAGCAGACTTGCCAAACAGATCTTTCCCTCGGAAGGTCTTCAATTCCTTTCGCAGCTCAAGGAATTGGTCATTCATCGCATCCATCTTTTCATTGACATCTGGGCCCTCAGACGGCTCAGAATGATAAATGGTGTCGTCTACCCTGGGAATGGTATGCACGACAGGAGGAGCAACAGCAAGGACCGGGCTAGATGCCGGCATGGAAGCAAAAGTTGGAGCTGGAATATCTGGCATAAAACCAGGAGGCATACCCCACGGAAATCCGGCTGGCATGGCATTAGGCATGAAATGAGCACTGGAAGCTGGCACAGTCGGAGCAACGACTTCAGATATAACAGTCCTCTGGGGAGGAGTTGTAGGAGGTGGAGAAGGTTGATGCTGAGCAGCCAACAATTGCTCCATCAGAGCACCCAATCTGGCGACCTCTTCTTTCAGCTCTCTGTTCTCTTGTTCAAGTTGATCCATCACTCTAGCAAAATTGGCTCTGGTATAGTACCGGTGAGTCAGCTTGTCTTCAAAATAAATGAAGAGCACAGAGTTAGGCCACAGACAAGAAGACCAAGAATGACACCTGCTTATGCAAAATGATGCATGCAATGCTTGTGCGTATGCTTTGTTTTATTTTCAAGGAATTTTTTAGGGTTCTATTTGCAAATTTTTGAATATTTAAAGCATTTAATAGCATATGGAAAATATCTCATCAAATATATTTATTTGGACAAAGAAGTACAACATTTTTTATTATTACAAGGGAAAAGGAAAATAAACATCCTATGGATCCCTAGAAGCTCGAGATGCTGGAAAACGAGAAACACAAAGCTTCTTGATCTCTCTCTCATAGGCTGCTTCCATATCCGCTTTCTCCTTTGCAAGTCGATCATACTTCCTCTTCCAGAACTTGGAAGACTGAGGAAGCAGAGAAGTCCAGGTATCATCAGGATCATCTATGACCTGATGCTCGAGAAACTCAATCAGAGCGTCCTTCTCCTTGATCTGATGGAGCAACTCCTCTTTTTCACGGATCCAAGCACGTGAAAGGTCTTCGTCTCTCAACTCCTCTACGCCTTGGTTAGGGAGGGTTGAAGGCCCAGCCACAACCAACGGTGTAGGTCTCGGAAATTCATACGGCATCAGATATTCAGAAGCTCTCTGTCTGACCCAAGAAGTATATGGCTCCAAAGCAATGCAGTTCTTCGGACCCAACTCGCTTCTACCCTTCTTCTGAATCTTGCGCCAAGCGCGGACAAATCTGGCTTTCAGGCCTTAGGGATCTTTACCCTCCTGAAAGAACACACCTTCTAACAGAATGTTATGAGGTTTATCCTTTAGGCGGAACCCAAGTTGACGGCGTGCTAAGATAGGATTGTAGCTGATCCCACCACATGTACCAAGAAGAGGCACATTAGGGAATTCACCACAATAATCAATGATCTGAACAGTATCATACCCGCGATCATACCAAGAGATATCATCATTAGTGAGAGACATAAGTCTCTGAGACCACCGTAGACATCCCTTGTTCTCCTTGAAAGCAAACGTCTGCGGTAAGTGAGAAATAAACCACTTATACAGCAGAGGCAAACATCACACAATAACTCCTCCACCCTTTGCATTCCTCGGATGCAAAGAGAAATATGCATCACCCAACAGAGTCGGAACGGGATTAAGAACAGAAAAGATCCTAATAGCGTTCACATCCACAAATTTGTCGATGTTGGGGAATAATACTAAACCATAGATGAGCAGCACAAACAAAGCCTCAAAGGCATCCTCACTCCTGGCCTTCCCATAAACGGTAGCTTGAGCGATGAGGAATTCGGAAGGAAGACCCTGAATTCCACCTTTGGTAGTCATATTTGCTTTAATCAAAGATTCATCTATGTGCAACAAGTTTGCAATCTCTCGAGAAGTCGGAATACTCTCTAAGCCACTGAACGGCACCTGATCCAGAATCGGGATCCCAATAAGATGAGCATACTCCTCCAAGGTAGGCAACAACTGGAAGTCCGGAAAAGAGAAGCCGTGATACAGAGGATCATAAAACTGCACCAAAGTATTCATCAAACCCTCATCAACCTGAGTAGTCAACAGAGGCAGAAGCTTCCCATACCGAGCCTTGAAACCCAAGGGATCTAATACATAGGATGTCAGATTCCTTAACTCTTTCACATCGGGCTGTCTAAAGCTGTACTTCTTTGTATGCCTTTTCGGTCTTTCCATGTCTGAAAATTTTGCAAATAAACCCTTTAAGTTCCTTGAAAATTTTCTGATTTTTCTGATGACATGAATGCAGATGAATGCATGAATGCATGAATGCATGAATGCAACAATCACACTCAAGGATCAAGCAAAGCACACCAGACAAAAGTCATGGAAAAGCTCATAGTATCCCTAATATCAATCATCCATTTTGGTGGATTTAGGTTTTCACCTTATCAACACCCAAGTTCCATTGATATTAACAATACATGAATCGGCTCAATCATCCTTAATATCAATCATCCGTTTTGGTGGATTATGGTTTTCACCTTATCGACACCCAGGTTCCATTGATATTAAGGTTGTCTGAACGACTCAACCATGAATCACGGGTTTGTTGAGAGTCAAGAGCATGGAGTCTCGGTTAAGAACCACCCAAAGGGAGTGTACTAGGGTTTAAACCTGCCGAACATGTTCTACCAGAGGTTCCCATAATCATCGTCCCATCTTTCGGATATTATCGGAGGAACGAATACTCGTATTCCAAAAATATTCTCAAGAGAGACTCTTATAAGTGTAGTATCGCGTAACAATCGCATCAGATCTGACATCTGAACGACCTCCGCACTACGTCCTAAAAATAGGCCAAGATGGGCTTGGTAAACTAAGGTCCTTGGCTTCTAAGGCACATGATTGAAAGAATAATGCCTAACCACAAATAACTTGTGTGACATTATTAATCCAACATGACCTCCACCAAGTGAATGGACTCGCAAGTCAACTGGCTAAGGAATACTCCACACCAGTCGACAAAACTATGCCATTCTCCTATCCTAAAGTGCACTCGAGTTCAGGTATAGAACTCATCTCACAGAGATCACCAAGCAAACAGCAAGTGTATATCAAGCAATTCAAACATTACAATCAATACAGTAATCCCAAATTGTACAAAAATATGTCAAATAACAAATAAACAATATCACACAACAAGGGTGAAAAGTAGGCAATACCACCAAGGAATACGTTCCCCAGCAGAGTCGCCACTTTTCTGTAGCGGTGTATTCGTCGCTCTATGGTCTATTGATTAAACCATAAGCAAAGTATACAAAGAATCGAGTCGCCACCGCACTTTTATTTATCCAAAGGATTGGCTAAAAAGCGAACAAAAGCCTAAGAAGTTTTACACATAGAAAACTAATGAAAAGATCAGAGAACTGGGTAAGGGGTAAATTACGCAATGGGAAGGTGTTAGGCACCCAAAACATCCTAGGTACTCCTAGGGAACCTCTTTTCACACTTGTTGAAATGAAATGTTATTTGTTTATGAAATATTTTTGTGCAAACATTGAAGGAAGGGATGAGAAAAGAATATACAAATTATTATTTTTGTGTTTGAACGGATGAACCCGTTGCCTACGTACCTTTCCATGGAAGGTAAGGATCAAAACGCCGTAGTTCGGCTAAAAGATTTCCAAAATATGAGTGGGTTCATTTTAAACAAAAGCCCTAAGGTCTTTCGTTATCCACGGGAGAAAACTCAACCTTATACAAACAACAAGTCCACCATGTGAGACAAGCTTCAACTTACTAGTGAGGGGTTAACCCTATAATAAGCAAGGAAGTCTTACAATTCAATCACTAAGGACAAAAGGTGAGATTAACATCAACCACCAAGATAAATCAAACCTATGGCTAATGTATGAAAACTTAACAAGAATGGACAAAGCCACAAAACAATTGAGTGAGTGAAATTAACCAATTAGGATTATTCACAAAAGATGGTCAAAGTATGATTAGAATTCAATTCAAAAGAAGTACTATGAAAATGAAGTTTGGAAAAATCAAAGGCTTAAGGCCTAGGTTTCTAATTTGAAAAGAAAATGAGAATGTTTGCACAAAGTTTTCAGGTTTGAGGTTAACATGCAAAGATGGAGGTTTAAAGAAACAAAAGGTGGGAGGGTGAGGGAGTGTAAAACTTCTTAGATGTTCACCTCTTGAGATCATATGTAGATGATCCAAGTGATTCCTTTGGAATAGGCAAAGAGCAATAACAAATAAGCAAAACAAATGGATACCGGATGCCAATCAATGGACTTATACCAATCTCACAAAACAAAAATGGATACCGGATACCAATCAATGGATTTACACCAATCTCCTAAAACAAAACATGGATATCAGATGCCAATATATGGACTTATACCAATCTCCTAAAGCAAAACAAAACAATGATACCAGATGCCAATCAATGGTCTTATACTAGTCTCACGGGAATGATCATAGGAAACAAATGCCAATAAATGGGCTTACAATTGACTCCTCACATACAACAAACAAAACAAATGCAATAAGCAAGAGGAAACAAGTTGCCAATAAATGGTCTTACACTCGACTCCAAAGGAAATAGGATGCCAATCAATGGTCTTAGTCCCAACTCCTTCCAGATCATAGGAAACAACTGCCAATAAATGGACTTACAATTGACTCCTCAATGGACAAACAAAGGTGTCACAAAGATATGAACAATGATCATGTAATGATGTACAATTAATGATAATAAATGCACAAAGGCATACATAAGCAGACATGCACAGATGAATCAAGCAATCAGACAAACAAGTCAATTAACACACACTATATACAAGCAATTTGGCTCAAGCAAGGTTAGACTTTAAAGTCAACTGGAATGGGGTATGTTGTGCTCTTAACCTTAACATTGAGAGTTAAGGTGAAGCAGATGAAATGGAGATGAGGGGTGTGCCTCATAGCTCTTATCCCTGGTCTGGGAGAGCTTTAAATAATAGAAAGTGTGGGGGTTCAGAAAGTAGGAACTCTTCTCCACAAGTGATTAGACTCTATAGATCTTGGGTTAATATCCACAATGCATCAACATGTTATGTGAGCAAAGGGATGACACACTGAATAGTAGGAGATGGACTACACATCTCTTTTATCTACCAATTGCCTCATAAGAGGACTTTTCCTGCCTGGCACAAAGAGTAAACAATCACAAGCATTGCCTCTTAAGGAGGACTTCAGACAGGTGCCTGCCCACATAACAGGACAGGTCTTCCAGACTACATGAAGAAGAGAAATTATACCTAAGTGGTTAGGCAACCAAGCAAAAGCAAGTTCAAAATGAACTTAAGCAACTAATGTACCTGTTGAAACATCAAACAAATCAGTACAACTATACAGACAAACAACCAACAGTTAATATCAAACAAACAGACAAGATTCACAATGTGCAAGTCCAAGGTCAAACTCAAATGAGTCAACATCAACCTACAAAACACACAAAGGTTAGTAATCAAAGGCAAACATTAATGCTCAAATGATGGAGCATCATTAACTATGCCACTTGGATGTTCAACCTGAAAACAAAACTCAAACATAAGCAACAAACCACTAGGTCAAAGCCTAGGGTCAAAGATGAAGAAAAAATTTGAAGCAGAGGCTGAAAATTAACATGAATCAACTTCAAACACATCTTAAGACAATCCAAAAGGTCTCACATCAATATCATATACCAAAAGTATTTCCCAAACCAAACATGGCAAGGTATGCAAGTTGTGAGCACATTGAGACATCAGAATGAACAAATGCACATAAATTCAAAAATGATTCAAATAATCTTTAGAAAATTCATGGATGAACATAACATACAACATGATCAACATACCAAAAATTAGAGGTATTGGACAAGATTAGGCATAGTAATCAAATTGTATAAGGCAAGGCAATCAAAACAAGCTCAAATATGACACCAAATGACACATCAACTTAGCACAAGCCTAAAACAGAAATGAAACATGGTAAAAACCTCAAATCAAAGCCAAAACACTCTTCAACATGTCTAGAAACAATGTGTAAAATTTTACATCCATTGGATAAACCACAAGCATTTCATGATCACATGAAAACCAAGACTATTCAAAAGCTCACACATGGCAATCCAGAACGAAAAATCTCAATCAAATCAGAAATCAATCCAAAAATTCCAAGAAAAATCATGAACATTCACAATATCCAAATAAAGTATCATAAAAAAAATCAAGGCATTTGGAATTCATTTGGAAAGGCAAACACATCACATAAGATGAACAAACAAAGGTGTGACATAAATTGTCACACCTACCTTAACATGATCATAAAACAGCAATGACACATGATAAAAATACCAAATTAACACCATAATTTCAAGCAAAGTGTCTAGTTTCAACATGTAAAATTTGAGATTCATTGGATAAAAACTCAGCATTTCACAAATGATATGGCAAGGCAAGGTACAAAATGCATACATGTTTACAAACCCTAGCACCAAATAAAATCCAGCCGTGCACAAATTTGGAAATTATGATCATAAAATAATAGACAAACAGAGGAGCAAGTAGCAAAAAATTGGAGGTGAATTGATGCATTTTTCAATTTATTATGATTTTATGAAGTTGGAGAAAATAATAAAAATGAAAGAAAACACATAGCTTGGCATATGGAGGGAAAGGATGAAAATATGAAATGAATTTTGAAAACCAGCGCTTAGCAGGGATCGAACCCTGTACAAATTCAAATTGAGCGCGCCAGCACAAAACCCTAACCAGAGAAGGGTCGACGCATGGCCAGCTATGGTCGACTCAAAGAAACACAGCCAGAGCTTCGGGTCAGCGCAAGACCAGCTACGGTCGACTCAAAGCTGTCGAGCGGTCGACGCAACATTGCTGTATGGTCGGCGCATAGCTGAAGATCTTCATCTTCTTCATGAAGAAGAAGATGAACAGTGCGCGAGCTTCAACGTTTTTCCAGAATTTTTTCCAGAACTCAAAAATAAATACATCAAACAAATCCTCATGACATGTAGGTTATAGATCAAGCAATATTTCATGTTAATTCATCATGATTCATACAAAACGAAGCAAAATCAAATTAACATTCAAGACTTCAATTAAGCATATCTCTCTTAATAATGCATCAAATCACACGAAATTTAGATCAGAAATACCGGGAGAACAAGATCTACCAGAATATGTACATGAATTTAAGAATTAAGAGATTCGAAAACTGAACCTCTTGAAGAGCAGTTCTTGATTTTGCACGATCCACAACTTGTAAGTATCCAAATCCACTCTACAATGCTTGAAATGATGTTTGGTGAAGAAAAGGAAGCTTGCATACGTGTAGATCTAGCTCAAAACAGAAACTCCATTGTCATCTTCATGAACTTCCACCACTTAATTCTTGCACGAATTCACCAATTCAACACTTGATCTGCACAGAATCAAAGCTAGGCAACAAGTATATGAAGTAAAATTGCAAGGTTCTTTGAAAAAAAATGAGTTATAAATGAGAGAAGAATTTGAAGTGAGAGAGAAATTTGGATCTAAAAATGTGAAAAATGATTAACCTCCTCCAATTCTGTTAGGGTTAGAGTATATATATGCTTTACTAATCACCTTGCTAATCCATGTTTAATTTGGCTAATGAAAATAAGGTGTTTTGCAAAAATCAAAATTTGCATGGTGCATGTAGTAATTACACGTGAACAGTACCACACCCTTTATCAAAGTCACTTAAAATGATCTTTTAAACACAATGGCAATGGTAGAAAATCCATACAATGCACCATTTTTAAATTTTGCAATTTCCCTCCCAAAAAGGCATGGATATGCAAGTGATTATGTGATGAGATTTTATGTAATGTGATGCATGATTTGGAAATTAGAAGTCAAAAGGAGAATGTAGCAAAAAGAACCATCCAATTCGGAGCTTTGAATCAAAAGATATGGCCATTTGAAGTCCCATGCATATTTGGCAATGATTTGATCATATATCGTCAACCACACGTTAGAAATCCATGATCTTGGACATTTTGGAAATGGGAGAGAAAGATCTACAACTTTCATGTTCAATAAAATTTCATTTGAAGCCTTCTTGATGATGTAATATTGAGTTGAAGTTGGTCCAAAATCTTTCCATTTTTGGCAAATTTGAATTATAAGTCACTTTCTATTTTTGGCAAATTTTGACTGGACCTCAAATCCTTCAATGAGAGTGTTTAAAATGTCAAATGAGACTTGTTTAAACATGAATGAAGTGTTTCCCACCACTTCCCACCTCCAAAATCCACAGTTGACTTGGCAGTTGACTTTCTAGGCCTTCAGTTGACCTGGGAAATGTTCTGATGAAATTCAAGCCTCTACCACTTGGGATTTTGCTTCAAAATAACATCATAGCTCATATAAGCTCTTGTGAATGATTGTGGTGTCCAAATTCTCAAGAATGGCCACCATCTATTGCTCAATGACTGCCTTTGACTGCTTTGACCTGTTGATTGCTTCATCTGCAAGACAAGGTTAGATGACATATTTTTGTACTTTTGGTTAGTGATAAAAATAAAAGCAATGATATACAAATGCAAAACATGCTTGGTGATCAAGAACCACTCAAAAAGCTAACCCACCCACAGGGAGAAGGCAAGGTGCACAATGATCCTTGAGGCAATGAAATGATATGATATGATGCCATGAGGGATCTTAGGGACAAAATTGGGGTCTTACAGATGCCCCTATTTAAGGTCATTCTAACCGGAGAAGTGAAGTTTAGAAATCTTCATCTCGACGCGGTAGAATGGGCTTAAGAGGGCGCTTATGAAAGCGCTCTCTAAGGCTTTCCAAAAGCGCTTTATAAACTGGAAATGCACATGGACTTATAGAGCGCTTTTTTAAAAGCGCCCTCTAAGGGTAACCTTAGAGGGCGCTTTCTAAAAAGCGCCCTGTATTGTTGTCCCTCTATCTCCTCCTTATTTTTTCGCTTCACCTTAGAGGGCGCTTTATTACAAAAGCGCCCTCTAAAGTGCGCTGTCTATCCCAGTTGTTCGCTCCTTATTTTTTCGCTTCACTTTAGAGTGCGCTTTTGTAATAAAGCGCCCTCTAAGGTGCGCTGTCTATTCCAGTTTTTGGCGTAGTGTGTATTCTTGCTTCTATTTCTTTATTAGGTGTTGTGCATTTTTCTTCTTCTTTCTCTTTCTCAACTCCTTGTTTATTGACTACCCCGCATTCTTATTTAAATTTTTGTCCAATTTCCTTATCTCTAGGACTATCTAAATTATTTCCATTAAAATACCCAATAGATCTCAGTTTTAATTCTAATTGGCTAGATACTATACCAAGTTTCATATCTAAGTTCTCGAAGGATGCTTCCATGTCCCTTTGCAAGGTTTCTTGCTGCCTATTGATTTTTCAGAAATTGATTTGAGTAATCTTCATGAATTGGGTCAAGGTTTCTTTAACTCCTCCTTCATCGATTACCTCACATTCTTATTTGACTTCTCTTTCAATTTCCTCATCTTTAGGACTATCTAACATATTTTCATAGAAATCCCCATTAAATCTCAGTTTTAATGTTAATTGGCTGGATGTTTGACCAAGTTGCATCTCTAACTTCTGAAAGGATGTTTCTCTGTTACTTAGCATGATCTCTTGATGCTTGTTGAGTTTCTCGAAATTGAGTTGAGTCATATTTATAAAATAAGCCAGGGTTTCTTCAAGTTAAGATAATGAATCCTCCTTCCATGAATAACCAATGTCAAGTTCTGGTTCTGAATAATTTCTAGCATTTTCCATAACGAACATTTTTGTTGCAAGTTCCTTTGCATAAACTTCAAACTTTGCTAAGCTAGCATATACATCATTGTGTATGACTGTCTTGACCTTGCATACAAAATAAAAATAAGAATACCTTAGTAGCATTGCACTAGATAAAAAAACAAAACTAAAACTAAAAATAGAAAAAATAGGAAAGAAAATTTAAGAAGAAACAAAAATAACTAATTACAAAAAATATTTACAATTGAAACCAAAAAAAAAAATTAAACGTTGCACAAGCGTCACCTTGTTAAAACTATCAACAGTCCCCGACAACAGTGTCAAAAACTTGATGACTTCTCAGAAAGTATATCAATTGTGTCACAGTAATAAAAAAAGATCGAATCCATAGGGACTGCTTTTTAACAAGACAAAATGCATGTAATGTATAGAAAAGAGTAAAATAGGGGGGGTCGAGTTTGAAATGCGAAAAGTAAATAAGTGTTTCAACAGAATTACGAAAATGGTTAGGTTGTGTTTAAAATCCCCTATTTCTATATTGTTAATGTTTTATGTGCTATATGAATGATCTTATCACTATAACCCCACAGCAAATTAACAGAGTCGTTATAACCGATCCCTCGTGAAATAACTCATTAATCATTACTTGAAGCTTCCTATCCCTAGTCTACCAATATAAGCAGGATTAGGCGATGCACAGAACGTTAATTCCCTATGCCATTACTCGGGGTCTCCTATTCCTATTCAACCAGCGTAAGTACAACAATTACCCTAGGCCCAACATATAGACTAATGGTCAGTATTCTCTATGTGCCCCCAATCAATTTACAAGAGTATCTTACATAAAAAGCATTAAGAACAATAAGAAATTGAATAAGATTATATATCAAAAGGTTCATACAAAGTCAAATCAACATATTACCCAACAACATTGAAACAAGTTCATCATAACACAACCTAACCTAGTGGAGTTTAGCTACTCATAATTTAGATTACAATACCAAAATCGATACATGAAAATAACATATGAGTTCTCTTGAAGTAAATGGCCTCCAATGCCCTAAAAATCACTCTTAATATTGTAAAAATTGTACTTGTAGTGCTAATTCTCATCACTTTTGGTGTAGAAATTCGTCTCTTTTCGGATAAAGTTCTCAACCCTTGAAAAAGTACCAAAATTCCCCTTTTAAAGCAGTCAAAACGCGTCAAAAAATCCAAGAAAATAGCTCGTCGCACGCGTGATATTGTTCCATCGCGCACACAATTTGAACATGTTGCATCGCACGCGTGATACTTTCCATCGCACACATGATTATTCCAAAATCTAGATATTTCTCTTAGCTTCATTTTGCACAAAAAAATGCGTCAAAATGAGTTACAGAACTCCAGATATAATCAATTTACTGGACATACGTCAAAATGTAAATTATGCTGAAAATTGCTCGCTTCTTCATAATTTCTTCCTGGTTTCTCGCCTTTGCTCTATTTCTTCGACTTCTTCATTTTCTTCATACTTATTAATGTTTAGATCATCTTTAACTTGAGATTTCATTGAATTCATTGCAAATATTCATAAGAATCATGTAATGAAAAACTGTCATCATCAACCTATAACTCTGTGAGTCGGCCTCTGGCTGCCAGAATGTATGTTTTGTCTTTTGCTGCACTGTTCAATGATTTGGTTGCGACTTTTATTCTGTAAGCCCAAATGAGACGTCGGTTGAAGCGTTAGAAAGCTAACATGCAGGGCTACCTCATAGTATTTCTTGGTGAAATGTTTGAGTTGTAGTCAATTACCTACTGTAGGGACATTTGTGCTGACTTGTGTGACCAGTTAGCACATAATTATGTTTATACGATGATGTGGTGTTGTTTTAATGAAGTAACACGAATGAATGCTAATGACGTTGATTTGGGTGAGTTGTTGTTATTTGTTGTTGTTTATTGATGTCATAACATTGATTAATTGTTGCGTATGATGAATTATGTATGCATAAATGGTGAGACATGCTTGGTGATTCTTTGGTGTATCTTTTTGTGATAATGGATGTTGTTGAGAGTCATGTATCATGGTGTACAGGCTTCGGTCCATATTTGGCATGCTTTGGTCTGGTGGTATGGATCGGGAGTGAGTAGCCAGTTTTAGGTGGGAATCAGTGAAACGTTACCTATGGTGATGATAACGTACTTTGATGCTCTAGTCCTATGGTGGGGATCGGGAGAGAGTAACCGGTTTTAGGTGGGATTTGGTGAAGTGTTACCTATGGAGATGATAACGATTTGGTGTGCTCTGATCCTATGATGGGGATCAGGAGCGATATTAACCTGAGTGTTCATGAATGGTACCGCAAGCATAATGAGTCAGTTGTGGAGTACATTTGGGTACATGATTGCATATGTAGTTGATTGTTCATGATGTTGTTGATTGGATGTAAATATGTAAATGTTTTCATGATTTGAGTGTGATAACATGTTGTTTATTGGATGTGATTATGTAAATGTTATCCTAATTTGGGAGTGAGAACATGTTGTTGATGGATGTGTAATGAATGTGTGTTTGTTGTCTATTCTCTACCTTAGAATTATTTACAATGTTTATATTGGTTTGTTGTTTCTCACCCACATTTTCTTTGGTATTTTTCACCATGGACATCTTGCAAATGCTCAGGAGTAGAGTTTGTTGTTGTAAGTGGAAGTTAGTTCCTGGAGTTACTTCATTTAGTTTTATCCTTATTTTAGAAATCTTGCTCTGATCATGTAATATCGAGGTTGAGAAACTTTGATTGTTTTATTCAATTTGTGTTTTGCTAATCGAGAGTTATATATTATGATCTTGAAGTTTTGAACTCATGTTATAATGGAGATTTTTTTCCACATTATTTTTATTCAAATAAGGTATTTTATTGAGACTTAAATGTTTGTGAAGCATGCTTATTTGATGGATTTCCATTGTGACGATACCCTAAGTGAAGGTGAGCATGTGATGGCAGGTGTATTAGAATGTTTTGCCTTATTTAGGATATGTGTTATTTTATGATGATTGACATCCTAAACGTGTGCATTATGATCAATTATTGATTTATTCTATGATTTATCTGTTTCGGGGTTTAGGGTATTACACTTGGCTCGGGAGACGCCTGATCTCTGATGGATGCATCCAACTCTGCTTCCCGGGGGAGGATTGCACTAACATCTTTGGACTCAGATGTTCTTCTAGATGTATCAAATGGTTATCTACATGATAGGGTGCCAAGGAGATTCTAATTGGAATTTGTAATGGTCGACAAATGTTCGATGCCCTTCCGACTTCATCTCGTGTAGAGCCTCTTGGGTAGTTATACTCTACATGTCTCGACAGACACGTGTCGTCATTCTTCTAACTTACACCATGTCGTTACGCAAAAAATACAGAGTCTCCATCAGTTTTTATTTATTCCAAAGGAAAGGGAAAATATCGAGAAAACCCCAAAGAATGGTCGTCGCAACCACGAACAGGTTCGGAAGCCGGTTATGCAAGGGGAAGGTATTAACACCCCTCACATTCATGGTACTCCATGAGAACCATCTAGGATGTTTGCTCTTGAGTGGGTGTCATTATCAAAATGTTTGCTTGCTAAAGATTTGCGGAGTAGAGGTGGATTTTAAATTAGTGTGCTCGCCAAGGATTGGGTCCTCGTGCCTACGTATGCCCACTTGTGGAAGTGAGAAATCAGAGCCCCGTAGTTCGTGGGTAAAAAATGTTGTTTGTTTTGTTGATTTTATTACCTTGAAGAAGGGTTTTCGATTGTGATGCCCTAAGGCTCAAACAAAAGGTTTGAATATGTTGAAGTTGGTTTTAGGTTTTGAGAAAGGTGTTATTGATTTCGGATTGCACTAAAGACTATGGATAAAGGCGAGTATCTCGAACTACCAAGCCAAACGTCTTGTGTTCAAGATACTCAGAACGAGTGTAGGAAAGCTCCATTCTCATCCCTTCTTTACCATTTAAGGCTCGTGACATACAATCCTAATCGTATCTTATTATGTTTTTTAGTTTGATTTAAGAAAAGACCGTTTTGCATTCAATCAAGGGTTTGTTTATTGATTGCGAAATAGTGATCGTTCCTAATGCCTAACGAATAGATAACAAGCAATAATAAAGAAAGCGAGTAAAAGCATACATCTGAAAGGGGATAGGGGTACGTGTAAAGTACAAGGGAGTGCAGGAAATAAAAGATCCCATTGTCAGGTAGCCCAAGAGAAAGCCTTGTGTGTGCAATTGAGTCCTATACTAACAATCAGATAATGGAAATATAAATCATGTATCCCTAAGGTAGTGCCATGAATGCTCTTCATTCTTGCAATAAAATATTACAAGTCCTAGGAAACTCCAAGTTTCATAGTCATTCACACAAGTCTAAGTACAAATTCAAGGGTCATAATGACTCCCTAAGTCCTTTGTTCAAGGTCCTTTCCATGATCCAAGAAAGTCAAGAGAATTGGAAATTAGCAAGTTGGTTGATGGTGGTTGGCCAGATGAATTCATCTGATCAAAACTGGGTCTCCCTAGACCATATCTCCTACAATTTTCACCATATGAAAATGATTTCAAGAGAAAACTTACTCTAAATGACATTATAAACAACTTTCATGTTTCGACCTAGATCTAGTTTTGCTTGGAAAATCATTTTCTATGTTGAAACATTATAGGTCATTTTGTCTAAACCCTAATTTGAAAGTCAACTTCTCAAGGCCATAACTTGATCAATTTTTATGATACGAAAGATTTCTAAGTTGCACAATCAAATTAAATGTGTCTACTTCAACTTTGACGTTTGGAGTGAGAGCTAATTCAACTTCTTTGAACATGTGATATGAGGCTACATTATAGGTCTCTTTTGACCTATACCATTGATCAAGTGATTTTTCCAAACTTCAAAAATGCATAACTCTATCATTTAAAATCCAAATGACATGAAATTGGTGACCATTTTGAAGTTATTTGAGAGAGTTACAACTTTTATGAATACACTTTTCTCATTTGAACCTCCTATAAAGAGTTAAGCAAGGTGGAATATTGAGACATATGGCTTGACACTTAGAAAATTTTTGATATGTCAAAATTTTCCAAACTTCCACCTCAAATATCTCCAAGTTCCAAACTCCAAATGAAAAAATGTTGAGCATCAAACTTGTTCCTCTTGATCTCGCCTTTCCAAAGAGCTAAAATTCATGCATTTTGGAAGAGAAATGCATAGGTTGCGCATGGCTTAAACAGGCTGGTATCATGTGGCATGGATCAAACTTCAGATGAAAATGCTCAATTGCCTTGCAATCCAATCCATCTCCAATGCATCTGAACTTCATTTTGGACTTTTAAGCAATCATTTCATGGGCCTATGCGCGCCCATGCACCATGCTTGCATCATTTTTCCAAATTTGGAAAGTTGAAAGAGTGTGCAAATATCATTTGAAATTCTCTATAAATTGAAGCCCTCATGCTCAGAAATCACACACACACACTGCGCCAGCTTTGAATCCCCACAGAAAACCCTTCATACTAAGAGGATAAACCTGAAAAATTCAGTTGAATTTGAGCTTGAATCTCCACTATTTTGGAATTCAATTCTCCAGGAGTCCATTGATGCTAAGCCTTTTCATTCCTCTTCTGCAAGCAATTGAAGTGAAGTAAAGCACGATTCAGATCAAGATCTAGCAAGCTCAGACCTCCATTGAAGGTAATTTGCAGAAAATTTGATCTCTTCTTTCTCCTTGTTTCTTGCTCAGTTCTCTTGATTATTGTGTTGGCTGAAGTCCTACCAATGTAGGCAAGGTGTTTGAGTTGCTTTGAGGCCAAATCGAAGCAATTCAGATCATGAACCTCATTTTTCAATTCCACATATCTCTCAATATAGTTGGAATTGGAAGAAATGGAGGTGATATTCGTGCTCAGTGATGTTTTCTCTTTAAAATCATGTCCCTGTTTGAAATTTTGGTGATGGTTCATGATGACCAGTCCGGCGAAGCTCGCCGGAGAAGACAACCGGAGCTCTGGCTCCGGTGAAGATGTGTCTTTGGTCTAAACCGCGTGATCCTTGCTCCACGTTATAATCCCAGTTGTTCCTTATGAATACCATGTTTGCCACGTAGTTGACTAGGACATTGGTGGAACGCGCACTGTGGATCATCAGATCTGCCACCTCAATTAATGAGGAGATCTGATGGTCCACGTATTTTTGATTTTTCTGATTTTTATTTTAATTCCATTTTCTTCAATAATTCATAATAAATTTAATATTGATCCAAAAAATATGGGACTTTCACCAAAAAAATTCAAATATTTTTCTCTTTCATATTCTGAATTAAAATTATTTTTTGGAACATTATTAATATTTTTCATGAATTAATTGATTTTTCATCTGTTTTTAATTGTTTAAAAATATTTTTAAGTGTCCAAAAATTAAGAAATGTTTTATCCAAGGTCCTTTGACCTTGTTTGACCTATGATAAATCACATGGCCATTTATTTGGTGTTTTAATGTGATTTTAGGATTTTGACAAAATATATTTGAATTTAATGCATTATTTTAATATTTTTAATTGAATAAATACTATATGTTGACCATTTGGATTGACTTATTTGAGTTTCTCATCTATTGTTGGGCATTGGTCAAGGTTGATTTGACTTTGTCAAATTAATATTATTGGATTTAGGGGATTGGTGGAATGTACATTCCATCTCCCAAAATGAATGAATAATATTAATTTGATAAAAGTCCTCCTTTGACCAATTTGTGATCTCATTCATTCCTTTCCCTCTTCATCTAATCCCCCTTCTTCATCCATTCATTTACAATTGGCCAATGACATCCAAAATCCTAATGCTAGTTGATTGAAAGATTAACATGAGTATGGATGAGATTAAGCCACATCTTTTTGCATATTTTTGTGTGTGGTATGTTTAATGAGCATAGTTCTTAATACTATGTCTCCACCATGCATTAACACCAAAAGTTTATTGCCCGACCTCAAATAGTTGTGACTTCTACATAAGTCCAATTACGATTGCTTAACACAACGCTAAATTTGTGACACAAAAGGCATAAGCATTCTAGTTAGTGAGATTGTAAGTCTTCCCTCTTCCATGGTATTGTGTGGAAACTTGACCTTCTTTCCTTTCTTTGGAAGATGTTTTGGTTCAAGGATCCATGCTTGTGGCAATTGGGTTGAGTGTTCTCCAAAGAATGTCTTGAAATCAAAAAAGAGCAAAACAAAACTAACTACTAACTTACTAACAATTAACTTTTACTTTCAAGCTTTTACTTTTAATGCAATATACTTTTATTGCTCTATTATCATTTGTCATCGTACATATCATTCTAATTGTTTATGTTTATGCAATTTTCACTTTGTCCACTTGGACCATATTGTGTGATATACTTTGTTGCTTTGTTTGTTTGATTGGTCTTTGACCATTAATGCACATAATAATAACAAGAACCCTAAAAGACATTTGAGTGGACTGTTGGTTTGATCTTACCCAATTGGACTTAGAACTTAGGCAACATTCATTTGCTAATGGACTTGGTCAATGCCAATTTGTTGAAGAACCAAGAGCTTGCAAGTTTGAATTCATCTGATACATCATTCTAGACTTCTCCAAATTCATCTGCAACATTGATCATTGTTAAGTTGTTATGTTGAACCTGTGTCTTGTGGAATTCATCTGCTACATAGGCTATTTTGAAGAAGATCATTGAAGTGGATAAGCTTGGATGAGGCCATCTTTATTTGATGCTTTTGCTCTTCAAGATTGATATAATTGTGCATTTGTGTGTTGCTTGATTCTAAAAAGTCCAAGGGAATTTTGGGTTTCTATTGACATATTTGTCTATTGGATTGCTCCCATTTGGTCAGATCTTTCAACTTTAAACTTTTAAATTTTTGTGCCTAGGGTAGTCTCTTCATCTTCTCCCCATTTCTTTAATTTCAAAATCTCTCCCTCCACTTTCAAAAACTTCTTTGTGTAAACTATTTTTGTTCTAAACTTTGACCACTTTTGCAAAAGGTAGAAACTTTGGCCTTATGCCATTGCATTTTCAAACTTATTTTCTTAAATCAAACTTGTAAATAAATTTAACTATATTTGACTTAAATTTTCAAAAAAAGCCAAAAAGAACTAACTCATTCAAACCATTTTAGGCCCTTGTGCCTTTCAAACTTAATTTTTGTTAAAACCAACATACTCACTTTGAATTTTCTAGCACGAACTACGAGGTTTTGATCCCTTATTTTTATGTTGGTACATAGGCACAAGTCCGAAGGTCTTGTCAAACACAAAAATATAATTAATGAATTCTTTTCTCATCCCCCCATTCTATTTGTTTGTAAACGTCACTTTGTACAAAATACATATGCACACAAAAAGGGCTCCTTAGGAGTACCTAAGACACTTTGGGTGCTAACACCTTCCCTCTGTGTAACCAACCCCCTTACCTGTGATCTCTGATTTTTATTAGTTTTTATTTGAAAACTTCTTACTATTTGGGGTTTGTTCGCATTTTTTCCCTTTTTCCTTTGGAAACAATAAAATCGCGGGGGCTGATATGACCCAACTCTCCACAGTTGAAACAAGTCACAGTCTTCAACCGACACTCTGCAGCCAGATGACCACCTTTCCCACACTTAAAACACTTCATCTCAGCACTGGTACACTCATGAACACGATGTCCAGCCCGACCACATCTATAACACTTAGCAGGAGCACTAGAGTCTCCCCCACTAGGCCTCTTCATCCCACTCTGCTTCTGAAAACCTTTGCCAGCTGCATACGGTTTCCCACGATCAACCTGATTCTTGCCCTTCCTATCGACCCTCTGCTGATAGCTCTCTGCTCTAACCTTGGAATCCTGTTCAAAAATTCTGCAACAGTCAACCAAATCAGAAAACACCCTGATTCGCTGATATCCAATTGCCTGCTTGATCTCGGGACGCAACCCGTTCTCAAACTTCACACATTTCGAAAATTCTCCAGCAGCTTCATTATAAGGAGTATAGTACTTTGACAGCTCTGTGAACTTCGCAGCATACTCAGTAACCGACCTGTTACCCTGCTTCAGTTCCAAGAATTCTATTTCTTTCTTCCCTCTGACATCCTCTGGAAAATATTTCCTCAGGAATCTTTCCCTGAACACAGCCCAAGAAATCTCAGCATTCCCCGCAGATTCCAACTCAGTGCGGGTAGCAACCCACCAATCGCCAGCTTCCTCTGACAGCATATGTGTACCGAACCTGACCTTCTGGTTATCAGCACACTCAGTTACTCTGAAGATTCTCTCAATCTCCTTCAACCACTTCTGAGCACCATCTGGATCGTATGCTCCCTTGAACATTGGAGGATTGTTCTTCTGGAACTCACTCAACTGACGAGCAGCTCCCATTCCCGCAACATTCGGATTTCCTCCAAGTACTCCAGCTAGCATACCCAGAGCCTCAGCAATTGCAGCATCATCTCTACCTCTTCCAGCCATCTCTATTCTGAAAACCCAAACAAGCTAAACAAATAAGTACTGATAGGGTTACACAACACCTATCCCGTACAGGGGAAACAGAATAACTACGACTCGACTCGACCGACTATGCTCTGATACCACTAATGTAACACCCTTCTAATTTACCCCAAAAATTAATTAAAATAATAAACATAAAATCAGAGTAATAATGCACCAAGGGTGTCACACAAATATTCCACACCATTTAAACAATACAACAGTCATGCTCATTACGTTTAATTTAAACATAAAGTATTTGCACAATTACGCAGCGGATAGAGATCAACTCAATCATGCAAAACATGTAACATTCTCATATAATTTAGTTCAAAACCATCAACGACAACAATCAAAGTGTTCCCTCCCGATGTTACATCTATCAGAGCATGACCCACTAGGGAGACGACACTAGACTCCAAGCAATAGCTTCTACTCGACTCATTTCTCGTTACCTGAAAAATAGTTGCAAGGGTGAGTTCCTCAATCAATATAATAAGCATTATAGAACAACATGTAATGCTAAGTAATTAACACATCAATCACCCTAATTGCAACACACATTCAACAATAGCTCATCGGCTTAAACATCATACTCAACATCAATATACTCACCAGTATAATCTCAAATCATACTTAACAACACACGACACACGTATAGTATTGGAACACATCCATTCATACTATACGCCACACATATATTTATGCAATGAGACTCTACACATGCGGTACCGACTATTCTTGAACATATAGTTCAAGCTCACCGATCCCTCCAGATACGGCTACTAAGCTCACTAGTCCCACTCATTGAGACCTAGTGACTCACTCACTAATTCCTCACCATGGGAATTAGCTACAGCCCCGAAGGCTAGACTATGCACACTAATCATCTAGTATGCAAACATCAACAACAAACCCAAATGGTTCACTCACTAATTCCTCACCATGGGAATTAGCTACAGCCCCGAAGGCTATGCCATACATGCTAATCATCTAGCAATGCAACATCAACAACAACTCAAGAATAGACGTATGCTCACACTCTAAGCCATACAATAGTTCATTCACACATACATGCATAATATATACATTCACCGCATCATATACATCATATACATCAGCAATATTTCATCACATAAGCATGTCAGATTATGCCAAACGACCACTACGATATTAGTACATTCTAATATTACATCTCCTGCTCAAAACAGCGGGAATTAATCCCTATTACACCATAGGCAACATATGCCAACCCTCACATAGGCACACAACAATTAAAACAACAATTTTTCACTTCTGCAACAGTGTTAACCGGTTAACACCCTGGGTTAACCGGTTAACGCAGGACAAAACAGCATTTTCAGGCAAAACGCAACAGCGTTAACCGGTTAACGCCCTGGGTTAACCGGTTAACGCAGGCAAAATAGCAATATTTTCACATTTCAATACAGTGTTAACCGGTTAACACTCTGGGTTAACCGGTTAACGCAGACCAAACAACAATTCCTGCGCTAACACAAGGCAGAATGCAGAATTCTCCGCATTTTCCGCCGTTGGAGGACTTCCGGACCTCCGAATCCGATTCCGTACAAAGCTATACGATCGGGAAATTACAACAGACTCAATTACCGGTTTAATTTCAACTTTTAGCACAATTCCTTCAACACCATTTCAACATTCGTAAATCCCAATTAGGGTCAAATTAACAGCTTATCACTACCCATCACATATGATCCCACAATACCCATTAATCGACGATAAACCCCCCTTACCTTAACAATCCGGCAAAACCTTTAAGCTTCAAGCTTTCGTTCTCCAACCTTTGCTCTTCAGCTCCCTTCTCCTCTTCTCTGCCTTTTTCACGATGCTTTCTGTTTTCACGTGCAATACTTTTCCAATTGAGAATTTTTCCTTATTCCAACATATATATATTTTCCAAATAATAATAATCCAAAATAATAATAATAAAATTTCTAATTATTCAATTAAATTAATAATTACATTATTAACTCAATTTAAATAATTATTTTATTATTATCGGGGTGTTACAACTCTCCCCCACTAAAAGAGTTTTCGTCCTCGAAAACATACCTCAAGCGAACAACTCTGGGTAAGATTCCTTCATCTTACTCTCCAGTTCCCAAGTCACGTTGCCACCTGCTGGTCCTCCCCAAGCTACCTTCACCAAGGCAATCTCTTTACCCCGCAACTGCTTCAACTCTCGATCCTCGATCCTCATAGGTGATGTTTCAACAGTCAGGTTATCTCTCACCTGTACATCATCTACTTGGACTATATGCGACGGATCATGAATGTACCTCCTCAACTGAGACACATGAAAAACCTCATGCAAATTCGCAAGCGACGGCGGTAAGGCGATACGATAGGCTACCTCTCCTATCCTCTCCAAAATCTGATAAGGACCAATAAATCGAGGTGTCAACTTCTTCGACTTCAAGGCTCGACCAACACCAGTTATCGGAGTAACACGAAGGAACACATGATCTCCCTCTTGGAACTCAAGTGACTTCCTCCGCTTATCATGATAACTCTTCTGACGACTCTGAGCAATCCTCATCTTATCCTGAATCATCTTAATCTTTTCCGTAGTCTGTTGAACAATCTCCGGTCCAACCACAGCACTCTCACCGGACTCATACCAACATAAAGGTGTCCGACATCTCCTACCATACAAAGCTTCAAACGGTGCCATACCAATGCTCGAATGAAAACTATTGTTGTAGATAAACTCAATCAAAGGTAAATAACAATCCCAAGCACCTCCTTTTTCCAAAACACAAGCCCTCAAAAGATCCTCTAGTGACTGGATCGTCCTCTCAGTCTGACCATCAGTCTGCGGATGATATGCAGAACTCAATCTCAGCTTAGTTCCCAAAGCCTTCTGCAAACCTTCCCAGAACTTCGATGTAAATCTAGGGTCTCTGTCCGAAACAATACTAGACGGAATACCATGCAAACTTACAATCTTCTCAATATACAACTCGGCTAATCTCTCTAACGGATAATCCATTCTGATCGGAATGAAATGAGCCGACTTCGTTAATCTATCAACAATCACCCAAATAGCCTCAAAATTCTTACTTGTTCTCGGCAAACCAGAAACAAAATCCATACTGATACTGTCCCACTTCCACTCTGGAATAGCCAACGGTTGCATTAGCCCAGACGGCTTCTGATGCTCAATCTTTGACTTCTGACAAGTCAAACAAGAATACACAAAACTTGCAATTTCTCTTTTCATTCCCGGCCACCAAAACAACTTCTTCAAATCATGATACATCTTCGTAGCTCCAGGATGAATACTCAACCCACTACGATGTCCTTCTTCAAGAATACTCTTCTTAAGTTCTGTATCATCCGGAATACACACCCGATCACCAAATCTCAAAACACCATTCTCATCAACTCTGAATTCACCACCTTGGCCTTGATTCACTAAAGTCAACTTATCAACCAAAAGCATATCAGATTTCTGACCCTCTCTGATCTCATCCAAAATACCACTTGTTAACTTCAACATTCCCAATTTAACACTATTGTGAGTACTCTCACATACCAAACTCAAATCTCTAAACTGCTCAATTAAATCCAATTCTCTAACCATTAACATGGACATATGTAATGATTTCCGACTCAATGCATCAGCTACTACATTTGCTTTACCCGGATGGTAATTCAAACCAAAATCATAATCCTTCAGAAATTCTAACCACCTCCTCTGTCTCATATTCAGCTCCTTCTGATCAAACAAATACTTTAAACTCTTATGGTCACTGAAAACTTCAAATCTCGATCCATACAAGTAATGTCTCCATAACTTCAGAACAAACACTACAGCTGCCAACTCTAAATCATGCGTCGGATAGTTCCTCTCATGAACCCTCAGTTGTCTCGAAGCATAAGCTATAACCTGCTTATTCTGCATCAGCACACCACCTAAACCCAACAATGAAGCATCACAGTAGACCTCAAATAATTCCGACGAACTCGGTAATATCAAAATAGGAGCAGTAGTCAACCTTTTCTTCAATTCTTGGAAACCTTCTTCACATTTTGAGTCCCAAACAAATGCTTGCCCCTTTCTGGTCAACATTGTCAACGGTAACGCCAACTTGGAAAATCCCTCAATAAACTTCCTATAGTAACCAGCCAAACCAAGGAAACTTCGAATCTCAGCAACAGACTTAGGAGCTTCCCACTTAGATACCGCTTCTATCTTAGAAGGATCCACAGCAACACCACCTCTGGAAATCACATGACCAAGAAAACTCACTTCTTCTAACCAAAATTCACACTTAGAGAGTTTAGCAAATAACTTCTTTTCCCGCAGAACTCCTAAAACCACTCTCAAATGCTCAGCATGCTCTTCTTCAGACTTCGAATACACCAAAATGTCATCAATAAACACCACAACAAACTTGTCTAGATACGGATGGAAAATCCTATTCATATACTCCATAAATACTCCAGGCGCATTAGTCACACCAAAAGGCATTACAGAGTACTCATAATGTCCATACCTTGTTCTGAAAGCAGTCTTCTGAATATCCTCAGTTTTCACACGTATCTGATGATACCCAGATCTCAAATCTATCTTGCTGAATACACTTGCACCAACCAACTGGTCCATCAAATCATCAATCCTCGGTAAAGGATACCGATTCTTGATCGTCACTTTATTCAGTTGCCTGTAGTCCACACACAACCTCATAGTACCTTCCTTCTTCTTAACCAACAACACTGGTGCACCCCACGGTGACACACTCGGACGAATAAACTTCTTATCCAACTGATCTTCCAACTGACTCTTCAATTCAGCTAACTCAACAGCAGACATACGATAAGGAGCCATCGATATCGGTCTAGTACCAGGTACCAAATCAATCGAGAACTCAACTTCACGCTCTGGCGGCAATTCATTCACTTCTTCCGGAAACACATCAGGAAAATCACACACCACAGCTAGATCACCAATCACCAGTTTATCTTTAGCCTCCAAAGTCGCTAACAGCATAAACAACTCTGCCCCATCAGCTACTTCCTCATTCACCTGCCTGGCTGATAGAAACAAACTCCTTCCTTCTTCCTTCTCAGGAAATATCACAGTTTTATCAAAACAATTGATAGAAACCCGGTTAAACACCAACCAGTTCATACCCAAGATAACATCAATCTGCACTAGTGGAAGACACACAAGGTCTATCCCGAAATCCCTACCAAAAATACTCAAAGGGCAACTTAAACAAACTGAAGTAGTAGTCACTGAACCCTTCGCAGGAGTATCAATCACCATACTTCCACGCATCTCAGATATTTCTAACTTAAGTTTCACAGCACAATCCAAAGATATAAAGGAATGAGTAGCACCTGTGTCAATAATAGCTACAAGAGGAAAGCCATTAATATAACACGTACCTCGGATCAAACGATCATCTGCAGAAGTCTCAGAACCTGATAGAGCAAAAACCTTGCCTCCTGACTGATTCTCCTTCTTCGGCTTAGGACACTGTGGGATGATATGACCCAACTCTCCACAGTTGAAACAAGTCACAGTCTTCAACCGACACTCTGCAGCCAGATGACCACCTTTCCCACACTTAAAACACTTCATCTCAGCACTGGTACACTCATGAACACGATGTCCAGCCCGACCACATCTATAACACTTAGCAGGAGCACTAGAGTCTCCCCCACTAGGCCTCTTCATCCCACTCTGCTTCTGAAAACCTTTGCCAGCTGCATACGGTTTCCCACGATCAACCTGATTCTTGCCCTTCCTATCGACCCTCTGCTGATAGCTCTCTGCTCTAACCTTGGAATCCTGTTCAAAAATTCTGCAACAGTCAACCAAATCAGAAAACACCCTGATTCGCTGATATCCAATTGCCTGCTTGATCTCGGGACGCAACCCGTTCTCAAACTTCACACATTTCGAAAATTCTCCAGCAGCTTCATTATAAGGAGTATAGTACTTTGACAGCTCTGTGAACTTCGCAGCATACTCAGTAACCGACCTGTTACCCTGCTTCAGTTCCAAGAATTCTATTTCTTTCTTCCCTCTGACATCCTCTGGAAAATATTTCCTCAGGAATCTTTCCCTGAACACAGCCCAAGAAATCTCAGCATTCCCCGCAGATTCCAACTCAGTGCGGGTAGCAACCCACCAATCGTCAGCTTCCTCTGACAGCATATGTGTACCGAACCTGACCTTCTGGTTATCAGCACACTCAGTTACTCTGAAGATTCTCTCAATCTCCTTCAACCACTTCTGAGCACCATCTGGATCGTATGCTCCCTTGAACATTGGAGGATTGTTCTTCTGGAACTCACTCAACTGACGAGCAGCTCCCATTCCCGCAACATTCGGATTTCCTCCAAGTACTCCAGCTAGCATACCCAGAGCCTCAGCAATTGCAGCATCTGAAGGTGAGAAAAAACAAGAAGGGGGGGTTTGAATTGTTTAAAAAAAATAAGCGCTTTTGCAAAATGAAATCACACAATGATTTTATACTGGTTCGCTTATAACACAAAGCTACTCCAGTCCACCCGGCCAAGGTGATTTCGCCTTCAACAAGGACTTAATCCACTAATCTTGAAAGATTACAAACAACCCCTAAGAGAGAAGAAAATCTCTTAGTCCTCTCAAGTCTACAGACTACAAAGAGTCACTTGAGGAAATCAAATAAAAATTAGATACAAGATGTGTAATCTAGAGTGCTTCTAAGAAAGCAAATATTACAAACTTAAGAACAAATTTTTCACTTGATAAGCAAAAGCTTAGTGAAATTCTTTGAAGAACAAAGATGTTTTTCTTGAGCGTGATATGATTTCAGTATAGTTTTGGCTAGTGATTTCTTCGTTTTTACTGAATGAGATTTCTTCTCTATTTATAGGAGTTGAAGTAGAGTTGAAGTAGCGTTGAATCTGTTGGATATTGAGATGTAATTACGCCATTCCATTAATAGCTTCTGCAGTAGACTTTTTCACTTAGAAGTGACTACTTACCACAATTAGTATCTTTTCTCTTGGAAGAGGAGATTAACGTCTCTTTCTAATTGAGGAAATCCATTTGCAGAACTTTAACTTGGCTTAAACGTTACTTCATCATGATTAACAATTCTGATTAGAGTCTTTGTGTATCTGGAGAAATTGGCTTCTGATGTTATCTCTTGAAGGTTCAGAAAGCGCTAATAACTTCAGAGTTACAGAAGGCATTTGTTCAGAGTCAGAGCTTCTAGACTTTACTTCATGTTCAGATGCTTCTGATACTTTGCAGTTTTGTCCAGAGTTAGAGCTTCTTGAATGAGATTCCTCTTTAGATGCTTCTGATACTTGAGATTTTGCATCTGATCTTGTTTTGCATCTGATGACATCATCAGATTTGTTTCTTCTTTCTTTAGAACCCTGCACACTTAGAAACTTTTCGTTAGGGTACCATTTTTGGTTTCATCCTTTGTTATCATCAAAATCATGGAATCTATTGTAGAACTATTTTTGTTCTTACAATCTCCCCCTTTTTGATGATGACAAAACAAATAAAATTATCAGATGAAACATGAAAAATATTAGATCAGATAAACAAAAGCTCCCCCTGAGTTAGTACTAGGGAGTTCAAAAGTTCTTACCAGAGCTTTCCAAGCAATAAGATTTCTGAAAACTTTCTGCAATTGCTTAACTTTAAAGTTAGAGTTATTTAATCAGAGCTATTATTTAATCAGAGCTATTTATATCAGAACTTAATTCTATAATTGTTGCAGAATGCTTAAGGTTTTAGACATAATTTTCATCAGAGCTATTTAATAATTTCTCCCCCTTTTTGGCATAATCAAAAAGGCATAAAACATAAAAAAAATAGAGAGAAAAACACTTCATTAAACAAAAGCACAAAGGCAAGCAGCAGTCAAAACATCAGATTCAACAGAAATATCAGAGCTAAAAAAGAAAAGACAGAAGCAAAAACACTGGCAAACAAAAGAAATCCTAAGTGCCTAAGGGTTTGGAGGAGGAGGAAGTCTCTGTAGTAGCATAGCAAACATATTCTGGAGGTTTTCATTCAGAGCGTCTTGCTTGTCCATCCTTGCCCGGAGCTCACTCTGATCTTGCTTGATCTCTTTCTGATCTTGCTTGATCTCCTTCAGAGTGTTAAGAATCAGAGGGATCGCAGAGGAAGACTCCCCCTGAATCAGAGCCTGCTGAGTTTCAGCTTCAGCAGCAGCTTGGGCTTCTGCATCTGCCTTAGCCTTGGCTTCAGCTTCCTGAATTCTCAGAAGTTCTGCTTCTTTTGCCAGGCGTTCTTCTTCCAACCTCTTAGCTTCTTCTTCAGCTTCCCTAGCCAACCTTTCTTCTTCTAATCTCTTGGCCTCAGCTTCTCTAGCCAGTCTCTCTTCCTCTAATCTCTTGGCCTCAGCTTCTCTAGCCAATCTCTCTTGAAGTCTTTCCTCAGAGTCTCTGATGTAGCCATTTCTGACTTGTTCAGAGATACTCTTCAGCCTATAAGACTCAGAGGTCATCCAACTAATAACTCTGTTCCAGTGTGTCCTAACAGATTTAGGATCATCACTGACTTCAGAATTTTTAGCCAGAGACTTGATCTTCTGGACTGAGGATTCTGCAACCTGTATAATGGCCTCCTCAAGGGTAGGTATGATAATTTTAGGTTCAGGTTCAGGTGAATGAGGTGGAGAGTTTTGAGGGCTGAGATTTAGAGGTTGAGGTTCAGTTTCTGGTTCTGGCTGGGGTTCAGATTCTGCTTGAAGTTCAGAATCTGCGTCTGGTTGAAGACTAGGAGAAGAAGCATATAATGGATTTAGGTCTAAAGGGTCAGAGTCTGGTCCAGGTACAGCGGGAATAAGTGGTGGAGTGATATAAGGTTCAGAAGGTTGAATCACAGGTGGTTGGGTTTCAGAGGGTGTGGTGGTTGTTTGTGGTGGAAGTGAGGTTTGATTTTCAGAGGAGATGGTGGTTGTTTGTTGGGGAAGAGAAGTTCGGAGGGGAGAGGTTACTTCAGTTTGTGTTTGAGTTTGTGGGGCGAAATTTTTAGCATAAATTTCAGCTATTGTTGGGGAGTTTGGGTCAGAGTGTTCTTGATCAGAGGACTCATGATCAGAGAACTCTTGGTCAGAAGAAGGTGAAAGGTAAGGGGGTGATTCATAATCAGAGGATGAGGAAGAGCTGTGGTGATATAGTTGATTAGGGTCAGAGGTTGTTGTAAAAGTACGGGCAATTTTTAGAACAGGTGGAGGTTGAGAGGTTCTAATGGTAGAAGGTGGTATTTCAGCGGTGGTATATATTGGTTGAGAGGAGAGAGGGTTAGAGGAAGCCATTACAGATTCAGAAGAGACAGGAGGAATGGACTTACCAGAGGAGACATTCAGAGGTGCTGAAGCTTTGGTGCCAGAGGTTTCTCCAATTCTGGCTTTCTTTGCCTTCCTTGCTTCCTTAGCTATCTTCTTCTCAGAAAGGCCTCTTTTGTATCTGACCAGATCTTCTACAGAGTCCAGACAGTCTTCAAGGCGGAAATCAGAAATGTCAATGCCTTCATCCAGACGATCCTGAAGGTAGATGGCAATGGCATCTCTGGGTTCATTCTTGAAGAACCTTTCAAGGCCATGAGGCATCTTCCTCTGATCCTTCAGAGCTTCCCAGGTCACATTCATAGTGGGCTTGACTCTGATGTCTTTGATGATTCCCATACTCCTCAGATTTTTGGCATTCAGAGGCTTTCCAACGTCAATTGCCAGATCATCCATACATCTGGTCTTCTCCAGAGCATCTACCAGCCCATGCTCAATGAAGATGTCAGAGAGCAATCTACCCAGAGGAATGTAGGATCTGGGCTTCATATTGTTCCTTGTTTCTCTGACTGAATCCCTCAGATATCTGAAGAGGAGAACAGGGAGGTTGATTGGAATACCCTTCTGAATACAGTAGAGGATGCACTTCTGATCAGCATTTATATAATCTGAAGAGTTGGAGGCTGGACGATGATGGATTGTTCCCAGGATAATCTTCAGCCAAACTCGGAGGTTCTGATGAAGCTCCTTGTTCTTAGATGGGTTTCCTTCAACGTTTGCTTTGAAGATAGTAGGGTTAATGACTTCTGTGATGCGCTTGGACCTTGGAGGAATGTTGTAAATCCTTTTACCTCCAGCTTTCTCCATATTCAGCAAAGAAGCAATAGACGCTTCTGTGATAATGATCTTCACTCCCAGAACAAAAGAAACGATGAACTCATCATCAGCATCTGCACACCTCCAGAATTCTTTCACCAGAAGAGGATAGATTGGACCATACAATCTGTTGAAGTAGGTTTCCCAACCTTGCTTGCGAAGATCTTCAGTTAAATCAACGCCATTTCTTCTCAAATTTTCAAAATCCACCAGCGATTCACACAGTACATCCAAACCTTCAAAGGGAGTTGAAAGATGAATGTGTTGTTCACGTTCCAAAATGTGAGGTTCTTGATAAACTGGGGTCGTGGTAACGTCTACAACCATGGGTGTTTGAGTGTTTGAGGTTTGGGGGTTAGAAGCGGCTTCCATTTGTTGGGAGAACTTAAAAACTTCTTGCTCTTGAGGATTCATGATGAAGATTGATGAAGAAGATGAAGAACTGAGAGAGGTTGCAGAGAAAACTTCGAGAGAGGGTTTAGGGTTTAAGAGTGAGTGAGAGTGATAAGTGTGAAAAGTGAGAGAAAGTGTTTATATACTAAGGGTAAAAACACATGCAAAACGACACACATACCAGCGTTAGCACAAAAACCAAAATAGCACGTTTGGGGGAAAAATGATTACAGCTCATTAATGAATGTCTAATCCCAACAGTAAGCACACTGCTCAAGGAGATTTCAAGCGTTCTGACCTTTGATTTCTTTTGACAGCTGTCTAGAAGTTCTAAGGTTAGACGCATGTTCCCCACGTGTTGATGTTTCTGATCTTCAGGAATACCAAAGGATTTCTGAAGATTTCTAACTCAGATATCTTCTTAACTTGGTAGAAGTATCAGAGTCAGAGGCAGAAGTATATTTGTTTTTATCAGAGTCTCATTTTACATGTTCAGAACCAAATTTTACTCAGGACAATTTTTAATGTTCAGATTTTCTAAGATGAAACGAAATCTATCTTCAGCTAGAGGCTTAGTAAAGATATCTGCCCATTGATGTTCTGTATCAATGAACTTCAGCGTTACTATCCCTTTCTGAACATAGTCTCTAATAAAATGATGTTTTATTTCTATGTGTTTGGCTCTGGAATGCAAAATGGGATTCTTACTCAAACAAATAGCAGCAGTATTATCACAAAGGATAGGAATGTTTACTCTCAAATATCTGGAGATCTTCTAGCTGATGCTTCATCCAGAGCATCTGAGTTGTGCATAGTGACGCTGAGATATATTCTGCTTCTGCAGTTGATAGAGCAATTGTTGACTGTCTTTTGCTAGTGTAGCGGTGTATTCGTCGCCATATGATTTATCAATTAAACCATAAGCAAAGCATACAAAAGTTTCGAGTCGCCACCGCACTTTTATTTATCCAAAGGATTGGCTAAAAAGCGAACAAAAGCCTAAGAAGTTTTACACGTAGAAAACTAATAAAAGATCAGAGATTCTGGGTAAGGGGTAAATTACGCAATGGGAAGGTGTTAGGCACCCACTGCGTCCTAGGTACTCCTAGGGAGCCCTTTTCACACTTGTTGTAAAAGATTGTTATTTGTTAAGACATATGCATTGTGCAAACATAAGTGAGATGATGAGGAAAGAATGTACAAGTTTTATTGGGTTTGAGCGGATGAACCCGCTGCCTACGTACCTTCCATCAAAGGTAAGGATCAAAACGCCGTAGTTCGGCTAAAAGATTTCCAAAAGTGAGTTGGATTCAATTTTAAACAATAGCACTGAGGCTTTTCATTATCAATGGGAGAACACTCGACCAAAACCAACATCCACCATGCGAGGATAGCTTCGACGTACGAGAGGGGTTAACCCTATTTTCAGTACGGAAGTCTTACTGTCGACTCACTAAAGATAAGGTGAGGTTTACATCAACCACAATGATAATTGAAACCTACGGCTAATGCATGAAAAGATTAATGGACATGGCCAAAACAAGTGAATGAGTGAAGTTAATTGATTGTGATTATGAAAATGAAGTCAAAGTATGATTAAGATTAATTCAAAAGAAGTATTATGAAATGGAGTTTGTGAAAAGAGTCAAGGACTTGAGTCCAGGTTTTTAGTTTGAAAAACATGAAGATGTTTGCACAATGTTTAAGTCAAGTTTAAGATCAAAGTGTGAAAAGGTTCTAGGACACAATGAGGATGAATGAGTGAGGATGGAAAGTAAAGCTTCTCAGGAGGTTCACTTCTTGAGATCATATGAGAAATGATTCAAGGGTGTCCTTTGGAATGGAAAGTAAGTAATGATGAAATGAACAAACAAATGATACCGGATGCCACTCAATGGTCTTACTCCAGTCTCACAAACAAAAGCGGATATCGGATACCAATAGCTGGATTTACACCAATCTCCATAAACAGAAATGGATATCAGAGGCCACTCAATGGTCTTACACCAATCTCCTCAAAAAGAAAACAATGAAGAAATATGGAAGTCAACTGCCAGCTTGTGGGACTTAGGTTAACTCCACACATGATCATAGGAAAGCAAATGCCAACTTGTGGGACTTACAATTGCATCCTCTCACAAACAAAGAAAGCAAAACAGGGATGTCAGATGCCAACTTGTGGGACTTACTCTAACACACAGTATGATCCTAGGAAAACAAAGGCCAACTTGTGGGACTTACAATTGTATCCTCACATACAAACAAACAAGGCAATAAGCAAAGACAAAATGAGTGGCCAATGTGATGGTCTTATACTCACTTCCATATCATAGGAACAAATGCCAACTTGTGGGACTTACAATTGTCCTCAATGGGCAAACAACAATAACAAAAGTCACACAGACAAATGGTATGATCATGCACTAACGGCAATTGATGATGATGATAAATGCATAACATACAGGCAAGCAAGTGTATATGAAGCAATCAAACAATCAATGAATATCAAACAGCACACTCTATAGCCAAACAAAGGGGGCTCACACAAGAGGGTTTGACTTTGAAAGTCCACTGTAATAGGTGAAGGTCGCTCTTAACCTGGCCATTGAGGGGCTCAGGTGAAGCAGATGAAAAGGAGATGAGGGGTGTGCCTCATTGCTTCTATCTCAAATCAGAGAGAGCATCAAAGAAAGTGTGGGAGTTCAGAAAGTAGGAACTCTCTCCACATTATTGACTCGATCGGATCTTGGGTATTTATCTCAATGCTTCAACCAGGTACTGGGAGCAAAGAGAGGACACACTGAATAGTGGGGGATAGATTGCTTATCCCTACCTTCCACCAATTGCCTCAAATGAGGACTTTTCCTGCTTGGGACAATTTTAAACAAACACAGGCGTTGCCTCTTAAGGAGGACTTCAGACAGTTTGCCCGGTCAAATAACAGACCGGGTCTCCAGACTACATGAAGAAAGAAAGGTTTATACCTCAAAGCAATTGCTAAAAAGCAAAGCAAGCAATCAAGTTCGAAGAACTTAGGCAACTAAAGTACCTGCAAGAGTCAAACTCATTAGTAAACAAGTCAACAGTCAAAATCAAAGGCAAATGGATAGACAGTCAACCACAGAAGGTCAACTGTGCAAAGCAAGACTCAAGTTACATGAGTCACCTACAAAACAAAAGGTTAGCATGGGATAAACAAATCAAATCCAAACAAATTTGAATGATCTTTGAAGTATTGTGCTCAACCTGAAACAGAGGAACTCAACATAAGTCCAAAGGACCACTAGGACTAGCCTAGGGTCGAACATGAAAGAAAAAGTCAAGGCAAGCGAGGAAAAGTCAACTCAAAGTCAAAGTCAACCAATTAGAAAGCAAACACAATTGGGCCCACATTCAAATCATGCATCATTGTCATTTCCTGGATATTTGAAGTCAAAACATGGCAAAGGAAAGCATACAAAAGTCAACAGAATGACTTGCATCAAAAGTCAACTCAAACAATTCCAAAAATTATGAAATAAATCACACTCAATCCTAACATCTAACATGGTAGACATGTAAAATTTCATGGCATTTGGATGAGAGGAAGGCAGTCAAATAAAATCATGAAGTCAAACTAAATTCAAGTAAGCATGGTGAAAGTCAACAAGCATAGGTCAACTTCAAAAAATCATATCAATTTGAAAACAGAAGAGAAATGAATGAGATTAACACCAATGCAAAGCTCAAAGAGTCTAGTTATCACATATGAAATTTCATGGATATACAATGTGATTTGAGAATTTCACAAAGGATTTGGCAAGGCATAGCACAAAAAGTCAACAAATGACCAAGTATGAAAGAAAATTCTCAATCAAATGGAAAACAGCAAGATTAATTCCAAGAAAATTCATACATCAATTAGACATACAATGGATCATTCATGCAAAATTTGGAGTCATTTGGATGTAGGGAAGCATGTGAACAAAATTTGTGAAGATGCATGTTCATGGTATAGCAACAATTGTAACACATGACTTCAAAAAATCATAACTCCCAATCCACAAATGATAAATGCACAAAGTCTATATGGAGACAAAGGTCAAAGTGTCTAGTTTCATCACAAAAAATTTCAAAGGCAATGGATATAACATGACAATTTCACAATTGAAATGGCAAAGGGTGTCATTTTGGCATACATGTCAAGAAAATATTTGTCATTTAAAATCCAGACCATGGAAAATTAATTAAAAATCATGATTAAATAAAGAACACATTCATGAACATGTGGAAAAAATTTCAAGATTTTTTGATGAAAATTGAATGAGAAATAAATTGTGGAAATTGGATGAAATTATGGATGAAATATGAACACAAGGCATGGCAAATGGGGTCAACATAAGTCAACGCAGTGGCAAACTAGTAATTCTGGGTTCATTAAACAAAACTACAGCGTTTTGATGCATGGCAATGAAATAATCTGATTGGCTCTCAGCCAATGGAATAGTGACCGAGCCAATCAACTCAAACTCTGGGTTTTAAGAAAAAACCCTAAGGTTTCTAACAGCATGGCCAAGGCAAATGGACTCATATTCATGGACAACAATCGACAAACAACATCAAAGTGAATCATGGCACGAAACATCATCATCATGCAATGTCAACCCACATTAGAACAAGCACTCATGGGAAATTCTGGGAAGGGTTCTGTTCTATGGTTTAAAAAAAACAGCATACCACCATCATCATCATGTAATCAATCAACTGACATTTCAATAGCACAGTAACAGCATGGCATTATCTTCATGTTCATTAACAAATCAAAATCAGACAACAGCATGGTAACTACATGATAACACACTCATGATGCTCACACAATAATCAAACAGCAACCAAAACATACATGAGCTGGATTTTCTAAAAAGAATAACAGGGTTTGTCACGGCATGGTTTAGCAACATGGTCTTGAAACTTGGTTCATTAATATCATCAAACCAAGCAAAACAAGTAACAGCATACAACATATTCGAATGGATTTTCATGGGCAATGTTGAAGTTGCAAAACAGCAGGGCATTGGCAACATGTTCATGGTATTTCCAACATCAAATACGAAATTCGACCAGCACAACAGCAGCATAGTATTTGGTTCATGCAACATTATCCAGCTACTAATAAACATGAGCATGAAAAGAAATTCTGGACAGGTTTTAAGCAGCAACAGCATTCATCATGCAATCGACCAAAAGTGGAATCCAACAAAAGCACTCAAACAGCAGGACATTGGCATTGCAAACACTCAACAACACAGGAGCTTGGCCAACAATTACAACAGCATAGCATAATTATGGACAAAGTGTTTGGTTTAATCAACAGCAGCATTCATCATCCACATGTTATCATCATGAACAAAAGCAAACAAACAGCATGGTATTCACCATGGTATTACCAACACAAGATCACTTAGCATGGTACACAACAAGGTTCATGTAACTAGGGTTTGGCAATGGCAGCATGTATTCATGGTATCTTCATGCAACATGAGCAAACACAACAGCCAATGTTCATGCAGCAAGAGTTTTAACAAAAGGCAGGGCAATCATGTAATGTCCATACAGCAATCAAACAACAGCAACATACATCAATTCCACTCCAAGGTTCATCAACATCAAACAAAATTCGAACAAAAACACATAATAACATGGCACTGGTACAGGTTTGTTTATATGACCAACATCATGAGAAAATCAATCTCAACCAAGAGGCCCAATTTGCCTGGCAACTAAACATCATCTCCAAATGGCATTAAACAGAAAAGCAGACACAGTTCAAGGAGATATTCTAGGCAGATCTAATGGATTTAAGAAACAGCAGGCATGAACATTTTCATCGAAGCTCAACATCAACCTATAGCATGGTCAGCAGCATAGCAGCAACAACATGATTATGCAGATACACATAATAACAGCAGGGGCACTTCATGGTATCTCCAAACATTCATCATTAATCAAGGAATTCAATAGCCTCATGCAGAAAAATGACACATGGTGTAGTAACCTTCATGCAATCAAAACTCCAACATGGTGAACAGCAGTGCAACAACAATGTTCATGCACATCCCAACGACAATCAAACATACACATTTATGCAGAAATTTTGGCAAGCTCTAGGGTTTATAACAGCAAGGTTTTAACAGTAACATCAACCAACAATTGTGAACAAACAAAACATAAACAGAATCCTCAATAATCCTGACCTATGAAGCACCATTAACATGTACATCAATTAACAGCCAAATACACATAATCATGAGCTCATGTACTGGGCAGGGTAGGGTTTCAAGACAGCAACAAGCAACTACCATCATGCATCCGACCAAGAACAAAAATCCCAAAATCAAACGTATGAATAGCATCAACAAACCTTCAGTATCACAATCATGGCATCAATTTTCAACAAATTATCACAACCAAGCTAAACCAATGGAAAATGCATTTGTTCACCAAAATGTAAATCCAGATTTCAGACAGCATACTCGACCATTTTAGTTCATTCAAAGCTTAAACCAACCTACTAAACAAGATGTACACGGAACATGGCATGGCTTTGGATAATAAGGAATTCGAAAAAATACCAATGATGGAGCAAGTTGATGATGCAGTACAAAAGGAGGTGCTCCAGTTGACAAATGATGCTCAAAAGCACTCCCAAACAATACTTGGATGATGGAGGAAGCAAAGGTTGCTCGTGTCTTTTGGTGGTCTTCTCAGAATTTTCCAAATGCCAATTTGCAAGAAGAGAGTGAGAGTGTGTTTTCTGAAGTGTGGCTGCCAAAAACTAGGGTTCAAATGTCCAGAAGAAATGCTTTATATCACCTGCTTAAGGTCTGCTAATGGTATTATAACTTGGTTTAGTTCAAAATACCCCATTTGCTATTTTGCTAATTATGCATAAGTGAGTGATGGAGGGTGTATTTGCTCGAGTGGGCCTTAAACAGGCTGTAAACAGACTTGCCAAACTGCTGTTTTGCATCTGTTTTTGGTCTTACTAACAATGCCTTGCTCAAATGAAAATGATTGTACAATTTGCCAATTTGAAAAATGTGGAAAATGGAGGTGCAATGCTGCTTGAGTGGGCTGGAAAGGCTGCAGAAGGACATTCCAATTGCTGCTTGTGGTTGTACAGAAAATGCTGTATGTGTTTTGCTTATGTACTTCCTTTTTTGCACCTTTTGCCAATTTTGCATTTTGATTCAAAATGATGATAGAATGATGGTATGGACATGGTTTTGGAATTGGAACAAGTCACAAATATGATATGGAACATTTCCCAATTGACCAAATCGAGAAAAAGTCAAAAACTCAAAAAGTCAAAGTTTGGTCAAACTTTGAATTTAAATGCAAAAGGTCCAAAAATGCCATTTCGATTGGCAAGGTTTCAGGTCATGAAATTTATATTTTTGGAAAGAGGATGAAAAATGTGGTTTGTAGGAAAAAACCCCACCAAATTTGGCCTTATGGTTTGGGAGATATGGCCCTTTGAAGTTCACAAATTGATGAAAATGATTGGATCATATCTTGACAACCATACATGGGATTTGAGAGTTCTTGGACTTTTTGAAAATGGGAGAACAAGACCTTCAACTTTCATGTTGGGCAAAAATTCATTTGAAGCTTGTATCATGATGTAAGTTGAGGATCAAGAAGTTTCCATTTTTGGCAGTTGAAATTACAGGTCCAGTTTCTATTTCAGGAAATTTTCTGATTGGCTTGATTTTCTTCCATGATGTTGATTTCCATGACACATGAGGCCTATTAGGACATGAATAAGCTCCTTCAAACCATTTCCATCCATCAAAACCAAAGAATCAACCACAGTTGACCAACTTTGACTTTCTAGGGTTTTGGACTTGACTGTGCACTTCTGATGAATTCCAAACCCTAGTTCCTTGAGACTTTGACTTCAAATGATGTAACAAGACATATGAACTCTTGATTGATGACCATGGTGCCCAAATTCCACAAGAATGGCCACCATCCACTGCTTTGATTGACTGTTGACTATCTAGGGTTTTGTGCCTGCCTGTGCATTGACTGATGACATCTGAGCCCTCAACCCTTGACTTGAACACTTCAAATAGACCTCCAAGATATGTGAACTTGTTGGTCAAACCCTAAGACCTTGATTCCTTAAGAAACACCTTGGCTTGAATGATGGACTGACCTCCTGATCAGTTTGACCTGATTCTTGCTTGCTTGCTCTTGAGGCGACTGAGGAACAATGCAAATGTATCATGATATGCTATGACCTAATATGAAATGATATGTACAATGATAGGTGCAAATTTGAGGTGCTACAGCTGCCCCTATTCAATCAGCTGGGAACCCGAACGGATGATAGCAATGGCTGTCAGACTTTCAGGGTAAACAGGGATTGAATACAAAAGAACCGTAGAAATTTGCACCGACTGGATGAAATATAGGAGAACCACGTCATTTACCGATGACAAACTGCAAGACAGCTTCAGAAAAGCGAAACCATTTACCGATGGTTGAAGAAACTGGAACTTCAATATTTACAGATATTGACTTCAGCACGATCATTTACCGATGGCTGGAAACTGGAGACCTGATATTTACCGATATCAACTTCAGCACGACCATTTACCGATGGCGGCTGGGGAAAACAAATTTCTGAAAAACAAAACCATTTATCGATGGTTAAAGCTTTGATATTTACCGATATCAACTTCAGCACGACCATTTACCGATGGCTACTGGGAAATAGTTTGATGTTGAAAAGGAAGCAAAACCATTTACCGATGGTGGCTTCAAAGAAACTTGACATTTACCGATGTCAAACTTAGCAAGACCATTTACCGATGGCTGCTGCAACTGGGAGCTCGATATTTACCGATATCGAAGAAAGCTGGGCCATTTACCGATGGCATCTCCGCTTGGGGAGAAACAAAATCTTCGTGGTGATACCAGACGAGACGTTTACCGACGACTTCTGGGGATCCTGATTTTATTAACAAGGGAACAAAGAAATGACCAGACATTTACCGATGACTGGGGTGAGACACGATGTTTACCGACATCGAAAGATGATGTTTACCGACATCAAAAAGAACGACCAGACATTTACCGATGACTGGGGTGAGACACGATGTTTACCGACATCGAAAGATGATGTTTACCGACATCAAAAGGAATGACCAGACATTTACCGATGACTGGGATGAGAAATTTATTGGGGAAAGACAAACAGATATTTGCAACTGAACACCAGACAAGACATTTACCGATGACTCTACTGGGGATTTCTGTTGGGGATTATCAGACATTTACCGATGACTGAAAGAAATACTCGATGTTTACTGACACCGAAGCAATGGCGTTTACCGACACCAAAAAATGACCAGACATTTACCGATGACTGGGTGGAACTCGATGTTTACCGACACCGAAACAATGGCGTTTACCGACACCAAAACAAAGAAGACACACGCGGGTGTTGACATGACACTTACTGGTATCACAAAGAACAATATTTGGGATACATCAAGGCAAGACTGATCACTTGCAGGGGGTCTCACTGGGGAGAAACAAACTATCTGTCACCATCGGGTGAGGAAATAAACCTCTGTCACCATCGGGTGAGGAAATAAACCTCTGTGGGGATAATCAAATCTGAATGCTGTCGAAGCAACTGTAGCTGATTTGCTGTGTTGATGTTGAACAAAATATGATCCTGCCTCTGCCGGGGATACAGTCTGATGTGGTTTCGAACACATGAATGCATATGTTTGAATTTTTCTATGGCGTAATGCTCCATATGGGATGGAAATGCTACGCATTTTCGAGGATGCAATGATTACTATATGCAATGCAATATGAGGACTCTGCGGGGAGAGATACACAGGACGACTGTGCCGAGTAATCTTCAAGATAAATCCACTGGGGAAACCAACAACTGCTGGGGAGCCAACAGTGCAAATCCACTAGGGGAAGACAAGGCAACTTGCTGGGGAGAAATGAATCAACTCTGCTAGGGAGAAAACAAAGGTAACCTGCTGGGGGTAGACCAATCAAACCCACAAAAATTCCGCTTGGGGAAATAACCGCTCTGCTGAGGAAATCACTATTCCGCCGGGGGAGATAAACTAAGAGACTCTCTGGGGATAAGGCCCACACAAACCTCAGATACAATAAACTCTGCTTTGGGGAATAACTTGTTACTTCGCTGGGGACGACCCACATAATCCACGAGTAAAAACAACTCAGCTGGGGATGCGGATATCGATCTGCCACGATGACTCACCCAATCCTCTGGTAGGATAAACTCTGCTGGAGAGGTAACTGCTTCGCTGGGGAAGACTTAAACAAAACATAGATCCGGATAATGATTCTGTCTGGGGAAAGCACTGCTGGAGAATGCTCACAGGCGACGACCTTACTGGGGAAAATATTCACAGGTGACGACCTGCAAATTGGAACAACAGATGCCCCAGGGAGTATATGGACAAGACACGCTCAAGTGTTCTCAACATTCAAAATGATTTTCAAATGTTTTAACTTTCTGCACGTCATTGTTTAGCCTTCATGTTTTCATATGCAATGTTTATCAAAAATTCGGACGTTTTTGCAAACAAAACAGTAAAAATAAAAACAAGAGCAACTTATCTGAATAACGACTTTTATTGATTGAAAGTGTGCCTGAAAAGGCAAATACATTGGGAAGCAATTCCTAGAAAGAGGTAATTGCGCACAAAAGGAAAATAAACTATCCTAATGGCAATGTGAACACGGCATCCACTGTTTCCCAATTCTGTTATAACTCATAGATCATCAGTTTCCTCCCGATTCCTTGCTTTCTGAGAAGAATGACTGGACCGATCACATCTTTGGAGATGGCAGCTGACGAAGCATGACGAAGTACAGATGACTCAGACTGTAGTTTTCGCTTTAATCCCTCTTTTGGCTGGACCGCCCTTTCGGGTTTTCAATCCACCGGGATACCCATTTTTGCCTAAGCCGCCCTTGCGGGTTTTCGACTTACCGGGTGTACAATTTTTTCATTTTATCCCTAACTTTTGCCCGAACCTTTTTTCTGTTTTTTGGTTCGCCGGGATGCCCATTTTTGCCTGGACTATTTTGTTCTTTTTGTCCAGCGGGTCAATTTTATGCGAAGTATTTTTTGACTACATCTGAGTTAACAGGGGAAGGAAAATCTTCACCATCCATAGTTGTAAGCATCAAGGCTCCACCGGAGAAGACCTTCTTCACAACATATGGACCTTCATAGTTAGGAGTCCACTTGCCCCTGTTATCTGCACCGGGAGGAAGGATCCTCTTCAAAACTAGATCGCCAGTTTGAAATGTCCGAGGACGCACTTTCTGATCAAAGGCTCGCTTCATCCTCCTCTGATACAACTGCCCATGGCACACAGCTGCTAACCGTCTTTCTTCGATAAGGCTTAACTCATTAAACCTTGTACGAATCCACTCGGCTTCGTCCAGCTTGACATCCAATAGTACCCTCAGAGAAGGGATCTCCACTTCAACTGGTAGGACTGCTTCCATACCATACACAAGGGAGTAGGGGGTTGCCCCGGTCGACGTACGCACTGAGGTACGGTATCCATGCAAAGCGAAAGGCAACATCTCATGCCAATCTTTGTACGTAACGACCATTTTCTGCACAATCTTCTTGATGTTTTTGTTAGCCGCCTCTACAGCACCGTTCATCTTTGGTCTGTAAGGAGAAGAATTGTGATGTTCAATCTTGAAATCTCTGCATAAGTCTTTCATCATTTTGTTATTGAGATTCGAACCATTGTCAGTGATGATTCTCTCGGGAACTCCATAACGACAGATGATTTCTTTCTTGATGAACCGAGCAACCACTTGTTTGGTGACGTTGGCATAGGAAACTGCTTCCACCCATTTGGTGAAGTAATCAATCGCAACCAAGATGAAGCGATGTCCATTAGAAGCAGTTGGCTCTATCCTCCCAATCATGTCAATGCCCCACATGGCGAACGACCAAGGCGAGTTCATGACATTCAACGGGCTTGGTGGTACATGCACCTTGTCGGCATAGATTTGACACTTATGGCATTTCCGAGCATATTTGAAGCAATCGGATTCCATAGTCATCCAATAATATCCGGCTCTCAGCAATTTCTTCGACATTGCATGACCACCAGCGTGGGTACCAAACGAACCCTCGTGCACTTCTTGCATTAACATGTCTGCTTCGTGTCTATCCACGCATCTGAGCAAGACCATGTCAAAGTTCCTCTTGTATAGCACATCATCCTGATTCAGATAAAAGCTTCCAGCTAGCCTTCTCAGGGTCTTCTTGTCATTCTTCGACGCACCCTCAGGATACTCTTGAGTCTTGAGGAAGTTCTTGATGTCATAATACCACGGCTTATCATCAATAGCATTAACAGACTCGGCTGCAAACACATATGCAGGCCTCTCGAGTCGATTCACAGCAACATGTGGCACATGATTCCACCAATGAACCTTTATCATAGAGGATAAAGTAGCCAAGGCATCAGCCATCTGATTCTCGTCCCGGGGGACATGATACAACTTCACCTTCTTGAAGAACGTCAGTATTCTTCTGGTGTAGTCTCTATACGGAATCAGATGTGGCTGGTTTGTATTCCAATCTCCATTGACCTGATTGATCACTAGAGCTGAATCTCCAAATATGTCGAGTGTTTTGATCCTCAGATCAATGGCTTCTTCTATCCCCATGATACAAGCCTCGTACTCAGCTTCATTGTTGGTGACGTCGAATGTCAATCTGGCAGAAAAAGGTATATGAGCACCTTTGGGATTGATCAACACTGCGCCAATACCATTACCGTTCATATTCACGGCCCCATCAAACATCAGTGTCCACTTGTCATCAGGATCAGGTCCTTCCTCAACAAGCGGCTCTTCACAGTCTTTCGCCTTCAGATACATGATGTCTTCATCAGGGAATTCAAACATCATAGGCTGATAGTCGTCGATCGGTTGCTCGGCGAGATAGTCTGACAGAATACTACCCTTGATGGCCTTCTGCGACGTGTACTGAATGTCATACTCCGTTAAGATCATCTGCCAACGAGCAACACGTCCGGTGAGAGCTGGCTTCTCAAAGATGTATTTGACTGGATCCATCCTAGAAATCAACAGAGTAGTATGGTTCAACATATACTGCCTTAGTCGGCGAGCAGCCCAGGCCAAAGCACAGCAAGTTTTCTCAAGCAGTGAATATCTTGTTTCACAGTCGGTAAACTTTTTGCTCAGGTAGTATATGGCATGCTCTTTTCGACCAGACTCGTCATGCTGACCCAATACACACCCCATCGAAGTCTCGGTGACTGATAGGTACATGATCAGTGGTCTCCCTGGAACTGGAGGGATAAGGATTGGAGGGTTTTGCAAGTATTCTTTGATTTTGTCAAAAGCTTCCTGACAGTCGTCATTCCATCTGATCGCCTGATTCTTTCTGAGAAGCTTGAAAATTGGTTCACATGTAGCAGTTAGATGAGATATGAACCTTGCAATGTAGTTCAATCTCCCTAAAAACCCACGGACTTGCTTTTCCGTCTTCGGTTCAGGCATCTCTTGAATAGCTTTGACTTTAGCTGGATCTACCTCAATCCCTTTCTCACTGACAATAAAGCCTAAGAGCTTCCCAGATCTTACCCCAAACGTGCACTTGTTCGGATTCAGCCTCAGTTTGAACTTGACCAGTCTGTCAAACAACTTCTGCAGATTTACCAGGTGCTCCTCTTCCGTCTGCGACTTCGCAATCATATCATCCACGTACACTTCGATTTCGTTGTGCATCATGTCATGAAAGAGAGTCGTCATTGCCCTCTGATAGGTAGCACCGGCATTCTTCAGCCCAAATGGCATCACTTTGTAGCAGAACGTGCCCCAAGGTGTAATGAATGTCGTCTTTTCCATGTCCTCTGGCGCCATCTTGATCTGGTTGTAGCCTGAGAAACCGTCCATGAAAGAGAATACCGAGGATTGAGCCGTATTATCAACCAATACATCGATGTGAGGTAATGGGAAATCATCTTTCGGACTCGCCCTATTCAGATCTCGGTAATCGACACACATCCTGACTTTGCCATCCTTCTTCGGCACGGGAACAATGTTGGCAACCCACGGCGGGTAACTTGTAACAGCCAGGAAACCTGCATCCCACTGCTTCTGAACCTCTTCTTTAATCTTGACAGCCATATCAGGACTAGTTCTGCGAAGCTTCTGCTTGACCGACGGACACTCTTCCCTAAGAGGTAACCGATGCACCACGATGTCTGTATCCAACCCAGGCATATCTTGGTATGACCAGGCGAATATTTCCACATATTCTTTCAGCATCTCGATTAGCCTCCTCTTGACAGAGTCTTCTAAAGCAGCCCCAATCTTGATCTCTTTTCTGGCGCCCTCAGTACCCAGATTGACGACTTCCAACTCTTCCTGGTGAGGTTGGATGACCCTTTCCTCTTGCTTCAGTAGTCTGACCAATTCTGCAGGGAGTTCACAGTCTTCCTCACTCTCCTCTTCAGCTTGGTAGATGGGATTGTTGAAATCATACTGAGCCATAACAGAGTCGTTCACAGTGGATGCCAAAAGATCACTTCTGCATGTTTAATGTTTTGTTTTTAGAAAAAGATTTCAATAAAGTCACAAAAAACAAAAACATTGCCAATTTTATTGTTTTGAAAAAGTGGGAAAACAGAAAATAGAAAGACAAAGATCTCAAAATTTGATTGAAAAAACGTCCTTTATTTATAAACATTGCGAACATGATGTGGCCCTACAATGAACCACTACGCCCTGGGCAGAACGTAGGGTTTTCATGCAAAATGAAAAAAACAAAAGAAAATTACTCTGTCAGTAGAGTAACTTGGACCACATCTTCTGCTGTCCAGTTGTTGATGACCTCGCCTGGTGCACAAGGGCGGACCCAGACATCCAAATCACAACCACTATCTTCACCATCAGTAGCAAAGACATCTCCATGGTTCATCAGCCCAGCGCTGGTGAAGGTGCTCGGACCTGCTTGTACATGCTGCTCTGCTGCGAGAGGCTCGTACCCAATGCCGAATTTATCTTCCTTAACAGGAAGGTCAACCATTTTGCCCTAGCCTTCCGCTTTACCGGAGTCAACAACCTCCTTGGCTTGCTTGTACGATGATATTGAAGCGCCCGGCTTCCTCTGCTCTGCACAAGCTACACCTTCTAGTGCCACAGTCTCGAATGCCTGGCACAGGGTTTCGTGGATCTCGCCATCCACCTCCACATACTTGAATGAGGAGAGATGACTCACCAGAATCTCCTCTTCACCGCAGACGGTCACAATCTGACCGTTCCAGACATACTTGAGCTTCTGATGGAGAGTCGACGAGACTGCCCCAGCGGCGTGAATCCAAGGACGCCCCAACAAACAGCTGTAAGCAGGCTGAATGTCCATCACATAAAATACGATGTCAAAGGTCTCAGGACCTATCTTCACCGGCAATGTGACTTCACCAAAGACAGAACGCTTGGATCCATCAAATGCACGAACTATCAGGTCACTGGGAGTGAGCACAACTCCCTCGACATCGATTTTCTTTAGAATCTGCTTCGGAAGGACATTCAGGGACGACCCGGTGTCCACTAGCACGTGAGATAATACTGCGCCCTTGCACTCCATAGTGATGTGCAAGGCTTTGTTGTGGTTGCGGCCCTCAGGCGTTAGATCTAGGTCAGTGAAACCTACACCATGCCTGGTACTCACATTTGCTAGTACACCCTCCAGCTGGTTGACAGATATCTCTTGCGGGACGTATGCCATGTTCAACATCTTCAACAGAGCGTCCCGATGTGCCTCAGAACACATCAGCAAGGAGAGTATCGAGATTTTCGACGGAGTTTGGTTGAGTTGATCAACAATCTTGTAGTCACTCTTTTTGATGATCTTCATGAACTCCTCAACATCTTTCTGAAAAGAATCCTCAGCCTCCTTCTGAGCCGGTTCTTCGTCAACCACTGCCTGTTTGCCCTTAGCTCTTGCGGATGACTCAGCAGCAGCATCCCTCACAGGCTGAGGCGCAAACAGTCGTCCACTCCTTGTGAAGCCTCCCTGTCCTCCAACATTGTCCACCACCGGACTTGCAACAGCAGGGATCCTCACAGGAGCACTGATAGTAACCGGCGTTTGAACAACCGACCTTGTCTGGTTACCAGCCCTCCTATCTCGGCGATAGGCATTGTCATAACTCCAGGGCACAGCTCTACTATTTTCATTCTGCCTTCTGCCAGGCGCAACAATAGTAGCAGGTGCTCTGATGGTTACCGGGGTAGGAATGGTAACCGGAGTATTGCTGGTGGTGGGTATACTGACAGCCCCACGTCCTCTTCCTTCAGCCGGCTTATAAAAAATGGTGACAGTAGACACTGCCCCATTATATTTGGTAGCACGGCTAAACTGCAAACAGCCTTCGTCCATCAGACTTTGAATTCCAGCCCTCAGCTGGTCACAACCATCCATGGCCTCTGAACAGCCCAAACAATCTTCTGAACAACCTGGGTCAACACCCCCCTTTAGCAATCGGTCCTTGACAATCAGTAAGGAAGTCTGGACATCTTCAACATTCACAACCAGATCTTCAGCTTCTCCATCTTCAATGTTATTAACCCTATGCCCTCCATGTTGTGGCATAGGATTGTTTACCACATTCGGAACCGGAGAGAAGTTAATTGTCTTGGAATCAATCAGATCCTGAACCTTGTGCTGAAACGCCCGGCATCTTTCAGTATGGTGGCCTGGTGCCCCAGAGTGAAAGTCACATCTTACATTGGCATCATAGCCGGGTGGCAGCACAGTAGGAGTTGCCATTGTACGCAACTCTACAAACCCTAACCGGAGTAGCTCGGGTAGTAGTTCTGCGTACGACATAGGCAGAGGGTCAAATCTCCTATCAGGATTCAATCTCTGTCTCTGCTGAAAAGGACGTTGCTGTTGTTGCTGCTGTTGTTGAGGTCGTTGCGGTTGTTGTGGTTGTTGTTGAACTCTTTGTTGTTGTGGACGCGGTTGAGGCGCAGGAATGGTCACTGCGGCGATTGGACGATACTGGTCCCTGTTGTTGGCTCTGTAAGCACTCCCTCTGTGCTGTACAGCGTTGGTTTCTCCTTCTCTACGGCGAGGTGCCCCAGAGAAGGGTTTCTTCGAAGAAGATGAGGAACCAGCATCATGGATCCTCCCAGCTTTGATCAAGCTCTCAGTTCTTTCGCCGCAGATCACGACGTCAGAAAAGCTTCCGAATGGGCAACTTCCCATCCGGTCCATATAGACACCTTGTAGAGTGCTAATGAACATGTCAGTCAACTCCCTTTCCAGCATAGGGGGTTGAACTCTCGCAGCTAGTTCGCGCCATCTCTGGGCGTACTCTTTAAAACTTTCATTGTTCTTCTGACATAAACTTTGTAACTGAGTTCTGGTTGGAGCCATGTCCATATTGTGCTTATACTGCCTGAGGAACGCCTCACCCAGGTCTCTCCAGCACCGAATTGAATCCCGCTTCAATTCCATGTACCAATCCAAGGATGCCCCAGATAGACTATCCTGGAAGAAATACATCCACATCTTCTCATCGTCTGTATATGCGGATATCTTTCTATAGTACGCCTGCACATGGGTGCGAGGGCAAGAGGTACCGTTGTATTTGTCGAATGACGGCGCCTTGAATTTGTGCGGGATTCTAAGTCCTTCAACCAATCCCATGTTCGTAACGTCAAAACCGAGGGAGTTTTGACATTCCATCGCCCTGATTTTCTCAGCAAGGGCCTCAACTTTGCGATCTCTCGCATCATTTCTACCCAAGATATTGTCGTCTTCGCTGAGCATAGTGAATAAATCCTCTTGTCTGTCAACAATTGGAATTCTGTTACGGACCGGAGCATGGATGACTCTGGGACTAACAACATCCGGAGCAATCGGTTGACCGTCGACTCGGATACCCCTCAACTCTTCACCCACAGCGTAGTTGTTGACGGGAATAGCAGCGGCAGGGACCTCAGGAACTGGGTTTCCTTCTTGCAGAGGCTGGTTGGGCGGGGGCAATGTAGCTTCTTGCCTCTGGACCATTGCTCGGAGTTCTTCTTGACCTTGCGCAACCCCTTGCATCATGTGGATAAATTGGGCCATGCTTGCCCTCATCTCTGCCAACTCGGCTTGTACTTGATCCATGTTACGTTGATGGTTGAGCCTCGTTGAGTAGCGGTGCGGCCTTTGGTCAGCTATCCTGTCTGGACACAGGAATCAAAGTGAGAAGATGGCCTGAGAACACCTGTTATGCAAATGAGATGAGTATGATGCATGCAATGCTTGTGCAAATGCTTTGTTTTCAAGGAACCCTTAGGGTATTGTTTGCAATATTTTGAATATTTAGACATTTTTGTTTGCTCACGGAAATATTTCATTCAATATATTGAGACAAAGAAATACAGCATTCCTGATTTATTACAGAGAGAAAAGGTAAATGACATCCTATGGATCCCTAGAAGCTCGGGATGCTGGAAGACGGGAAGTGCACAACTTCTTGATCTCCCTCTCATAGGCAGCCTCCATGTCAGCTTTCTCTTTGGCAAGTCGATCATACTTCCTCTTCCAGAATTTGGATGACTGAGGAAGCAGAGAAGTCCAAGTGTCGTTCGGATCGTCGATCACTCGGTGCTCGAGAAATTCAATCATAGCATCCTTCTCCTTGAGCTGCTGCAGCAATTCCTCTCTCTCGCGGATCCAGGCACGCGAAAGGTCTTCTTCTCTCAACTCCTCTATACGTTGGGTAGGGAGGGTTGAAGGCCCAGCCACATCCAACAGCGTAGGTCTCGGATGATCATATGGCATCAGATAGGTAGCAGCCCTCTGTCTGACCCAAGAGGTATATGGCTCCAAAGCAATGCAGTTCTTTGGACCCAATTCATTCCTACTCTTTATGCGAATATTGCGCCAAGCGCGGACAAATCTGGCTTTCAGGCCTTGGGGATCTTTACCCTCCTGAAAGAATACGCCTTCTAACAGAATGTTATGGGGTTTATCCTTTAGGGGGAACCCAAGCTGACGACGTGCAAGCGTAGGGTTGTAGGTAATCCCACCGCATGTACCAAGAAGAGGCACATTGGGGAATTCACCACAAGAATTGATGATCTGGACGGTATCATACACGCGATCATACCAGGTGATATCATCATTGGTGAGAGACATGAGTCTCTGAGACCACCGTAGACATCCCTTATTCTCCTTGAAAGCGACTGTCTGCGGCAAGTGCGAAATAAACCACTTGTACAGCAGGGGTAAACAGCAGACAATGACTCCTCCATTCTTCATGTTCCTCAGGTGCATGGAGACATATGTATCACCCAACAAGGTCGGAACTGGATTAAGGACTGCAAAGATCCTAATGGCGTTCATGTCAACGAACTTGTCGAAGTTGGGGAACAGCACCAACCCATAGATGAGTAGCACAAACAGAGCCTCAAAGGCGTCCTCACTCATGGCCTTCCCATAAAAAGTAGCTTGGGAAATGAGGAACTCGGAAGGAAAACCTTGAATTCCGCCTTTGGTAGTCAGGTTAGCTCCAATCAGATCTTCATCTATGTGCAACAGACTAGCAATCTCTCGAGCAGATGGAATACTCTCTAGGCCACTGAACGGCACTTGATCCAGAATCGGAATCCCAATGAGGTGAGAGTATTCTTCCAAAGTCGGCAGTAGCTGGAAGTCTGGGAATAAGAAGCAACGATGCAACGGATCGTAGAACTGAGCAAGAGTACTCATCAACCCTTCGTCAACCTGAGTGGTGAGCAGAGGCAGAAGCTTCCCATAGCGAGCTTTGAAACCCAAAGGATCTAATACATATGATGTCAGATTCCTTAACTCTTTTACATCAGGCTGCTTGAAGCTGTATTTCTTTGTATGTCTTTTTGGTTTTTCCATTGTCTGAAAAGTTTGCAAATAAACCCTTTAAGTTCCTTGAACATTTTCTTTTTCTGATGATGACATGTATGCGGATGAGTGCATGAATGTATGAATGCAACAAACACACTCAAGAATCAAGCAAGTCACACCAAACAAAGGTCGTGGGAAAGCTCTATGTATCCTTAATATCAATCATCCATTTTGGTGGATTTAGGTTTTCACCTTATCGACACCCAAGTTCCATTGATATTAACGGTACATGAACCGGTTCAAACATCCCTAATATCAACCAGCCGCTTTGGTGGATTTTAGGTTTTGCACCCGATCCGGGATCCATTGATATTAACGGTGTTTGAACGACTCAACCACGAATCAAGGGTTTGTTGAGAGTCACGAGCATGGGGTCTCGGTTAAGAACCACCCAAAAGGAGTGTACTAGGGTTTAAACCTGCCAGACATGTTCTATCAGAGGTTCCCATAATCATCGTTCCATCTTTCGAATATTATCGGAGGAACGAATACTCGTATTCCAAGAATATTCTCAAGAGAAACTCTTATGAGTGTAGTATCGCGTGACAATCGTATCAGAACTGACATCTGAACAACCTCCGCACTACGGTCCTAAAAATAGGCCAAGGTGGGTTTGGTAAACTAAGGTCCTTGGCTTCTGCGGCACATGATTGAAAGAATAATGCCTAACCACAAATGACTTGTGTGACATTATTAGTTCAACATGACCTCCACCAAGTGAATGGGCTCGCAAGTCAACTGGCTAAGGAATACTCCACACCAGTCGACAAGACTATGCCATTCTCCTATCCTAGAGTGCACTCGAGTTCGGGTATAGAACTCATCTCACAGACCACCAAAGCAAACAGCAATGTATATCAAGCAATTCACACATTACAATCAATACAGTGATCCCAAATGGTACAAGAATAAATCAAATAACAAATAACAATATATCACAACAAAGGTGAAAAGTAGGCACTACCGCCAAGGAAACTAGCTTCCCCAGCAGAGTCGCCACTTTTCTGTAGCGGTGTATTCGTCGCCATATGATTTATCAATTAAACCATAAGCAAAGCATACAAAAGTTTCGAGTCGCCACCGCACTTTTATTTATCCAAAGGATTGGCTAAAAAGCGAACAAAAGCCTAAGAAGTTTTACACGTAGAAAACTAATAAAAGATCAGAGATTCTGGGTAAGGGGTAAATTACGCAATGGGAAGGTGTTAGGCACCCACTGCGTCCTAGGTACTCCTAGGGAGCCCTTTTCACACTTGTTGTAAAAGATTGTTATTTGTTAAGACATATGCATTGTGCAAACATAAGTGAGATGATGAGGAAAGAATGTACAAGTTTTATTGGGTTTGAGCGGATGAACCCGCTGCCTACGTACCTTCCATCAAAGGTAAGGATCAAAACGCCGTAGTTCGGCTAAAAGATTTCCAAAAGTGAGTTGGATTCAATTTTAAACAATAGCACTGAGGCTTTTCATTATCAATGGGAGAACACTCGACCAAAACCAACATCCACCATGCGAGGATAGCTTCGACGTACGAGAGGGGTTAACCCTATTTTCAGTACGGAAGTCTTACTGTCGACTCACTAAAGATAAGGTGAGGTTTACATCAACCACAATGATAATTGAAACCTACGGCTAATGCATGAAAAGATTAATGGACATGGCCAAAACAAGTGAATGAGTGAAGTTAATTGATTGTGATTATGAAAATGAAGTCAAAGTATGATTAAGATTAATTCAAAAGAAGTATTATGAAATGGAGTTTGTGAAAAGAGTCAAGGACTTGAGTCCAGGTTTTTAGTTTGAAAAACATGAAGATGTTTGCACAATGTTTAAGTCAAGTTTAAGATCAAAGTGTGAAAAGGTTCTAGGACACAATGAGGATGAATGAGTGAGGATGGAAAGTAAAGCTTCTCAGGAGGTTCACTTCTTGAGATCATATGAGAAATGATTCAAGGGTGTCCTTTGGAATGGAAAGTAAGTAATGATGAAATGAACAAACAAATGATACCGGATGCCACTCAATGGTCTTACTCCAGTCTCACAAACAAAAGCGGATATCGGATACCAATAGCTGGATTTACACCAATCTCCATAAACAGAAATGGATATCAGAGGCCACTCAATGGTCTTACACCAATCTCCTCAAAAAGAAAACAATGAAGAAATATGGAAGTCAACTGCCAGCTTGTGGGACTTAGGTTAACTCCACACATGATCATAGGAAAGCAAATGCCAACTTGTGGGACTTACAATTGCATCCTCTCACAAACAAAGAAAGCAAAACAGGGATGTCAGATGCCAACTTGTGGGACTTACTCTAACACACAGTATGATCCTAGGAAAACAAAGGCCAACTTGTGGGACTTACAATTGTATCCTCACATACAAACAAACAAGGCAATAAGCAAAGACAAAATGAGTGGCCAATGTGATGGTCTTATACTCACTTCCATATCATAGGAACAAATGCCAACTTGTGGGACTTACAATTGTCCTCAATGGGCAAACAACAATAACAAAAGTCACACAGACAAATGGTATGATCATGCACTAACGGCAATTGATGATGATGATAAATGCATAACATACAGGCAAGCAAGTGTATATGAAGCAATCAAACAATCAATGAATATCAAACAGCACACTCTATAGCCAAACAAAGGGGGCTCACACAAGAGGGTTTGACTTTGAAAGTCCACTGTAATAGGTGAAGGTCGCTCTTAACCTGGCCATTGAGGGGCTCAGGTGAAGCAGATGAAAAGGAGATGAGGGGTGTGCCTCATTGCTTCTATCTCAAATCAGAGAGAGCATCAAAGAAAGTGTGGGAGTTCAGAAAGTAGGAACTCTCTCCACATTATTGACTCGATCGGATCTTGGGTATTTATCTCAATGCTTCAACCAGGTACTGGGAGCAAAGAGAGGACACACTGAATAGTGGGGGATAGATTGCTTATCCCTACCTTCCACCAATTGCCTCAAATGAGGACTTTTCCTGCTTGGGACAATTTTAAACAAACACAGGCGTTGCCTCTTAAGGAGGACTTCAGACAGTTTGCCCGGTCAAATAACAGACCGGGTCTCCAGACTACATGAAGAAAGAAAGGTTTATACCTCAAAGCAATTGCTAAAAAGCAAAGCAAGCAATCAAGTTCGAAGAACTTAGGCAACTAAAGTACCTGCAAGAGTCAAACTCATTAGTAAACAAGTCAACAGTCAAAATCAAAGGCAAATGGATAGACAGTCAACCACAGAAGGTCAACTGTGCAAAGCAAGACTCAAGTTACATGAGTCACCTACAAAACAAAAGGTTAGCATGGGATAAACAAATCAAATCCAAACAAATTTGAATGATCTTTGAAGTATTGTGCTCAACCTGAAACAGAGGAACTCAACATAAGTCCAAAGGACCACTAGGACTAGCCTAGGGTCGAACATGAAAGAAAAAGTCAAGGCAAGCGAGGAAAAGTCAACTCAAAGTCAAAGTCAACCAATTAGAAAGCAAACACAATTGGGCCCACATTCAAATCATGCATCATTGTCATTTCCTGGATATTTGAAGTCAAAACATGGCAAAGGAAAGCATACAAAAGTCAACAGAATGACTTGCATCAAAAGTCAACTCAAACAATTCCAAAAATTATGAAATAAATCACACTCAATCCTAACATCTAACATGGTAGACATGTAAAATTTCATGGCATTTGGATGAGAGGAAGGCAGTCAAATAAAATCATGAAGTCAAACTAAATTCAAGTAAGCATGGTGAAAGTCAACAAGCATAGGTCAACTTCAAAAAATCATATCAATTTGAAAACAGAAGAGAAATGAATGAGATTAACACCAATGCAAAGCTCAAAGAGTCTAGTTATCACATATGAAATTTCATGGATATACAATGTGATTTGAGAATTTCACAAAGGATTTGGCAAGGCATAGCACAAAAAGTCAACAAATGACCAAGTATGAAAGAAAATTCTCAATCAAATGGAAAACAGCAAGATTAATTCCAAGAAAATTCATACATCAATTAGACATACAATGGATCATTCATGCAAAATTTGGAGTCATTTGGATGTAGGGAAGCATGTGAACAAAATTTGTGAAGATGCATGTTCATGGTATAGCAACAATTGTAACACATGACTTCAAAAAATCATAACTCCCAATCCACAAATGATAAATGCACAAAGTCTATATGGAGACAAAGGTCAAAGTGTCTAGTTTCATCACAAAAAATTTCAAAGGCAATGGATATAACATGACAATTTCACAATTGAAATGGCAAAGGGTGTCATTTTGGCATACATGTCAAGAAAATATTTGTCATTTAAAATCCAGACCATGGAAAATTAATTAAAAATCATGATTAAATAAAGAACACATTCATGAACATGTGGAAAAAATTTCAAGATTTTTTGATGAAAATTGAATGAGAAATAAATTGTGGAAATTGGATGAAATTATGGATGAAATATGAACACAAGGCATGGCAAATGGGGTCAACATAAGTCAACGCAGTGGCAAACTAGTAATTCTGGGTTCATTAAACAAAACTACAGCGTTTTGATGCATGGCAATGAAATAATCTGATTGGCTCTCAGCCAATGGAATAGTGACCGAGCCAATCAACTCAAACTCTGGGTTTTAAGAAAAAACCCTAAGGTTTCTAACAGCATGGCCAAGGCAAATGGACTCATATTCATGGACAACAATCGACAAACAACATCAAAGTGAATCATGGCACGAAACATCATCATCATGCAATGTCAACCCACATTAGAACAAGCACTCATGGGAAATTCTGGGAAGGGTTCTGTTCTATGGTTTAAAAAAAACAGCATACCACCATCATCATCATGTAATCAATCAACTGACATTTCAATAGCACAGTAACAGCATGGCATTATCTTCATGTTCATTAACAAATCAAAATCAGACAACAGCATGGTAACTACATGATAACACACTCATGATGCTCACACAATAATCAAACAGCAACCAAAACATACATGAGCTGGATTTTCTAAAAAGAATAACAGGGTTTGTCACGGCATGGTTTAGCAACATGGTCTTGAAACTTGGTTCATTAATATCATCAAACCAAGCAAAACAAGTAACAGCATACAACATATTCGAATGGATTTTCATGGGCAATGTTGAAGTTGCAAAACAGCAGGGCATTGGCAACATGTTCATGGTATTTCCAACATCAAATACGAAATTCGACCAGCACAACAGCAGCATAGTATTTGGTTCATGCAACATTATCCAGCTACTAATAAACATGAGCATGAAAAGAAATTCTGGACAGGTTTTAAGCAGCAACAGCATTCATCATGCAATCGACCAAAAGTGGAATCCAACAAAAGCACTCAAACAGCAGGACATTGGCATTGCAAACACTCAACAACACAGGAGCTTGGCCAACAATTACAACAGCATAGCATAATTATGGACAAAGTGTTTGGTTTAATCAACAGCAGCATTCATCATCCACATGTTATCATCATGAACAAAAGCAAACAAACAGCATGGTATTCACCATGGTATTACCAACACAAGATCACTTAGCATGGTACACAACAAGGTTCATGTAACTAGGGTTTGGCAATGGCAGCATGTATTCATGGTATCTTCATGCAACATGAGCAAACACAACAGCCAATGTTCATGCAGCAAGAGTTTTAACAAAAGGCAGGGCAATCATGTAATGTCCATACAGCAATCAAACAACAGCAACATACATCAATTCCACTCCAAGGTTCATCAACATCAAACAAAATTCGAACAAAAACACATAATAACATGGCACTGGTACAGGTTTGTTTATATGACCAACATCATGAGAAAATCAATCTCAACCAAGAGGCCCAATTTGCCTGGCAACTAAACATCATCTCCAAATGGCATTAAACAGAAAAGCAGACACAGTTCAAGGAGATATTCTAGGCAGATCTAATGGATTTAAGAAACAGCAGGCATGAACATTTTCATCGAAGCTCAACATCAACCTATAGCATGGTCAGCAGCATAGCAGCAACAACATGATTATGCAGATACACATAATAACAGCAGGGGCACTTCATGGTATCTCCAAACATTCATCATTAATCAAGGAATTCAATAGCCTCATGCAGAAAAATGACACATGGTGTAGTAACCTTCATGCAATCAAAACTCCAACATGGTGAACAGCAGTGCAACAACAATGTTCATGCACATCCCAACGACAATCAAACATACACATTTATGCAGAAATTTTGGCAAGCTCTAGGGTTTATAACAGCAAGGTTTTAACAGTAACATCAACCAACAATTGTGAACAAACAAAACATAAACAGAATCCTCAATAATCCTGACCTATGAAGCACCATTAACATGTACATCAATTAACAGCCAAATACACATAATCATGAGCTCATGTACTGGGCAGGGTAGGGTTTCAAGACAGCAACAAGCAACTACCATCATGCATCCGACCAAGAACAAAAATCCCAAAATCAAACGTATGAATAGCATCAACAAACCTTCAGTATCACAATCATGGCATCAATTTTCAACAAATTATCACAACCAAGCTAAACCAATGGAAAATGCATTTGTTCACCAAAATGTAAATCCAGATTTCAGACAGCATACTCGACCATTTTAGTTCATTCAAAGCTTAAACCAACCTACTAAACAAGATGTACACGGAACATGGCATGGCTTTGGATAATAAGGAATTCGAAAAAATACCAATGATGGAGCAAGTTGATGATGCAGTACAAAAGGAGGTGCTCCAGTTGACAAATGATGCTCAAAAGCACTCCCAAACAATACTTGGATGATGGAGGAAGCAAAGGTTGCTCGTGTCTTTTGGTGGTCTTCTCAGAATTTTCCAAATGCCAATTTGCAAGAAGAGAGTGAGAGTGTGTTTTCTGAAGTGTGGCTGCCAAAAACTAGGGTTCAAATGTCCAGAAGAAATGCTTTATATCACCTGCTTAAGGTCTGCTAATGGTATTATAACTTGGTTTAGTTCAAAATACCCCATTTGCTATTTTGCTAATTATGCATAAGTGAGTGATGGAGGGTGTATTTGCTCGAGTGGGCCTTAAACAGGCTGTAAACAGACTTGCCAAACTGCTGTTTTGCATCTGTTTTTGGTCTTACTAACAATGCCTTGCTCAAATGAAAATGATTGTACAATTTGCCAATTTGAAAAATGTGGAAAATGGAGGTGCAATGCTGCTTGAGTGGGCTGGAAAGGCTGCAGAAGGACATTCCAATTGCTGCTTGTGGTTGTACAGAAAATGCTGTATGTGTTTTGCTTATGTACTTCCTTTTTTGCACCTTTTGCCAATTTTGCATTTTGATTCAAAATGATGATAGAATGATGGTATGGACATGGTTTTGGAATTGGAACAAGTCACAAATATGATATGGAACATTTCCCAATTGACCAAATCGAGAAAAAGTCAAAAACTCAAAAAGTCAAAGTTTGGTCAAACTTTGAATTTAAATGCAAAAGGTCCAAAAATGCCATTTCGATTGGCAAGGTTTCAGGTCATGAAATTTATATTTTTGGAAAGAGGATGAAAAATGTGGTTTGTAGGAAAAAACCCCACCAAATTTGGCCTTATGGTTTGGGAGATATGGCCCTTTGAAGTTCACAAATTGATGAAAATGATTGGATCATATCTTGACAACCATACATGGGATTTGAGAGTTCTTGGACTTTTTGAAAATGGGAGAACAAGACCTTCAACTTTCATGTTGGGCAAAAATTCATTTGAAGCTTGTATCATGATGTAAGTTGAGGATCAAGAAGTTTCCATTTTTGGCAGTTGAAATTACAGGTCCAGTTTCTATTTCAGGAAATTTTCTGATTGGCTTGATTTTCTTCCATGATGTTGATTTCCATGACACATGAGGCCTATTAGGACATGAATAAGCTCCTTCAAACCATTTCCATCCATCAAAACCAAAGAATCAACCACAGTTGACCAACTTTGACTTTCTAGGGTTTTGGACTTGACTGTGCACTTCTGATGAATTCCAAACCCTAGTTCCTTGAGACTTTGACTTCAAATGATGTAACAAGACATATGAACTCTTGATTGATGACCATGGTGCCCAAATTCCACAAGAATGGCCACCATCCACTGCTTTGATTGACTGTTGACTATCTAGGGTTTTGTGCCTGCCTGTGCATTGACTGATGACATCTGAGCCCTCAACCCTTGACTTGAACACTTCAAATAGACCTCCAAGATATGTGAACTTGTTGGTCAAACCCTAAGACCTTGATTCCTTAAGAAACACCTTGGCTTGAATGATGGACTGACCTCCTGATCAGTTTGACCTGATTCTTGCTTGCTTGCTCTTGAGGCGACTGAGGAACAATGCAAATGTATCATGATATGCTATGACCTAATATGAAATGATATGTACAATGATAGGTGCAAATTTGAGGTGCTACAGCTAGCCCAGGAGATTAAGTTGTTTCCCAGAAGCTGGCAATTTCCAGATGTGCTTTTACGTTCTATTCTATCTCCTGCATAATCTGCATCACAATAACCAGAAAGCCTATACTCTGATGTTTTCTCATACATCAGTGTAGCGGTGTATTCGTCGCTATATGATCTATTGGTTAAATCATAAGCTAAGAGATACATTCAATTTCGAGTCGCCACCGCACTTTTATTTATCCCAAGGACTGGCTAAAAAGCGAACAAAAGCCTAAGAAGTTTTACACGTAGAAAACTAATAAAAAGATCAGAGAGTCTGGGTAAGGGGTAAATTACGCAATGGGAAGGTGTTAGGCACCCACTACGTCCTAGGTACTCCTAGGGAGCCCTTTTCACACTTGTTATGCTAAATTGTTATTTGTTATGACATAAATATTGTGCAAACATGATTGGGATGATGAGAAAAGAATATACAAGTTTTATTATTATTGGGTTATTGGGTTCGAACGGATGAACCCGTTGCCTACGTACCTTCCATCAAAGGTAAGGATCAGAACGCCGTAGTTCGGCTAAAAGATTTCCAAAAGTGGGTTAGGTTCAATTTTAAACACAAACCCTAGGTCTTACGTTATCCACGGGAGAAAACTCAACCTTATACAAACAACAACGTCCACCATGTGAGAACAGCTTCAACTGGCCAGAGAGGGGTTAACCCTATAATAGGCAAGGAAGGCTTACAATTCAATCACTAAAGACAGCAGGTGAGATTAACATCAACCACTAAGATAAATCGAACCTATAGCTCATGTATGAAAAGATTAATGGACAAAGCCAAAACAAGTGAATGAGTGGAATTACTGATTATGATTATGAAAATGAAGTCAAAATATGATTAAGATCAATTCAAATAAGTATTATGAAATGAAGTTTGGAAAAAGGTCAAGGACTTGAGTCCAGGTTTTTAGTTAGAAAAACATGAAGATGTTTGCACAACACTTATGTCAAAATTTAAAAGGTATAGTGTGAAAAGGTTCTAAGACGTAATGAATGATGAATGGATGAGGGATGGATAGTAAAACTTCTTAGAAGGTTCACTTCTTGAAATCATATAGCAGATGATTCAAGTGTGTCCTTTGGAATAGCAGTTAATAATAACAAACAAACAAAGCAAAGGCGGATATCGGATGCCAATCAATGGTCTTATACCAATCTCCTAAAACAAAACGGGATATCAGAAGCCACTCAATGGTCTTACACTAATCTCCACAGGAAAAGAAACAAAAGCGGATACCGGATACCAACAAATGGATTTACACCAGTCTCCTAAAATAGAACAGGATATCAGATGCCACTCAATGGACTTACACCGATCTCCTCAAAAGAAAAACAGAGATGAGAAATATGGAAATCAACTGCCAATTTATCTGGACTTAGGTTAACTCCACAGCATGCTCACAGGAAATCCAATGCCACATCACAGGGACTTACAATGGATCCTCACATACAAGAACAAAAGCAACAACATGATCACAGGTATGCAAATGCCAACTTACAGGGACTTATAATTGCAACCTCTCACACAAACAGATGAAACAAACTATGATCACAGGAAAGCAGATGCCAACTTACAGGGACTTACAACTGTAACCTCACATACAAATCAAACAGATCAAATTATGATCACAGGATAACAGATGCCAACTTACAGGGACTTATAACTGTATCCTCACATGCACACAGATAAACAGAAGATATGAGTGACCAATGAGGTCTTACACTCTATCCTTCCATGTCATAGGAGCAAATGCCAAAGCAATGGACTTACAATTGTCCTCAATGGGTAAACAACCAAAGATAGCATCACAAAACAAATGAGATGATCATGCATTAATGGCAATTGATGATGATGATAAATGCATAGCATACAAGCAAACAAGTGCACATGAAGCAATCAATCAATCAATGAATATCAAACAGCACACTCTATAGCCAAACAGTGGGGGGCTCACACAAGAGGGTTTGACTTTAAAAGTCCACTGTAATGGGTAAAAGGTCGCTCTTAACCTGGCCATTGAGGGGCTCAGGTGAAGCAGATGAAAAGGAGATGAGGGGTGTGCCTCATTGCTTCTATCTCAGATCAGAGAGAGCATCAAAGAAAGTGTGGGAGTTCAGAAAGTAGGAACTCTCTCCACATTATTGACTCGATTGGATCTTGGGTATTTATCTCATTGCTTCAACCATGTAATGGGAGCAAGAGAGGACACACTGAATAGTGGGGGATAGATTGCTTATCCCTACCTTCCACCAATTGCCTTACTTGAAGGACTTTTCCTGCTTAGGACAATTATAAACAAACACAGGCATTGCCTCTTAAGGAGGACTTCAGACAGTTTGCCCGGCCAAATAACAGACCGGGTCTCCAGACTACATGAAGAAGAAGTAATTATACCTCAAGGCAAATGCTATAAAGCAAAGCAAGCAAGTAAGTTCAAAGAACTTAGGCAACTAAAGCACCTGAAAAAAGTCAAACTCATTAGTAAACAAGTCAACAATCAAAAGCAAAAGAAAATGAACCAATAGTCACACAGAAGGACCAATTGTGCAAGGCACAAAGACTCAAGCATATGAGTCACCTACAAAACAAATGTTAGCACATGATAAACAAACCAACTCAATCAAAATTGAAAGGTCTTTGGGGCATTGGTGCTCAACCTGAAACAAACAGCTCAATTGTAAGCTCAGAAGACCACTAGGACTAGCCTAGGGTCAAAAATGAAAGAAAAAGGCCAAGGCAGCAAGCAATGTTCAATCAAAGTCAAATTCAATCATGTAGGAAGGTAAACACAATTGGATTCAAACTTATATCATGCATCCAGGTCATTTCATATGCAAAAGAATGCAAAGCATAGCAAAGGAAGCATGCAAAAGTCAACAGCAAAGACTTCATCCAAAAGTCAACTCAAACAAACCCAAAAATTATGAAATAAATCACACTCAATCCTAACATCTAACATGGTATACATGTCAAATTTCATGGCATTTGGATGAGAGGAAGGCAGTCAATGAAATTCATGAAGTCAAACCAAGTTCAAGCAAGCATGGTGAAAGTCAACAAGCATGGGTCAACTTCAAAAAATCATATCAATTTGAAAACAGAAGAGAAATGAGTGAGATTAACACCAATGCAAAGCTTGAGATGTCTAATTATCACATATGAAATTTCATGATCATACAATAAGATTTGAGAATTTCACAAAGGATTTGGCAAGGCATAGCACAAAAAGTCAACAAATGACCAAGTATGGAAGAAAATTCACAATTAAATGGAAAACAGCATGATTAATTCCAAGAAAATTCATACATCAATTAGACATACAAGGGATCATTCATGCAAAATTTCAAGTGATTTGGATAAGGGGAAGCATGTGAACAAAAATCATACATTTGCAAATCATTGGTGTGACACAAATTGTCACACCCTAATTCAAAAATTCATATCTATCAAACCACAAATGGGAAATCCACAAACTTTATATGGAAATGAAGATCAATGTGTCTAGTTTTACCACAAAAAATTTCAAAGGCAATGGATGCAATATGACAATTTCACAGAGAGAATGGCACAATGTATCATTTTGGCATACATGTCAAGAAAATATTTATCAATTAAAATCCAGCCAATGGAAAATTAATTAAAATTCACCATAAAATAGTAGACATCTTCGTGATCATTATGCAAGAAATTTCATAATTTTTGGAATTAAAATGAAAGAGCAAATAATTGTGGAAGTTTGTGTAACAATTGGAGCAAACATGAACAAAATGCATGGCAAACAAGGTCAACAATGGCATTTGTGTAATTCTGCAGTCACTTATTGAAGTGCTGCGTTTTGGCCTTACAAAACGGAATGTTTTGATTGGCTCTCAGCCAATAAAACAGTAACATGGCCAACCAACTTGATTTTTTGAGTTTTCTAAAACCCTAGGGGTTTCTAACACAGCAAGGCCAAGGCACTCTTCTCATGTTCATTAACAACAATCAACAAACAGCACACCACACAACAGCATCATCTTCAAGCTCAATATCGATTGAAATCCGAACAAACCAACAACCGGCATGGCAATGGTGATCAACAGCAACACAACAAACTTGACTAGCACCACAACATTCATCATCATGTTCATCAAAACAAATAGCAAGCAACAGCATATAGCACAATCAAATGAATTTTTTATGACAATGTTCATAAGGCTCAAAACAGTAGGGCAAGCTTCATCATCTTTAATAAATAACATTCGAGACAAGCACCATTCAAAAGCAAGGCATAAATGGTTCATGCAGCAAGCAGGCCAACAACAAGGTTTGAAATTCATACATCAAAAAAAAACATCATCAGTTTGCAGCATGGCTAACAGCATGGTTCATCAATAGCAGCAGTATTTCATTATCAATGTTCATCATGAACAACAGCACGGTTTTGGAACATCATACAGGCAACATCAATATCCAAACGAATTCAAATAACAACACACAATAGCATGGCATCAGAATACCTCGTGCAGCACCACCTAATTAAAACCAAACACAACAGACATGCCTCTCAAAAGGATTTTCATGGGCAGCTTAAGGTTTAATAGCAGCAAAATGCATTCATCATTATGCAATCAAACAAAACAAACAACAGCAACGACATGGTATTGACCATCAATGCTTCTCATTCAAACAGCAAGTAAGCAACAGCATTCAATATTTCAAATCTGCAGCAGGGTTTTAGCATCATGTAATTATCAAACCAGGTTCACTTAAGCAAACACAACAGCCTACACACATGTGACAAATAGCAACCAAGACAAAATGAATTGGAGTTCTGGCAAAAATGAGGGTTTATCACAACAGCCTGGTATAGCATCATATTCATCAATCATCATATCAAACAGAACAAACAATAGCAACAACATGTTTCAAAATTGCAGCATGGTTTTAGCCTCATGTCATCATCATTATAACACCAAAATTCGAGCAAGCAACCAGCAATGGTAATGGTCATTTATTATTTTAGCAAACCTAGCTAACAGCAAAACAACATAATCATGGCAACAGCACTTTCATTCATCATTCAGTGTTTATCATCATACAGCCAACTTCAAACAATAGAGCATAAACAGCATGGCAGCACATGGTATTTCCAATATAACAAAACTTGACCACCACACAAAAGCAAAGCGCATGGTAATGGTTCATGCAAATCAGACAAAAACAGCCAGCAGGAAATTTGGAAATGGCTAAGGTTTATGTGCTTGGCTGTAGCAGCAGCATGGTTCAATTAGCATGGTTCCTCATACAATCACATTGAGGTCAATTGTAATCAAAGTTCAAACAACATACAACTGGCATGGCAGCATTCAAACATGATTTACATGGATTTCTAGGCATGGTCATGAGGTTCCAAATAACAGTAGCAGGGTTTTATTAACACATGCTCATCAAATTCATCAACAGATCAAATAACATGATACCATAGCATTGCAAATAGCAATTATGCAACACCAAAACACGATGAACCAAACACACATCACATGAATTTCCTGGACGGGCCTTAGGATGTAAAAGGCAGCAGTAAGATTTATGCAGCAACAATCCATGTTCATCATATAATCAAAATAAGCTCATCAACAAATCAAGCAACAGTTTATGCGAAATTTGGTGAAATCTGAGGTTTAAACACAGCAGCCATATGGTATTGAACATGTAACATAGATTTTCTAGGCAGCCTTAGGGTTTAAGCATAAACAGCATCATTGGCATTTGCAGCATGTGTTCATGTTCATCATGTAATCAAACAAAACAAAACAACAGCAACAACATGTTCATGCATGGATTTCAGGACAATTCAAATGGGATTTCAAGAAAAATGCAGCAAGGTTTTCATGCGTAGCACCAACCAATGACAAAGCAAGACATGGTTCTTGGAAAATTCTGGGCCCATTCATGATTCAAGCATAACAGTAGCAACAACATCAGGTTCATGCTCATGATCCATCATTATTCAAACATCAATCCATAACAAAGCAACAATTAGTCATGAACACAAAACTGGACAGGGCAGGTTGTAGCAGCAGCCTAATTCATTCATCAGTTTGTTTTTGAAGCAAGTTGTGAAACAGTGATGCTTTTGATGATATGAGTGCAAACAGCTGGCTCTTATGCTTTAGGTTGAAGGATGTTGAAGCTTTTCTAGCTCGAGAACACTTGGAGCTCTTCAAATCTCATCTTGCCATTAAAGGTCCTTTGCAAAACAGAACTTGAAAATGTTGGCCCAGCTAGGATTTTTCAATTGGAAAGCAGTCTACAAGGATGATGAATGATGAAGAAAGCCAAGAAAGCTCGAGGGTTTACAGCTTTTTGCAGAAAATCTTGGTCAAGCCAAAATGCAAGGTGAGAGAGTAAGAGTATTTTCTGTGTGGTGGCTGTCAAAATTAGGGTTGGAAATGCAGAAGAATGGCTTAAATATCATCTGTTAATCCTCATTTAACCATGTGCTAAGCTGACTTAGTGTAAATGCCTTCATTTGCAAAGTTGCTAATTATGGACAAAGTGGAAGTGGAGGTGTATTTGCTGAGAAATTGGGCTGCTACAGGCTGCAAAAAGGACAGTATATTTGCTGTTTTTGGTGGTACAGAAAAATGCTGTATGTGTTTTGTTTGTGTACTTCCTTTTTGCACATTTTGCCAAATTTGAATTTTGATCCAAAAAGGTGGTGGAATGATGGTATAGACATGAATTTGGGATTGGAGCAAGTCACAAATGACATATGGAACATTTCCCAATTGGCAAAAATGAGAAAAAGTCCATAAATCAAAAAGTCAAAGTTTGGTCAAACTTTGATTTTAAATGAAAAAGGTCCAAAGATGCCATTTTGAATGGTAGGGTTTTAGGTCATGAAATTTATATTTTTGGAAAGAGGATGAAAAATGTGGCTTGTAGGAAAAAACCCCACCAAATTTGGCCTTATGGTTTGAGAGATATGGCCCTTTGAAGTTCAAAAATTGATGAAAATGATTTGATCATATCTTGACAACCACACATGGGATTTTGATGTTCTTGGACTTTTTGAAAATGGGAGAACAAGATCTTCAACTTTCATGTTGGGCAAAAATTCATTTGAAGCTTGTATCATGATGTAAGTTTAAGATCAAGAAGTTTCCATTTTTGGCAGTTGAAATTACAGGTCCACTTTCTATTTCTGGAAAATTTCTGATTGACTTGATTTTCTTCCATGATGGGGTTGAACATGATATATGAGACTTATACAAGCATGAATGAACTCCTTCAGATCAATTCTAACCATCAAATCTCTGATTAAAACAACTGTTGACCAAGTTTGACTTTCTGTTGACTTTTTCTAGGGTTTTGGACTGATTGAACTACTTCTGATGATTTCCAAACCCTAATTCTTTGAGAACTTGTCTTCAAATGATGTTTCAAGATGTATGAACCTTTGATTATTGACCATGATGCCCAAATTCTGCAAGAATGGCCATCATCCATTGCTTTGACTGATCAATGACTGAGTTTGACCTAATTGCTGATGATTGCTTCAACTGCAAGCAACAAGGTTAAACAGACAATATTTTTTGTACTTTTTGGTTAATAAACATGTGAAAGGCAAGGATATACAAATGCAAAGTATGCTTGGTGATCAAGAAACAAACCCACAAGGCAATCTATCCACTAAGAGGAAAGCAAAGGCATGCAATGATCCTTGAGGTTATGATATGAATGATATGGGCCATGAGGGATCTTAGGGCCCAAAATTGGGGTCTTACAGATGCCCCTATTTAAGGTCATTCTAGCCGGAGAAGTGAAGTTTAGAAATCTTCATCTCGACGCGGTAGAATGGACTTAAATAACAGTAATGAGACAAATTTTGGTCCCTAAGAGACCTCATGATGCAAATGTATGCATGCAAAAGACACAAATTCTGTGGGGAATATGATTCACACAGAAGAAAAGACGATCCATCGGAGCAATACACTCACCAGGAACGGAGACTCTAATAAGACTCTATGGGGATAATAAAAGAAAAGGAAATGCGTGAACAAAACACGACTCCAAACTGGGGAAGATAAAACTGACATAACGTGAACAAGACACGACTCTGATTAGGAAAACAGAAAACAGACAGGAGAACTCACTGGGGAGTGAAGAACTCACACTGGAAAAAGAATTCCAAAGGAAAATAAATCCATTGGAGAGACACAAGCTGACTCCTGGGGGAGGAGCAAAAGGAAAGGTTCCACTGGGGAAGCAACAAAGAAATGAGATGTTACCAAGCATACGGGTAACAAACTCAGGAAAAATCTGACTCCACAGGGGGACCGAGGTCATAATAGGGAGCAGAAAGGAGGGAACACCAAGGATACCGGTGACTGGGTATATAATAGGTGACCGACCAAAGCGTGAATTGGATTTCACTTCCAAAACACTCATCATCCTGAAGAGAGCTAGAAAAGCAAACTTGTTTATAGGATGGACATTCAATTCCACAAGGAAAATGAATCTTACTCTGAGGGGAAAACAATCAAAAGATTGACTCAAGAGTGAACGAGATATAATATCCATTACCGTCAGAACGTGGATAGAATACTCAGATGAGACATATTATTCATTACCGGCAGACCGTGAATAACATACTCGAAAGGAAAATTATCCTGAACCGGTTACTGGGTTGTTTATAGGATAAGATCCGAAGACGTGAATTGGTTTTCACTTCCAAAACACTCATCATCCGAAAGGAGGGCTTGAAAAAAGCAAAACAACTTACAGGATGGACATTCGAATCCACCACGGGAAAACGAATCTTACTCAACTGGGGACACAAACCCAAAGAGTGCATGAGATATAATATCCATTACCGGCAGACCGTGGATAAGATACTCGCATGAGATATATTATCTATTACCGTCAGAACGTAGATAATAAACTCGCATGGTAAGAAACACCAGAGATACCGGTTACTGGGTATATAATAGGTGATCTACCGAAAACGTGAATTGGTTTTCACTTCCAAAACACTCATCATCCGAAACACAAACTGGTTAAAGGATGGACATTCGATTCTACAAAGAATACGAATCTTGCTCAGTTGGGGAAAATCAACAAAGGATTCCAACTAAAGAGCGCATGAGATATATTATTCATTACCGGCGGACCGTGAATAATACACTCGAGAGGAAAAGACACCAGAGATACCGGTTACTGGGTATATAATAGGTGACTAACCAAAAAGAGAGAGACAATCGATACCAAGCATACGGGTAAACGAAAGACAACTCAAAGGGATAAATTGCAAGCATCCGGCAATTATCCAACAACAAGAAAATATTCGACTCCACAAAAGGAAATAACGAATCTTACTCGACTGGGGAAACACAAAAGGCTTCGGCTGACGAGTGCATGAGATATACTATTCATTACCGGCAGACCGTGAATAATATACTCGCATGGAAGATTATCCACAACCGGTTACTGGGTTTATAAAGGATAAATCAACCGAACAGAAAGGCATCGGGATACCAAATTAGGTATATAATGATAACCAACCAAAAAAGGAGCAACAGACATTACCAACAAAAGGGTAAATGAAAGGCAAACTGCTGAGGATAAATTGCAAGCATCCGGCAATTATCGACAGAAGACTAGCTGGGGATGCACTGGTAAACAACCAGTGATCCGGGGAACAAATCACTAGCATACGGTGAAAAGACCCACTGGGGATAAAATTGCTAGCATACGTCAATTATCCACAAAACTTGCTGGGGATATAAGTGCTGATCTGAGCAACTTACACAAGCAAAGGAAAATCATCATCAAATATATTGAATGAAGATAACCACAAAATTAGGGTTTACATCTACCGAATACGGGGTAGAAGACCAACAACTCCACGTGGGGATAGAACAAATCACAAATCCGCACGGGAAACCAAAATAGGGTTGATAACAAACCACAAACTGCATGAGAGCAGGAAAAGATAGGATTTACAACTACCGGGTATGAGGTAGAAAACCAAAAACTCTGGCCGGAGAATGAAAGGTGTATAACCACAAATTCTGTTAAGAAAGCCAGGAAAAGATAGGACTTACAACTACCGGTTACTGGGTAGAGGCCCAAAAACATTCCGCTGGGGAACAACCCACTGGGAAACACAAGATATCTGACAAATAGTCAATTCGGAATAATTCGAAAAGACGGACTGAATAAAGACACGTCCTAATGAGGATATAACTCAAATAGGAAAATCCATCCCAATATATGTGTTGGGAGGAAACGGAAGAAACCGTCATCCACGAGGGTATATCTCAGTGGGGAACTGCAGAAGGAAAGACAGACTCATTTTCTGCTTATGGGGTTGACTCTATATGGAGAGATTTTCAAACACCCGACATCTGCTTGGAGAGATCTGTAAAGAGATCTATATCACCATAGCAGGAGACACGACAAACAAAAGATATATGGCAAGAAATGCAACATGAATATCTGAATGTTTATGAATATGCATGAATATGCGTGATTGATGTTTGATGAATGCTGACAAAACAGACAATTCTAACACAAACAGGTTCAGGAACCGGACGTCCGGTATTATACTTCCAGGGGAAAAACCAGCGGGAGAGCCAATCTGCGGAGATCTACGTGCTGAAAAGCAAAGATCTGCGGGTACTGCTGAAGAAGCAAAGAATCAGAAATATCAGGAAACAACCCAATCAGGGTACAGAAAGTCACAACGGGCAAGACAGCCTCCAAGACGAATCTGTAGGGGAACAAGAGAAGTCCCAAAGTATCTGCAGGGGATCCCAGTGTTAACTGAGAAACAAAAAAAAGTGCATGAACACGAACTGCTGTAGAAGCAACTCCACACAACTCCGCTGGGGGACAACCCACTGAGGGAGAATGATAACATCCAGATAGAATCTTACTGCATAAGCAACTCTATTGGGGAAAAATGTCGGCTACTCTCTTGGGGAACAACCCACTGAGGGAGGACAGATCAAACAGATAGATTCTGCAATAAACCACTCCGCTTGGGGAGAATATACATAGCAAACTGATCACAACAAGTAGATTCTGCAATAAACCACTCTAACGGGGATTACAAACAGTCAGGAAATCAAATCCGTTCACTGGAGGCAAAAGCCATCATCCGACCGTACGGGGATTGAAGGAGCAATCAACAGGCGAACTGCCACAACAAACAACTGCAGACTAAGCTGAGGAAAAGATGGTTGCAATACTGGGATGTCAACCCAAATCAAAACCGCTCAGGAAAATAAATCCTGCTCTGCTGGAGAGACATAAGCACTCTGATGGAGAGATAGCAACAATTCCGCAGACGACTTCGCCGGGGAAAAGGTAAAGTACCGGGTATCAAACCACTGACTTACCAAGTCTTCAAAAGAAAACAAACGTGCTGAGGAAACAGACAAATCCTACTGGCACACTGCACGGGGAAAAGCGGTAACAACTCCACTTGCAACCCTAGTGGGGATATTAATAACAGCTCTACTCGCAACTCCGAGGGGAGTACCAATCAATCAGTTACACTCATGACTGTGCTGAGGAGGCAAATAAAGTCTGGGGCACGACCCACTGGCGAAAAGTGACGGGGCACCAAGATGACAAACCATCAACCGCCGAAACTTCTATAAGGAAACACCCATGCTAGGGGGAAAACTGCTGCTGGAGAAACGAAGTCTTCCACAACAAATCACTTGCGACTGTACTGGGGAACAGCCCCAACAACAACTCTGCTTTGAGGAACAACCTCAACAAAGATTTGGAGAAGGAAGATACCACCAAACCAGGGATATGAACAAGTGTCTTACCTGTTGAGAATCATGCCACCCTCGGGAGAGCACTGAGATATTCTTGAGTATCCTTTCAATATTGTGAATGTTCACTTTGTTTAAAACAAAAATTTTGAAAAATTGATTTGTTTAAAACAATGACATTTTATCAATTTAAAACATGCAAAACATTTGTTGAATTGAAACAAATAAGAGTGCAAATAATTGGATAAAAAGCTCAAATTGATTTAATGGAATGGTAGTCTGCAAATGGCAAGACTCCATAGATCTGTACAAATTTGAAATCAGTGATATATATTGGAAGAGGGCTACATTGAACATAATGATCCTTTCTCTACCAATTTGAATCTCGATGTATCCGAAGCTTCGGTTGACGACGAATCGAGAATCTTCTGACGAAATGACGACTGATGAACCAGAAAGTCTTGTCAGGATGCAGTTACTTGCCAAATCCCTAACTTTTGCCTAGATTGCCCCAGAGTGAGGTACTCAATCTAGCGGGATGCAAATATATCTCTTTTTTCAAGTCTCTAATTTTTGCCTGAATTACCCTTGCGGGTTCTCCACCGAGACGCTCATTTTTGCCTAAGCCGCCCTTTCGGGTTTTCAACTTAGCGAGCTATTCTGTTTTTTTCATTTCATTTTTTTTCATTTGCATATACCTTTTTTTTATTAGGCAAAGTATCTCTTAACTGCATCTGAATTCACAGGACGAGTGAAATCCTCCCCATCCATTGTTGTGAGCATCAAAGCTCCGCCTGAAAAGGCTCTCTTAACAACATATGGACCCTCGTAGTTTGGAGTCCACTTGCCCCTGGAATCGGGCGCGAAAGACAAAACTTTCTTGAGCACAAGGTCACCTTCTCGGAATACACGAGGCTTAACCTTCTTGTCGAATGCTTTCTTCATTCTCTGTTGATACAACTGACCATGGCACATGGCAGTTAATCTCTTCTCTTCAATCAAATTCAACTGGTCATAACGACTCTGAATCCATTCAGCATCAGTCAACTTGGCTTCCATCAAGACTCGCATTGATGGGATCTCCACCTCTACTGGGAGAACGGCTTCCATGCCATAAACAAGAGAGAAAGGGGTTGCCCCTGTTGAAGTGCGTACAGACGTACGGTATCCATGCAAAGCAAATGGCAGCATCTCATGCCAATCTTTGTACGTGACAGTCATCTTCTGGATGATCCTCTTGATATTTTTGTTAGCAGCTTCAACAGCCCCATTCATCTTAGGTCTGTAAGGAGAGGAATTGTGGTGTGCAATCTTGAATTCAGCGCACAACTCATCCATCATCTTGTTATTCAGATTGGATCCATTATCAGTAATGATCCTTTCTGGCACACCATAACGGCAAATCAACTGGTTCTTGATAAACTTCACAACCACTTGCCTGGTTACATTCGCGTACGAAGCGGCTTCAACCCATTTGGTGAAGTAATCAATTGCTACGAGAATAAAACGATGTCCGTTGGACGCTTTCGGCTCAATCATGCCGATCATGTCGATTCCCCACATAGAGAAAGGCCATGGTGATGAAATCACATTCAGGAGTGTCGGAGGAATATGAATCTTATCCGCATAAATTTGACACTTGTGACATTTCTTCACATACTTGCAACAGTCAGACTCCATTGTCAGCCAATAGTAGCCTGCTCTCAACATTTTCTTAGCCATGGCATGTCCATTGGAATGAGTACCAAATGAACCCTCATGGACCTCAGTCATCAATAGGTTTGCTTCGTGTCTATCCACGCATCTGAGCAAAACCATATCAAAATTTCTCTTGTACAGCACTTCTCCACTGAGGTAGAAACTGCCTGACAACCTTCTCAAAGTTTTCCTATCTTTCACAGATGCCCCAGGCGGGTAGACCTGGTTCTGGAGGAAATTCTTGATATCAAAATACCAAGGCTTGTCATCTTTCACTTCTTCAATTGCAAATATGTGAGCGGGTCTGTCCAAGCGCATCACAGTAATATTGGGACATCATTCCACCATCTGACAACAATCATGGAAGCAAGCGTAGCAAGGGCATCTGCCATCCGATTATCCTCTCGAGGAATATGATAAAATTCAACTTCTGTGAAGAAAGTTGAAATTCTCCTTGCATAATCTCTGTATGGGATGAGACCTGGTTGATTTGTCTCCCATTCACCTTTGATCTGATTGACAACCAAAGCTGAATCACCATAGACATCAAGATACTTGATTCTCAAATCAATGCATTCTTCAAGTCCCATAATACAGGCTTCATACTCCGCCATATTATTCGTGCATTTGAAAGTTAGCCTTGCTGTAAATGGAATGTGCGATCCCTGGGGATTAACAATTACTGCCCCAATTCCATTTCCATATTGATTAACAGCGCCATCAAACACCATCGTCCATCTGGAACCAGGTTCTGGACCTTCATCAAGTGTAGGCTCATCGCAATCTTTCATCTTCAAATACAGAATTTCTTCATCGGGGAAGTCATACTGAACAGACTGATGATCTTCAATCGGCTGGTGCGCTAGATGGTCAGCCAAGATACTACCTTTGATAGCTTTCTGAGCTCGATACTCAATATCATACTCAGACAACAGCATCTGCCAACGGGCAATCCTCCCAGTTAAAGCAGGCTTCTCGAAGATATACTTAATTGGATCCATTCTGGATATCAACCAAGTTGTATGATTTATCATGTACTGGCGCAAACGCTTAGCTGCCCAAGCTAAAGCACAGCACGTCTTCTCAAGCATAGAGTACCGAGACTCACAATCAGTAAACTTCTTACTGAGGTAGTATATAGCAAACTCCTTCTTCCCTGATTCATCTTGTTGACCGAGTACACAACCCATCGAGTCTTCAAGAACTGTTAAGTACATAATCAGAGGTCTTCCTTCCACTGGCGGAGACAAAATCGGAGGTTCGGACAGATAATCCTTGATACTGTCGAAAGCTTTCTGGCAATCCTCGGTCCAATCATGAGACTGATCTTTCCGGAGGAGCTTGAATATCGGCGCACATGTGGCAGTCATGTGGGATATAAATCTGGAAATGTAGTTCAAGCGGCCAAGAAAACCTCGGACTTGCTTCTCAGTTTTGGGTGCGGGCATCTCTTGTATTGCTTTGACCTTGGCAGGATCAACCTCAATACCTCTTTCACTTACCACAAAACCCAACAACTTGCCGGAACGGACTCCAAAAGTACATTTGTTCGGATTCAGACGAAGCTGGAATTTCCTCAAACGCTGAAAAAGCTTCAACAAATGCTCAATATGCTCAACTTCCGTTCGGGACTTAGCAATCATATCATCAACATAGACTTCTATCTCCTTGTGCATCATATCATGAAACAAGGTAGTCATAGCTCGTTGATACGTGGCTCCGGCGTTCTTCAAACCGAAGGGCATCACTCGATAACAGAATGTTCCCCAAGGTGTGATGAATGTTGTCTTCTCCATATCCTCTGGTGCCATCTTGATTTGATTATATCCGGAAAATCCGTCCATAAAGGAAAAGACTTTGAATTTAGCTGTATTGTCTACCAACATGTCAATGTGTGGTAGAGGAAAATCGTCTTTTGGGCTAGCTTTATTCAAATCTCTGTAATCAACGCACATACGGACTTTTCCGTCCTTCTTAGGAACAGGCACAATGTTGGCCACCCATAGAGGATATGTCGAAGTCACCAGAAACCCCGCATCAATTTGCTTCTGAACTTCCTCTTTGATCTTCACTGCCATATCTGGATGAGTTCTTCTGAGCTTCTGCTTCACAGGCACGCACTCAGGCTTCAAAGGCAGGAAATGTTGCACAATATCTGTATCTAAACCCGGCATGTCTTCATAGGACCAAGCAAAGATATCTGAATATTCTCGTAGCAAGCTGATCAAATCTTCTTTAACAGACCCTTCAAGAAGTGCCCCAATCTTCACCAGGCGCTCACAATCTTCAGATCCCAAGTTGACTGTTTCCAAGTCTTCGAGATGCGGCTGAATGATCTTCTCTTCGTGCTCAAGGAGACGGGTGATCTCATCAGGAATCTCTTCAACGTCATCTTCTTCTGCCTCAAATACAGGGAATTCAAAATTGGGAGATGGCGTTGGATCATTATGTTCAATGGGTTTTAGGATCAACCTGCATAATGATTTTGGTTAAGAAAAAACTCCAGAATTTAAACAAACAAATCATTATGCAGATGAAAGAATGTTGCTTTTACAGCTTTTATTTTTGTTTTTATGGTTTTGTGATCACTGATTTCATAAAGAAAAGCAAAAAGTGAAAACAAAGGAAAAACAAATGTTTAACAATGCAAAAATTGAATGAAAATATCATTGTATATATGCTTTGCCAACAATGTCATCACTTCTCCTTTTGGCATGGGAGAAGGGTTTTAAACAAAATGAACAATTACTCTGATCTATGGATAACTGTAGGAACATCCACAGCGACCCAATTGTGGCAGACACCACCAGGAATAACAAAATTGTTCAAGTCTTCTGCATCTTCTTCTTCAATGATAGCAGCAGCTTCCTCTTCTGCAGGTTGATCAGCATGGATGAATCCTCCACTGGTGAACAGACCTTGCTCGTTGAATGCCCCAGAACCATAGCCAATGCCAGCCCGGGATCGGTTATCTTCAAGTTCAAGCACTTTCCCTAATCCAGCGACTGCACCACATTCAATGGCCAGCTTTGCATCACGGTAGGAAGTGAATGAAGGAGACTTCTTCTCGATTGGTTTATCAATAGATAAAGCTTGGAACTGAGTTCCAACTTCATCCTCTGCATCAATGTACGAGAAAGAAGACAGATTACTGACCAGGAGAGCCTTTTCTCCCCCTACTACAACCAATTTCTTGTTTTTCACAAACTTCAACTTTTGGTGTAGGGTGGATGTCACGGCGCCAGCCTCGTGAATCCATGGTCTGCCCAAGAGACAGCTGTATGATGGGTGAATATCCATTACTTGAAAAGTGATCTGGAAATCACTTGGTCCAATCTTGATTGGGAGATCAACTTCCCCAATCACGGTCTTACGCGACCCATCAAAAGCTTTAACAACAACCCCACTCTGCCTCATAGGAGGACCTTGATATGACAGACGAGAGAGTGTGGATTTTGGCAATACATTCAGAGATGATCCAGTGTCCACCAGTACATTGGACATTGCATCAGATTTGCAATTCATAGAGATATGTAAAGCCATGTTGTGGTCTCTTCCCTCCTCAGGGAGATCAGCGTCACAAAAGCTCAGAGTGTTGCAAGCGGTAATGTTTGCAACAATGCTATCAAATTGTTCCAAGGTGACGTCGTGATCGACATACGCCAGGTCCAAGACTTTCTGAAGAGATTCCCGATGGGGTTCTGAATTCAGCAATAGAGAAAGAATAGAAATCTTGGAGGGCGTGTGTAGAAGCTGGTCTACAATATTATACTCACTCTTTCTGATGAGCCTCAGCATCTCATCAGATTCTTCATCAACAATGCCACTCGGGCCATCTGAAGAAACAGGAGTCTTTTGTACAGACGAGGAGGGTTTGGCAACATCAAGTGCCGGATTCTGAACATTCACAGCAGTCCCCACAGGACGCTCAACAGATTCAGAAGCAACAGCCTTAGCAGGCGCAGAAAAGACACGACCACTGCGGGTCAATCCACTAACATCAGCGATAGTGGTCACGGAAGTGGAAGGCAAAGGTACTTCAACCCCATCCTGGACAGCAACAGGATTGTATCTGAAAGGTACAGCTCTATCAGATGAATAAGGCACAGGGCCGGCTGGTTTGATAATCAAAGCAGGGGAAGCCTTCGGCTTGTTGCTATTATAGCGAATAACAACGGGCTCTGGCAACTTGAACACTGGTGATATGACACTCACTTCGGGTTCAACTGTATCAACATTGCGATTCTGGAGAATCTCAATGGTACCTTCATTCAACAGCGTTTGCAGTTCTCGGCGAACCTGATCGCAACCCAAGCGATTAACAGAACAGACACGGCACTGGTCATGGTTATGCTCCAAATAACTGTGCTGACACAGCATCTTATGTAAATCAACCAACGACTGCCGGATATGGCTGATGTACTTCACTTTGTACTCCCAAGGTCTTCCTGAATCATATTCACAGATTTCCCATGCGAAGGCAATGGGTTCCTGGTGACATTCGGGTTGGAGTCTTCAAAACTCAGAATTCCACTTCTCATAAGGTCTTGAACCTTATTCTTCAGCGGGAAACAGTTCTCAACGTTGTGGCCCGGAGCACCGGAATGGTAGACACAATGCTGGTCTGGTTTGTACCACCATTGCGGGTTGGCAGGAATAGCAGGAGGATCCCTGGGAGAAACCAATTCCTCTCCAACAAGGAGGGATAAAGCTCTGTATATGTCATCGGAATAGGATCGAAGCTGACCTTCTTCCTATCATAGTTCACATTTGCTTGGTTGGTTGTACTTCCACGAGGCTGGTAAGCCTGTTGCTGTGGACGTTGCTGTTGCTGTTGATATTGCGGTTGTGGATATTGCTGCTGATGCTGATACTGTTGAGCATTATCCTTGAATACAGGTGCCACACTAGCCACCTGATGCTGATGTCCGGCACGATGTGCAGGCTTCCTCTGAACAGAGGGTCTTCGATGTTTGGGCTGAGACTGCACAGCATGAGCTTCACCTTCTTTCCTCTTAAACGCTCCATATCGCTTAGAGGAAGAACCATCATCTTTTGCCAACCGTCCTTCGCGGACACCTTCTTCAAGACGCATCCCCATGTTCACCATCTCGGTGAAATCAGAGGGAGCGCTGGCCACCATTCTCTCATAATAAAATGACCCAAGAGTCTTCAGAAAGATCTTGGTCATCTCTTTCTCTTCTAATGGTGGAGTGATTTGAGCTGCCAGCTCACGCCATCTCTGGGCGTACTCCTTGAACGTCTCTTTGTCCTTTTGTGACATAGACCTGAGTTGATCTCTGTCAGGCGCCATGTCAACGTTGTATTTATATTGCTTGACGAAAGCTTCGCCAAGGTCATTGAAAGAGCGGATGTTGGCACTGTCCAGGCTCATGTACCAACGGAGAGCAGCACCAGACAAACTGTCTTGGAAGTAGTGGATCAAGAGTTGATCGTTGTCGGTCTGCGTGGACATCTTTCTGGCATACATGACCAAGTGTGCCAAAGGACAAGTGTTCCCTTTATACTTCTCAAAGTCTGGGACCTTGAATTTGACTGGTATTTTCACACCGGGAACTAGACAAAGTTCGGCTGCTGACTTGCCGAAGAGATCTTTGCCTCTAAGAGTTCTCAATTCCTTTCTCAGCTCAAGGAACTGATCGTTCATTGCATCCATTTTCTCATGAACATCTGAGCCCTCAGACGCTTCAGAGTGATAAATGGTGTCGTCTACCCTCGGCATGGTATGCACGACAGGAGGAACAGGAATAGGGACCGGGCTAGATGCCGGCATTTGAGCAAATGTTGGAGCTGGCAGATCAGGCATGAAGCCAGGAGGCATCCCCCAAGGAAAACCGGGAGGCATGGCATTTGGCTGCGGGCACTAACAGGCACCGATGTAGTAGCTACCTCCGATATAACTGTCCGCTGAACCGGAGTTGCTGGCTGTTGAGGAGCAGGCTGATTCTGGGCAGCAAGAAGTTGCTCCATCAGAGCGCCAAGTCTGGCGACTTCATCTCTCAAACTCTGGTTCTCTTGTTCCAACTGCTCCATAATCCTTGCAGAGTTGACCCTTGTATAATACCGGTGAGTCAGCTTGTCTTCAAAATAAATGAAGATCAAAGGTTAGAACCGGAAGACCAGAAAAAATGGGTACCTGTTTATGCAGGAATGATGCATGAAATGCTTGTGCAAATGCTTTGATTTTCAAGGAAACCTTAGGGTTTTGTTTGCAATATTTTGAATATTTAAACATTTTGATTACTCATGGAAAATATTTCATTCAAAGTATTAGGACAAAGAAGTACAGCATTCTTTTAAATATTACAAAGAGAAAAGGTAAATAACATCCTATGGATCCCTATTAGCTCGGGATGCTGGAAGACGAGAAGTGCACAACTTCTTGATCTCTCTCTCATAGGCAGCCTCCATATCAGCTTTCTCCTTTGCAAGTTGATCATACTTCCTTTTCCAGAATTTGGATGACTGAGGAAGCAGAGAAGTCCAAGTGTCGTTCGGATCGTCGATCACTCGGTGCTCGAGAAATTCAATCATATCATCTTTCTCCTTGAGCTGCTGCAGCAATTCCTCTCTCTCGCGGATCCAGGCACGCGAAAGGTCTTCTTCTCTCAACTCCTCTACACGTTGGGTAGGGAGGGTTGAAGGCCCAGCCACATCCAACAGTGTAGGTCTCGGATGATCATATGGCATCAAGTAGGTAGCAGCCCTCTGTCTGACCCAAGAGGTGTATGGTTCCAAAGCAATGCAGTTCTTCGGACCCAATTCATTCCTACTCTTTATGCGAATATTGCGCCAAGCGCGGACAAATCTGGCTTTCAGGCCTTGGGGATCTTTACCCTCCTGAAAGAACACACCTTCTAACAGAATGTTATGGGGTTTATCCTTTAGGGGGAACCCAAGCTGACGACGTGCAAGCGTAGGGTTGTAGTAATCCCACCACATGTACCAAGAAGAGGCACATTGGGGAATTCACCACAAGAATTGATGATCTGGACGGTATCGTACACGCGATCATACCAGGTGATATCATCATTGGTGAGAGACATAAGTCTCTGAGACCACCGTAGACATCCCTTGTTCTCCTTGAAAGCGACTGTCTGAGGCAAGTGCGAAATAAACCACTTGTACAGCAGGGGTAAACAGCAGACAATGACTCCTCCATTCTTCATATTCCTCAGATGCATTGAGACATATACATCACCCAACAAGGTCGGAACTGGATTAAGAACTGAAAAGATCCTAATGGCATTCATGTCGACGAACTTGTCGAAGTTGGGAAACAGCACCAATCCATAGATAAGCAAAACGAATAGAGCCTCAAAGGCATCCTCACTCATGGCCTTCCCATAAAAGGTAGCTTGGGCAATGAGGAACTCGGAAGGAAAACCCTGAATTCCGCCTTTGGTAGTCAGATTAGCTCTAATCAGATCTTCATCTATGTGCAACAAGCTGGAAATCTCTCGAGCAGATGGAATACTCTCTAAGCCACTGAACGGCACTTGATTCAGAATAGGAATCCCAATAAGGTGAGAGTATTCTTCCAAAGTCGGCAACAACTGGAAGTCCGGAAATAAGAAGCAATGATAGAGCGGATCATAGAACTGAGCAAGAGTGCTCATCAATCCCTCATCCACTTGAGTAGTCAGCAACGGCAGAAGCTTCCCATATCGAGCTTTGAAACCCAAGGGATCTAATACATACGATGTCAGATTCCTTAACTCTTTTACATCAGGCTGCTTAAAGCTGTACTTCTTTGTATGCCTTTTTGGTCTTTCCATGTCTGAAAATTTTGCAAATAACCCTTTAAGTTCCTTGAAAATTTTCTCTTTTGATGACATGAATGCGGATGAATGCGTGAATGCATGAATGCAACAAACACACTCAAGGATCAAACAAAGCACACCAAACAAAGGTCGTGGGAAAGCTCTATGTATCCCTAATATCAATCATCCATTTTGGTGGATTTAGGTTTTCACCTTATCGACACCCAAGTTCCATTGATATTAACGGTACATGAACCGGTTCAAACATTCCTAATATCAACCAGCCGCTTTGGTGGATTTAGGTTTTACACCTGATCCGGGATCCATTGATATTAACAATGTTTGAACGACTCAACCACGAATCACGGGTTTGTTGAGAGTCACGAGCATGAGGTCTCGGTTAAGAACCACCCAAAGGGAGTGTACTAGGGTTTAAACCTGCCAGACATGTTCTATCAGAGGTTCCCATAATCATCGTTCCATCTTTCGAATATTTTCGGAGGAACGAATACTCGTATTCCAAGAATATTCTCAAGAGAAACTCTTATGAGTGTAGTATCGCGTAACAATCGTATCAGAACTGACATCTGAACGACCTCCGCACTACGGTCCTAAAAATAGGCCAAGATGGGTTTGGTAAACTAAGGTCCTTGGCTTCTGCGGAACATGATTGAAAGAATAATGCCTAACCACAAATAACTTGTGTGACATTATTAGTTCAACATGACCTCCACCAAGTGAATGGACTTGCAAGTCAACTGGCTAAGGACTACTCCACACCAGTCGACAAGACTATGCCATTCTCCTATCCTAGAGAGCACTCGAGTTCGGGTATAGAACTCATCTCACAGATCACCAAAGCACACAGCAAATGTATATCAAGCAATTCACACATTACAATCAATACATTCATCCCAAATTGTACAAAAATATGTCAGATAAAGAATAACAATATAGCACAACAAGGGTGAAAAGTAGGCAATACAACCAGGGATTCTGGTGAGGTCTCCCCAGCAGAGTCGCCACTTTTCTGTAGCGGTGTATTCGTCGCTATATGATCTATTGGTTAAATCATAAGCTAAGAGATACATTCAATTTCGAGTCGCCACCGCACTTTTATTTATCCCAAGGACTGGCTAAAAAGCGAACAAAAGCCTAAGAAGTTTTACACGTAGAAAACTAATAAAAAGATCAGAGAGTCTGGGTAAGGGGTAAATTACGCAATGGGAAGGTGTTAGGCACCCACTACGTCCTAGGTACTCCTAGGGAGCCCTTTTCACACTTGTTATGCTAAATTGTTATTTGTTATGACATAAATATTGTGCAAACATGATTGGGATGATGAGAAAAGAATATACAAGTTTTATTATTATTGGGTTATTGGGTTCGAACGGATGAACCCGTTGCCTACGTACCTTCCATCAAAGGTAAGGATCAGAACGCCGTAGTTCGGCTAAAAGATTTCCAAAAGTGGGTTAGGTTCAATTTTAAACACAAACCCTAGGTCTTACGTTATCCACGGGAGAAAACTCAACCTTATACAAACAACAACGTCCACCATGTGAGAACAGCTTCAACTGGCCAGAGAGGGGTTAACCCTATAATAGGCAAGGAAGGCTTACAATTCAATCACTAAAGACAGCAGGTGAGATTAACATCAACCACTAAGATAAATCGAACCTATAGCTCATGTATGAAAAGATTAATGGACAAAGCCAAAACAAGTGAATGAGTGGAATTACTGATTATGATTATGAAAATGAAGTCAAAATATGATTAAGATCAATTCAAATAAGTATTATGAAATGAAGTTTGGAAAAAGGTCAAGGACTTGAGTCCAGGTTTTTAGTTAGAAAAACATGAAGATGTTTGCACAACACTTATGTCAAAATTTAAAGGTATAGTGTGAAAAGGTTCTAAGACGTAATGAATGATGAATGGATGAGGGATGGATAGTAAAACTTCTTAGAAGGTTCACTTCTTGAAATCATATAGCAGATGATTCAAGTGTGTCCTTTGGAATAGCAGTTAATAATAACAAACAAACAAAGCAAAGGCGGATATCGGATGCCAATCAATGGTCTTATACCAATCTCCTAAAACAAAACGGGATATCAGAAGCCACTCAATGGTCTTACACTAATCTCCACAGGAAAAGAAACAAAAGCGGATACCGGATACCAACAAATGGATTTACACCAGTCTCCTAAAATAGAACAGGATATCAGATGCCACTCAATGGACTTACACCGATCTCCTCAAAAGAAAAACAGAGATGAGAAATATGGAAATCAACTGCCAATTTATCTGGACTTAGGTTAACTCCACAGCATGCTCACAGGAAATCCAATGCCACATCACAGGGACTTACAATGGATCCTCACATACAAGAACAAAAGCAACAACATGATCACAGGTATGCAAATGCCAACTTACAGGGACTTATAATTGCAACCTCTCACACAAACAGATGAAACAAACTATGATCACAGGAAAGCAGATGCCAACTTACAGGGACTTACAACTGTAACCTCACATACAAATCAAACAGATCAAATTATGATCACAGGATAACAGATGCCAACTTACAGGGACTTATAACTGTATCCTCACATGCACACAGATAAACAGAAGATATGAGTGACCAATGAGGTCTTACACTCTATCCTTCCATGTCATAGGAGCAAATGCCAAAGCAATGGACTTACAATTGTCCTCAATGGGTAAACAACCAAAGATAGCATCACAAAACAAATGAGATGATCATGCATTAATGGCAATTGATGATGATGATAAATGCATAGCATACAAGCAAACAAGTGCACATGAAGCAATCAATCAATCAATGAATATCAAACAGCACACTCTATAGCCAAACAGTGGGGGGCTCACACAAGAGGGTTTGACTTTAAAAGTCCACTGTAATGGGTAAAAGGTCGCTCTTAACCTGGCCATTGAGGGGCTCAGGTGAAGCAGATGAAAAGGAGATGAGGGGTGTGCCTCATTGCTTCTATCTCAGATCAGAGAGAGCATCAAAGAAAGTGTGGGAGTTCAGAAAGTAGGAACTCTCTCCACATTATTGACTCGATTGGATCTTGGGTATTTATCTCATTGCTTCAACCATGTAATGGGAGCAAGAGAGGACACACTGAATAGTGGGGGATAGATTGCTTATCCCTACCTTCCACCAATTGCCTTACTTGAAGGACTTTTCCTGCTTAGGACAATTATAAACAAACACAGGCATTGCCTCTTAAGGAGGACTTCAGACAGTTTGCCCGGCCAAATAACAGACCGGGTCTCCAGACTACATGAAGAAGAAGTAATTATACCTCAAGGCAAATGCTATAAAGCAAAGCAAGCAAGTAAGTTCAAAGAACTTAGGCAACTAAAGCACCTGAAAAAAGTCAAACTCATTTAGTAAACAAGTCAACAATCAAAAGCAAAAGAAAATGAACCAATAGTCACACAGAAGGACCAATTGTGCAAGGCACAAAGACTCAAGCATATGAGTCACCTATAAAACAAATGTTAGCACATGATAAACAAACCAACTCAATCAAAATTGAAAGGTCTTTGGGGCATTGGTGCTCAACCTGAAACAAACAGCTCAATTGTAAGCTCAGAAGACCACTAGGACTAGCCTAGGGTCAAAAATGAAAGAAAAAGGCCAAGGCAGCAAGCAATGTTCAATCAAAGTCAAATTCAATCATGTAGGAAGGTAAACACAATTGGATTCAAACTTATATCATGCATCCAGGTCATTTCATATGCAAAAGAATGCAAAGCATAGCAAAGGAAGCATGCAAAAGTCAACAGCAAAGACTTCATCCAAAAGTCAACTCAAACAAACCCAAAAATTATGAAATAAATCACACTCAATCCTAACATCTAACATGGTATACATGTCAAATTTCATGGCATTTGGATGAGAGGAAGGCAGTCAATGAAATTCATGAAGTCAAACCAAGTTCAAGCAAGCATGGTGAAAGTCAACAAGCATGGGTCAACTTCAAAAAATCATATCAATTTGAAAACAGAAGAGAAATGAGTGAGATTAACACCAATGCAAAGCTTGAGATGTCTAATTATCACATATGAAATTTCATGATCATACAATAAGATTTGAGAATTTCACAAAGGATTTGGCAAGGCATAGCACAAAAAGTCAACAAATGACCAAGTATGGAAGAAAATTCACAATTAAATGGAAAACAGCATGATTAATTCCAAGAAAATTCATACATCAATTAGACATACAAGGGATCATTCATGCAAAATTTCAAGTGATTTGGATAAGGGGAAGCATGTGAACAAAAATCATACATTTGCAAATCATTGGTGTGACACAAATTGTCACACCCTAATTCAAAAATTCATATCTATCAAACCACAAATGGGAAATCCACAAACTTTATATGGAAATGAAGATCAATGTGTCTAGTTTTACCACAAAAAATTTCAAAGGCAATGGATGCAATATGACAATTTCACAGAGAGAATGGCACAATGTATCATTTTGGCATACATGTCAAGAAAATATTTATCAATTAAAATCCAGCCAATGGAAAATTAATTAAAATTCACCATAAAATAGTAGACATCTTCGTGATCATTATGCAAGAAATTTCATAATTTTTGGAATTAAAATGAAAGAGCAAATAATTGTGGAAGTTTGTGTAACAATTGGAGCAAACATGAACAAAATGCATGGCAAACAAGGTCAACAATGGCATTTGTGTAATTCTGCAGTCACTTATTGAAGTGCTGCGTTTTGGCCTTACAAAACGGAATGTTTTGATTGGCTCTCAGCCAATAAAACAGTAACATGGCCAACCAACTTGATTTTTTGAGTTTTCTAAAACCCTAGGGGTTTCTAACACAGCAAGGCCAAGGCACTCTTCTCATGTTCATTAACAACAATCAACAAACAGCACACCACACAACAGCATCATCTTCAAGCTCAATATCGATTGAAATCCGAACAAACCAACAACCGGCATGGCAATGGTGATCAACAGCAACACAACAAACTTGACTAGCACCACAACATTCATCATCATGTTCATCAAAACAAATAGCAAGCAACAGCATATAGCACAATCAAATGAATTTTTTATGACAATGTTCATAAGGCTCAAAACAGTAGGGCAAGCTTCATCATCTTTAATAAATAACATTCGAGACAAGCACCATTCAAAAGCAAGGCATAAATGGTTCATGCAGCAAGCAGGCCAACAGCAAGGTTTGAAATTCATACATCAAAAAAAAACATCATCAGTTTGCAGCATGGCTAACAGCATGGTTCATCAATAGCAGCAGTATTTCATTATCAATGTTCATCATGAACAACAGCACGGTTTTGGAACATCATACAGGCAACATCAATATCCAAACGAATTCAAATAACAACACACAATAGCATGGCATCAGAATACCTCGTGCAGCACCACCTAATTAAAACCAAACACAACAGACATGCCTCTCAAAAGGATTTTCATGGGCAGCTTAAGGTTTAATAGCAGCAAAATGCATTCATCATTATGCAATCAAACAAAACAAACAACAGCAACGACATGGTATTGACCATCAATGCTTCTCATTCAAACAGCAAGTAAGCAACAGCATTCAATATTTCAAATCTGCAGCAGGGTTTTAGCATCATGTAATTATCAAACCAGGTTCACTTAAGCAAACACAACAGCCTACACACATGTGACAAATAGCAACCAAGACAAAATGAATTGGAGTTCTGGCAAAAATGAGGGTTTATCACAACAGCCTGGTATAGCATCATATTCATCAATCATCATATCAAACAGAACAAACAATAGCAACAACATGTTTCAAAATTGCAGCATGGTTTTAGCCTCATGTCATCATCATTATAACACCAAAATTCGAGCAAGCAACCAGCAATGGTAATGGTCATTTATTATTTTAGCAAACCTAGCTAACAGCAAAACAACATAATCATGGCAACAGCACTTTCATTCATCATTCAGTGTTTATCATCATACAGCCAACTTCAAACAATAGAGCATAAACAGCATGGCAGCACATGGTATTTCCAATATAACAAAACTTGACCACCACACAAAAGCAAAGCGCATGGTAATGGTTCATGCAAATCAGACAAAAACAGCCAGCAGGAAATTTGGAAATGGCTAAGGTTTATGTGCTTGGCTGTAGCAGCAGCATGGTTCAATTAGCATGGTTCCTCATACAATCACATTGAGGTCAATTGTAATCAAAGTTCAAACAACATACAACTGGCATGGCAGCATTCAAACATGATTTACATGGATTTCTAGGCATGGTCATGAGGTTCCAAATAACAGTAGCAGGGTTTTATTAACACATGCTCATCAAATTCATCAACAGATCAAATAACATGATACCATAGCATTGCAAATAGCAATTATGCAACACCAAAACACGATGAACCAAACACACATCACATGAATTTCCTGGACGGGCCTTAGGATGTAAAAGGCAGCAGTAAGATTTATGCAGCAACAATCCATGTTCATCATATAATCAAAATAAGCTCATCAACAAATCAAGCAACAGTTTATGCGAAATTTGGTGAAATCTGAGGTTTAAACACAGCAGCCATATGGTATTGAACATGTAACATAGATTTTCTAGGCAGCCTTAGGGTTTAAGCATAAACAGCATCATTGGCATTTGCAGCATGTGTTCATGTTCATCATGTAATCAAACAAAACAAAACAACAGCAACAACATGTTCATGCATGGATTTCAGGACAATTCAAATGGGATTTCAAGAAAAATGCAGCAAGGTTTTCATGCGTAGCACCAACCAATGACAAAGCAAGACATGGTTCTTGGAAAATTCTGGGCCCATTCATGATTCAAGCATAACAGTAGCAACAACATCAGGTTCATGCTCATGATCCATCATTATTCAAACATCAATCCATAACAAAGCAACAATTAGTCATGAACACAAAACTGGACAGGGCAGGTTGTAGCAGCAGCCTAATTCATTCATCAGTTTGTTTTTGAAGCAAGTTGTGAAACAGTGATGCTTTTGATGATATGAGTGCAAACAGCTGGCTCTTATGCTTTAGGTTGAAGGATGTTGAAGCTTTTCTAGCTCGAGAACACTTGGAGCTCTTCAAATCTCATCTTGCCATTAAAGGTCCTTTGCAAAACAGAACTTGAAAATGTTGGCCCAGCTAGGATTTTTCAATTGGAAAGCAGTCTACAAGGATGATGAATGATGAAGAAAGCCAAGAAAGCTCGAGGGTTTACAGCTTTTTGCAGAAAATCTTGGTCAAGCCAAAATGCAAGGTGAGAGAGTAAGAGTATTTTCTGTGTGGTGGCTGTCAAAATTAGGGTTGGAAATGCAGAAGAATGGCTTAAATATCATCTGTTAATCCTCATTTAACCATGTGCTAAGCTGACTTAGTGTAAATGCCTTCATTTGCAAAGTTGCTAATTATGGACAAAGTGGAAGTGGAGGTGTATTTGCTGAGAAATTGGGCTGCTACAGGCTGCAAAAAGGACAGTATATTTGCTGTTTTTGGTGGTACAGAAAAATGCTGTATGTGTTTTGTTTGTGTACTTCCTTTTTGCACATTTTGCCAAATTTGAATTTTGATCCAAAAAGGTGGTGGAATGATGGTATAGACATGAATTTGGGATTGGAGCAAGTCACAAATGACATATGGAACATTTCCCAATTGGCAAAAATGAGAAAAAGTCCATAAATCAAAAAGTCAAAGTTTGGTCAAACTTTGATTTTAAATGAAAAAGGTCCAAAGATGCCATTTTGAATGGTAGGGTTTTAGGTCATGAAATTTATATTTTTGGAAAGAGGATGAAAAATGTGGCTTGTAGGAAAAAACCCCACCAAATTTGGCCTTATGGTTTGAGAGATATGGCCCTTTGAAGTTCAAAAATTGATGAAAATGATTTGATCATATCTTGACAACCACACATGGGATTTTGATGTTCTTGGACTTTTTGAAAATGGGAGAACAAGATCTTCAACTTTCATGTTGGGCAAAAATTCATTTGAAGCTTGTATCATGATGTAAGTTTAAGATCAAGAAGTTTCCATTTTTGGCAGTTGAAATTACAGGTCCACTTTCTATTTCTGGAAAATTTCTGATTGACTTGATTTTCTTCCATGATGGGGTTGAACATGATATATGAGACTTATACAAGCATGAATGAACTCCTTCAGATCAATTCTAACCATCAAATCTCTGATTAAAACAACTGTTGACCAAGTTTGACTTTCTGTTGACTTTTTCTAGGGTTTTGGACTGATTGAACTACTTCTGATGATTTCCAAACCCTAATTCTTTGAGAACTTGTCTTCAAATGATGTTTCAAGATGTATGAACCTTTGATTATTGACCATGATGCCCAAATTCTGCAAGAATGGCCATCATCCATTGCTTTGACTGATCAATGACTGAGTTTGACCTAATTGCTGATGATTGCTTCAACTGCAAGCAACAAGGTTAAACAGACAATATTTTTTGTACTTTTTGGTTAATAAACATGTGAAAGGCAAGGATATACAAATGCAAAGTATGCTTGGTGATCAAGAAACAAACCCACAAGGCAATCTATCCACTAAGAGGAAAGCAAAGGCATGCAATGATCCTTGAGGTTATGATATGAATGATATGGGCCATGAGGGATCTTAGGGCCCAAAATTGGGGTCTTACAATCAGGCCCAGGTTAGGAGTTCCTTTCAGATACTTAAGAATTCTCTTAACAACTGTTAAATGAGATTCTCTAGGATCTGATTGGAATCTGGCACAAAGACAAACGCTGAAGAGAATATCAGGACGAGTAGCAGTCAGATAGAGAAGAGAGCCTATCATACCTCGATAGAGCTTCTGACAAACCTTGTTGCTTACCTCTTCCTTCTCCAGAATGCAAGTTGGATGCATGGGAGTCTTTGCAGAATTGCATTCAGACATATCAAACTTCTTTAGAACGTCTTTAATGTACTTGCTTTTATGAATGTACGTGACTTCTGGAGTTTGATTGATTTGAATTCCCAGAAAGAACTTTAGTTCTTGCATTAGACTCATTTCAAATTCTGCCTGCATTAACTTAGAAAATTCTTGGCAAACAGAGATATTAGCAGAACCAAAAATAATGTCATCAACATAAATTTGGCATATCATGAGATCATTTTTATGATTTTTACAGAAGAGTGTAGAATCAACTTTCCCTCTGATAAAATTTTGTTCCAGAAGAAAATTACTTAAGCGTTCATACCAAGCTCTGGGAGCTTGTTTAAGTCCATATAAGGATTTCTTAAGTTTGAAAACATGTTCTGGAAAATTTGAGTTTTCAAAACCAGGAGGTTGATTTACATACACTTCTTCTGAAATATAACCATTAAGAAATGCACTCTTGACATCCATTTGGTATAATTTGATAGAATGATTAATAGCAAAAGATACAAGAAGACGAATAGACTCTAACCTTGCGACTGGAGCAAAAGTTTCATTATAATCAATACCTTCTTGTTGACTATAACCTTGAGCTACCAGTCGTGCTTTGTTTCTGACAACTTCTCCTTTCTCGTTCAGTTTGTTTCTGAAAACCCATCTGGTTCCAATGACATGAGTGCCTCTGGGTTTAGGAACGAGATCCCAGACATCATTCTTGGAGAATTGATCTAACTCTTCTTGCATAGCTGCCACCCAATCGTTATCTTGAAGAGCTTCATCACAGGACGTAGGCTCAATCAGAGACACTAGTCCCAGAGGAATATCTTCAGAAGTTCTGAAGGTAGATCTGGTTCTAACAGGTTCATCTTTGTTTCCCAAAATCAAATCTTCAGATACGTTGCTACGACTCTTGACTTTCCTTGGAATTTCTGGAGATTTAATTTCTTCAGAGTCTGGAGTGACAGTTGCTTCTGGAGTTTTCTCAGATTCTACCAGAGTGATCTCTAAATCTGCAAACTTTTCAACTAGCTTTGACTTTTCAGGGTCAAGCTTATCATCAAATCTAACATGAATTGATTCCTCCACAATTTTGGTTTCTGTGTTGTATACTCTATAGCCTTTAGAGCGTTCTGAGTATCCTAACATAATACCTTTCTGTGCTTTGGAATCAAACTTGTTCAGATGTTCTTTAGTATTTAATATAAAGCAAATGCATCCAAAAGGATGAAAATATGAAATGTTGGGTTTTCTTCCCTTACACAGTTCATAGGGAGTCTTATCCAAAATAGGTCTAATAGAGATTCTATTCTGAATGTAACACGCTGTATTTACAGCTTCTGCCCAAAAGTGCTTTGCTACATTTGTTTCATTGATCATGGTTCTGGCCATTTCTTGGAGTGTCCTGTTCTTCCTCTCTACAACTCCATTTTGTTGTGGAGTTCTAGGGCAGGAGAAATCATGGGATATTCCATTAGAATCAAATAGTTCTTCAAAATCTTTATTTTCAAATTCTCCACCATGATCACTTCTGACTCTAACAATTTTAGAGTCAAATTCTTTTTGCACTTTAGAACAGAAACTGGTGAATACAGAGTGAGACTCACTCTTGTGCCTTAGGAATTTTACCCATGTCCAGCGGCTGTAATCATCAACGATTACAAGTCCATACTTCTTTCCATTGACTGATGCTGTTTTCACAGGACCAAATAAGTCAATGTGAAGAAGCTCCAGAGGCTTGGAGGTAGAAACAACATTTTTCTTTTTAAAAGATGTTTTAGAAAACTTTCCTTTCTGACAAGCTTCACACAGAGCATCTGAAGAAAACTTCAGTTTAGGTAAGCCTCTGACTAACTCAAGTTTAGTTAGCTGAGAAAGTTTCCTCATGCTAATGTGGCCTAAGCGTCTATGCCATACCCATTGCTCTTCGTGAACTGACATTAAACATTTAACATTTTGATCTTTTAAATCAGAAAGATTTATTTTATAAATGTTGTTTTTCCTCTTGCCTGTGAAAAGGACAGAGCCATCGTTCTGACTAATGGCTTTACACGTTTTTTGATTAAAGATTACATCATAACCGTTATCACTTAATTGACTTATGGATAACAAGTTATGCATTAATCCTTCTACATAAAGAACATCAGATATAGAGGGAAGAGTACCATTACCAATAGTTCCGGAGCCTCTGATCCTTCCTTTCTGATCTCCTCCGAAGCCTACAAAGCCAGCGTCTTTAAGTTCCAGGCTTTGGAACATAGACTTTCTTCCCGTCATATGTCGCGAGCATCCAGAGTCCAGGTACCATGACTGGTGTCTGAACTTTGCTGCATAGGATATCTGCAACATAGATAATCTTATCTTTTGGTACCCAGAATCTCTTGGGTCCTTTCAGATTAGTTTTCCCAGAGTTTCTTACAACTTTGGGTCTTCTAGCATTTTTAAATTTGTGTTCTTGTGTGTGTGTATAGTGGTATGAAAAAGGTGATTTAATTTGGTTACTGGTAGAAGTTTTATCAGAATCAGAATCATACCCAATTCCCCTTTTATTATTCTGACTTACTCCATAAATCATGGATGCCATAATACTCCTATCTATTCCACTCTTCAGAAACTTCTGAAAGGCTTCTTCATATTTATAAATAATTTCATTTGAAGTTTGTGGTGCTTGAGACAACGCTTCTTCTAATTTTAAGCTTTTTGTTTTAGCTCCATCTTTTTCTAACGTTAAAGATTTGATTGTATCTTCATGTGCTAGAATTGTTGTCTCAAGTTCACTACATTCTTCAGATTTTGCTTTAAGAAGGCCTTTAATGCTTTTAACTTTTTGTTTTAATTTCTGAAGAGAGGTAAGAGTTTCTGATAAACACGATTCTAAGTCAGATCTAGAAAGTTCAGAAAATACCTCTTCAGATTCTTCATCTGAGCTGCTGGATGTGGTAGCCATAAATGCTACGTTGGCTTGTTCATCAGAGTCAGATTCTGATGATCCTGATTCACTATCGTCCCAGGTGGCCATTAATCCCTTCTTTGTTCTGAAGGCATTTTTCTTGAAGCTTTCTTTCTTAGAGTTATCTTTCTTCAGCTTGGGGCATTCATTTCTATAATGACCTGTTTCTTTACATTCAAAACAGGTAATATCTTTATTAGGTTTACCTTTTGAAGTTGACTCTGATCTATCCCCTCTGGGTCTTGATCTTCTGAAGTTGTTGTTGTTCCTTCTTTTCCAGAGTTGCTTAACTCTTCTGGTTAGTAAGGACAGTTCTTCTTCATCATCAGAGTCTTCAGGTTCAGAGTCGTCAGTATCTGCAGTTTCTGCCTGGAGAGCTTTGGTTCTGTCTGACTTCCGTCTTTCAGGTCTGGACTTCAGCGCCACTGACTTGTTCCTTTTCTGAGGCTCATCCTCCTCCAGTTCTATCTCATGGCTTCTGAGAGAACTAACAAGTTCTTCAAGGCTGATATTGTTCAGATCCTTTGATAACTTCAGAGCAGTAACCATTGGTCTCCATTTCTTTGGCAGACTTCTGACAATCTTCTTAACATGATCTGCAGTCGTATATCCCTTGTCTAGCACTTTAAGACCTGCAATAAGAGTTTGAAATCTGGAAAACATAGCTTCTATAGCTTCGTCATCTTCCATCTTGAAGGCTTCATATTTCTGGATCAACGCCAGAGCCTTCGTCTCCTTGACTTGAGAGTTTCCTTCATGGGTCATCTTCAGAGAGTCAAGTATATCTTTAGCCGTCTCTCTGTTGGTGATCTTTTCGTATTCGTTGTATGATATAGCATTTAGAAGTATTGTTCTGGCCTTGTGATGATTTTTGAACTCACGTTTCTGATCTTCTGACATTTTGCTTCTGGGAACTTCAGCTCCATTTAAGGTTGGAGGTTTGTATCCATCTGTGACAATGTCCCAGAGGTCAGCATCATAACCCAGAAAGAAACTTTCGATTCTATCTTTCCAGTAATCAAACTTTTCTCCATCAAAAACAGGAGGCTTGGCATTGTAAGAATCTTTCTCATTTGAGTGGGCCATTTGTTTTTCTCGCACTGGATCTCTCTACACGGTTAAGTGTTTGATTTGAAAATCAATAACAGAGCCGGAGCTCTGATACCAATTGAAGGTGAGAAAAAACAAGAAGGGGGGGTTTGAATTGTTTAAAAAAAATAAGCGCTTTTGCAAAATGAAATCACACAATGATTTTATACTGGTTCGCTTATAACACAAAGCTACTCCAGTCCACCCGGCCAAGGTGATTTCGCCTTCAACAAGGACTTAATCCACTAATCTTGAAAGATTACAAACAACCCCTAAGAGAGAAGAAAATCTCTTAGTCCTCTCAAGTCTACAGACTACAAAGAGTCACTTGAGGAAATCAAATAAAAATTAGATACAAGATGTGTAATCTAGAGTGCTTCTAAGAAAGCAAATATTACAAACTTAAGAACAAATTTTTCACTTGATAAGCAAAAGCTTAGTGAAATTCTTTGAAGAACAAAGATGTTTTTCTTGAGCGTGATATGATTTCAGTATAGTTTTGGCTAGTGATTTCTTCGTTTTTACTGAATGAGATTTCTTCTCTATTTATAGGAGTTGAAGTAGAGTTGAAGTAGCGTTGAATCTGTTGGATATTGAGATGTAATTACGCCATTCCATTAATAGCTTCTGCAGTAGACTTTTTCACTTAGAAGTGACTACTTACCACAATTAGTATCTTTTCTCTTGGAAGAGGAGATTAACGTCTCTTTCTAATTGAGGAAATCCATTTGCAGAACTTTAACTTGGCTTAAACGTTACTTCATCATGATTAACAATTCTGATTAGAGTCTTTGTGTATCTGGAGAAATTGGCTTCTGATGTTATCTCTTGAAGGTTCAGAAAGCGCTAATAACTTCAGAGTTACAGAAGGCATTTGTTCAGAGTCAGAGCTTCTAGACTTTACTTCATGTTCAGATGCTTCTGATACTTTGCAGTTTTGTCCAGAGTTAGAGCTTCTTGAATGAGATTCCTCTTTAGATGCTTCTGATACTTGAGATTTTGCATCTGATCTTGTTTTGCATCTGATGACATCATCAGATTTGTTTCTTCTTTCTTTAGAACCCTGCACACTTAGAAACTTTTCGTTAGGGTACCATTTTTGGTTTCATCCTTTGTTATCATCAAAATCATGGAATCTATTGTAGAACTATTTTTGTTCTTACAGCATCATCTCTACCTCTTCCAGCCATCTCTATTCTGAAAACCCAAACAAGCTAAACAAATAAGTACTGATAGGGTTACACAACACCTATCCCGTACAGGGGAAACAGAATAACTACGACTCGACTCGACCGACTATGCTCTGATACCACTAATGTAACACCCTTCTAATTTACCCCAAAAATTAATTAAAATAATAAACATAAAATCAGAGTAATAATGCACCAAGGGTGTCACACAAATATTCCACACCATTTAAACAATACAACAGTCATGCTCATTACGTTTAATTTAAACATAAAGTATTTGCACAATTACGCAGCGGATAGAGATCAACTCAATCATGCAAAACATGTAACATTCTCATATAATTTAGTTCAAAACCATCAACGACAACAATCAAAGTGTTCCCTCCCGATGTTACATCTATCAGAGCATGACCCACTAGGGAGACGACACTAGACTCCAAGCAATAGCTTCTACTCGACTCATTTCTCGTTACCTGAAAAATAGTTGCAAGGGTGAGTTCCTCAATCAATATAATAAGCATTATAGAACAACATGTAATGCTAAGTAATTAACACATCAATCACCCTAATTGCAACACACATTCAACAATAGCTCATCGGCTTAAACATCATACTCAACATCAATATACTCACCAGTATAATCTCAAATCATACTTAACAACACACGACACACATATAGTATTGGAACACATCCATTCATACTATACGCCACACATATATTTATGCAATGAGACTCTACACATGCGGTACCGACTATTCTTGAACATATAGTTCAAGCTCACCGATCCCTCCAGATACGGCTACTAAGCTCACTAGTCCCACTCATTGAGACCTAGTGACTCACTCACTAATTCCTCACCATGGGAATTAGCTACAGCCCCGAAGGCTAGACTATGCACACTAATCATCTAGTATGCAAACATCAACAACAAACCCAAATGGTTCACTCACTAATTCCTCACCATGGGAATTAGCTACAGCCCCGAAGGCTATGCCATACATGCTAATCATCTAGCAATGCAACATCAACAACAACTCAAGAATAGACGTATGCTCACACTCTAAGCCATACAATAGTTCATTCACACATACATGCATAATATATACATTCACCGCATCATATACATCATATACATCAGCAATATTTCATCACATAAGCATGTCAGATTATGCCAAACGACCACTACGATATTAGTACATTCTAATATTACATCTCCTGCTCAAAACAGCGGGAATTAATCCCTATTACACCATAGGCAACATATGCCAACCCTCACATAGGCACACAACAATTAAAACAACAATTTTTCACTTCTGCAACAGTGTTAACCGGTTAACACCCTGGGTTAACCGGTTAACGCAGGACAAAACAGCATTTTCAGGCAAAACGCAACAGCGTTAACCGGTTAACGCCCTGGGTTAACCGGTTAACGCAGGCAAAATAGCAATATTTTCACATTTCAATACAGTGTTAACCGGTTAACACTCTGGGTTAACCGGTTAACGCAGACCAAACAACAATTCCTGCGCTAACACAAGGCAGAATGCAGAATTCTCCGCATTTTCCGCCGTTGGAGGACTTCCGGACCTCCGAATCCGATTCCGTACAAAGCTATACGATCGGGAAATTACAACAGACTCAATTACCGGTTTAATTTCAACTTTTAGCACAATTCCTTCAACACCATTTCAACATTCGTAAATCCCAATTAGGGTCAAATTAACAGCTTATCACTACCCATCACATATGATCCCACAATACCCATTAATCGACGATAAACCCCCCTTACCTTAACAATCCGGCAAAACCTTTAAGCTTCAAGCTTTCGTTCTCCAACCTTTGCTCTTCAGCTCCCTTCTCCTCTTCTCTGCCTTTTTCACGATGCTTTCTGTTTTCACGTGCAATACTTTTCCAATTGAGAATTTTTCCTTATTCCAACATATATATATTTTCCAAATAATAATAATCCAAAATAATAATAATAAAATTTCTAATTATTCAATTAAATTAATAATTACATTATTAACTCAATTTAAATAATTATTTTATTATTATCGGGGTGTTACAGAAACTGTTCAGGTGTAGACTTGATAACAGTTGTTACGCGATACTACACTCAGACGAGTTTCTCTTGAGAATATTATGGGTCGATGAGTCAGTCATCTTAACCTGTAATATCTGATAGATAGAATTAAGACTATGGGAACTTTTTAGAACATGATCTATAGGTTTTTATCCTTAGTTCACTCCTTTGAGATGATTCTTACCCAGACCCCATGCCCGTGACTTGCAACAAACCCTTGATTCTTGGTTGATCCAATCAAGTCTTGTCAATATCAATGGAACTTGGATGTTGATAAGGTGTAAACCATAATCCACCAAAATGGATGATTGATCTTGACAATGACTTGATTCATCTCTTGACCTTTGTTTACCTTGTGTATGATCCCTTACTTTTGATTGTTGCATTCATGCATGTCATGTGCATCATAACATTCGTCACACAAAATTTCAAGGAACTAAGGAATCATTTGAAAATATTTGCAGACCATGGATTGTGGACGAAGGAACACTAAGAAGTACAATTTCAGATGTACAGACTTGAAAGAGTTAAGGAAGCTAGCATCTTTTGTATTAGATCCCTTGGACTTCAAACAACGTCATGGGAAGCTTCTGTCCATCTTGTCTGCTGATGTAGTGGAAGGATTGTTGAGCGTATTGGTGCAGTTCTATGATCCTCTCTACCATTGTCTCACTTTCCCAGATTTTCAGCTTGTGCCTACCTTGGAGGAGTATTCTCATCTTTTGGAGATACCTGTTACTAGTAAAATACCCTTTAGTGGATTAGAGGAGATTCCCCGGTCTAGTATTATTGCTGAAGCTCTTCACTTGAAGAAGTCTGAGATAGAGGCTCATTGGGTGAAGAAAGGAGGGTTATTTGGGTTGCCATCTGTTTTCCTCATCAAGGAAGCTACCACTTTTGCTCAAGTTGGTAGTATGGATGCTTTTGAAGCTATCTTTATGTTGCTCATCTATGGGTTAGCTTTGTTCCCTAACATTGACAGTTTTGTTGATGTTAACGCCATTAGACTTTTCTTGATTGGGAATCCTGTGCCTACTTTGTTGGGTGATATGTATTTCTCTTTGCATCTAAGGAATTCTAAGGGTGATGGAACGATTTTCTGTTGCACTCCTCTCCTGTACAAGTGGTTTATTTTTCACTTGCCTCAGACGCCTGCTTTTGTGGAGAACAAACAATGTCTAAGGTGGTCTCAGAGACTTATGTGTCTCACTAATGATGATATAGTTTGGTATGATCCGTCCTTAAGCAGTTTGGAGATTATTGATAGTTGTGGTGAATTCTCTAATGTGCCTCTCATTGGTACACAAGGAGGAATTAGCTACAACCCTGCTTTGGCTCATCGTCAACTTGGGTTCCCCTTGAGAGACAAGCCTAATAACATGTTGTTAGAAGGTCTTTTCTATCAAGAGGGTAAAGATCCCCAACATTTGAAGCAGAACATTATGCATGCTTGGCATAGTGTGCATAGGAAAGGAAGATCCGAGCTTGGTCTGCGCAATTGTGTAGCTTTGGAAGCTTACACTCTTTGGGTGAAGAAGAGAGCTTTAGAATTGAAGATGCCTTATCATTATGAGAGACCTATGTCTATGGTTGTGGTTGAGCCATTAACTCTCCCCAACCATGATGTAGAGGAGTTGGAAGACGCGCTCATCAAGATGAAGCAAGAGAAGGATATGTGGGAAGAACGTTTCCATGCTTTGAGCAAGAAGCATGAAGAGTTGCTATTGGAGTCTAAGGATAAAGATGCACTGATTGAGCTACTTGAAGACCGAGTGACGAAGAGACAGAGAGAGCCAGAGGTTTCATCTTCTAGCATGCCTCAACCTTCCGTTGTTTGGAAGAAGATTGTTGACCAGCTTATCCTCGAGAAGACTTAGATGAAGGCTTCTTTTGAGACCGAGATTCGTCGCATTCGAAGGAAGTACGCGCCTTCAGCCAGATCTACTGACACTATTGTTAGGGATCCTTGGGATGACTAGTCTCCTTTTCTCTTGTATTTTTCATTTGGTTTCTGAAATTGTACTCAGTGTAATCCTTCCAATTTATATAAATGAAAAGAGATTTTTGGTCATATCAAATGATTGCAATTGCCATTTCAATTTTTATATATTTGCAAATGATATAGTAAGTTCTTTGGAAATAAAAATAATCAAACATTGCATTTCATGCATCATTTGCATAAGCAGGTTTTTTTCCAGGTGTCTGATTGGTGTTCTTCTGTGCTTTAGCCAAGCTGACTCACCGGTACAACACTCGAGCCAATCATTCAAAGATCATGGAACACCTTGAGCAAGAGAACCGAGACTTAAAAGAGGAGATTTCCCGACTGACTGCCATGATGGATTCAGTTCTTGCTGCCCAGAGCCAAGCTTCTCCAACTCCTCCCGTGAGGACCGTTATTTCTGAAGTGGTTACCTCTACTGTGCCTGCTACCACCGCCCACTTCGCTCCGAATCTGCCTGCTGGATTCTCTTGGGGAATGCCACCTAATTTTGTGCCAGAGGGTTTCACTCCCACTTTTGCTTCCATGCCGGCATCTAGCCCGGTCATGTCTGTGCCACCTCCAGTTGTGCACACTTTGCCGCATGTAGAAGACACCATCTATCACTCTGAGCCATCTGAGGGCCCGGACGTCTATGAGAAGATGGATGAGATGAATGACCAATTCCTTGAGTTGCGCAAGGAACTGAAAACGTTGAGAGGCAAAGATCTATTTGGGAAGAGTGTTGATAAACTGTGCTTAGTGCCCAATGTGAAGATCCCTGTGAAATTCAAAGTGCCTGACTTTGAGAAGTATAAGGGAAACTCGTGTCCACTCAGTCATCTTGTGATGTATGCCCGCAAGATGTCAACCCAGACAGATAATGACCAGCTGCTGATTCACTATTTCCAGGATAGCCTGACAGGTGATGCACTTCGTTGGTACATGGGGTTAGATAGTGCAAGCATCCGCACTTTCAATGATCTAGGAGAGGCTTTTGTGAAACAATACAAGTACAACATGGATATGGCGCCGGATATGGACCAATTAAGGTCCATGTCTCAGAAAGATAAGGAGACATTTAAGGAGTATGCCCAGCGTTGGAGGGAGTTGGCTGCCCAGATCACTCCTCCTTTGAAGGAGAAGGAGATGACAAAGATCTTTCTTAAAACCCTGAGTTCATTTTACTATAAACGCATGATCGCCAATGCCCCCGGTGATTTTACCGAAATGGTAAATATGGGGATGAGACTTGAAGAAGGGGTCCGTGAAGGACGATTGTCGAAAGAGGAGGCATTAACTAGCAAGAAATATGGGAGCAATTTTAGCAAGAGGAAAGAGAATGAAGCAAATGCAATAAGCATTGGGAGGCAGAGGAGGCCTCAAACCAGAAGAAATTTACCACCCCGTCAACACCATCATCATCAAGTATCATCCATCATTCCGGTATTCTCAAATCAGCAAACAACACCAATGCAACAACAACAACAACATCAATATCAAAATCAACGTTAACAATAACATTCGCAACAAAGAACAAACACCTACAACAACAACAATTCCATCAACAATCATCATCAGCAACATAACTTTGAGAGGAAGAAGGTCTCTTTCGACCTAATTCCTATGTCATATGCCGAACTGTATCCATCTTTAGTCCTCAAGAATTTGATTCAACTGAGGAATCCACCACAGATCCCAGAACCACTTCCATGGTGGTATAAACCCGAGCTTCGTTGTGCTTTTCACCAGGGTGCACCTGGGCACGATATTGAGAATTGTTATCCACTGAAATATGAGGTGCAAAAGCTTATGAAGAGTGGCATGGTGTCTTTTGAAGACCGCGCGCCTAATGTGAAGCTAATCCTTTGCCCGCTCATGGGAATACCTCAGTGAATATGGTGGACGGCTGCCCAGGTGAATTTAAAGTTTTCGAAGTCCGGTTTATCCGAAGGTCTTTGGTGCAGATGCATAAAGACATTTGTTTGGTGAGCGACTATGAACATGATCATGAAGGTTGTGATATTTGTAGTGTGAACCCAAGAGGGTGTGTTATCGTGAAAAGGGACATCCAGCGCCTGATGGACGAAGGCATGATCCAGATTGTTCAATCCCGTCATGTAGATGACGATGTTAATGTCATTTGTTGGTTCTAGGTGTTGGCAACAATTTTGGTAAAACCAAGAGTGTTCACAAGATGTCACATGTGATGTCTTAACATAAGATATTTTGTACCTGCTGGATGTTTAAATTGTAATTATGCAGGATTGTTCCAGGATGTCAAACCCGATGTCATGACATATGTATACAGAACATTCAGTCTGATTGTTATGTATTATGTGATTGCGCTTTTAATGGCAATCTGTGTATGATTGATGAGTTAATTGAACACGATATCAATCAGTAATTACAACATGATTAACTTATTTTCCAAGGAGATCTAATCAACTGTCATAAGAAGATTTGAATGGAAAATAGTTTTAGGGTTTTATGATGTCCAAGCCCAGATGAATGCTTCTATAAAAAGGACATGGAAAACCTGATTTGAAACACAAGAAATAAGGAACAAAATATTGAGAGAGAATAAGGGTTTAAGTCTTATGTGGTTGTGTGAATTGTAAGCCATTCAATTCATCCATAGATGATTGAATTGGTCTGATTTTTGAGTTGTAATTTGTCACTCTAAGCTTTTAAGCATGAGTGTGTGTCTACTTGATTGAAGCTGTTAAGTAAGATCAAGTGTGTGTCTTTGAAGAGTGTCTTCTTTTCATTGTAATTCTTGTTTAATATCACTGGTGTGATTGAGGGGGGGGGGTGAGTGGGATCTCATATCTAAGAGTTCTTAGGTAGAAGTCACACGGGTAGAGATTAGGTGAAAAAGACTGTAACTTGTGTTGTTTACTGAGAGTCTTTGAACTGATTCTATTTTAGTGGATTTCCTTCCTGGCTTGGTAGCCCCCAGACGTAGGTGAGTTGCACCGAACTAGGTTAACAATTGCTTGTGTCTCTTGCATTACTGCTCTTTATCTTTTATCCTGTTTGTATTATTCAGATATTAGTGTCGTGACATTACCTTCGACATCTCATATCTGATACCAGAATTTCAATTGGTATCAGAGCAGGCATCCTGCTCTGGTTCTGGGTGAGATCTAGGGACGATACTTTCTGGTACTATGGAGAGAGATGGAGGATCTGTTCACAGGCCACCTATTTTGGATGGATCAAACTATGACTACTGGAAACCTCGAATGGTAGCCTTCCTAAAATCTCTGGATAATAAGGCTTGGAAGGCTGTGTTAACAGGCTGGGAACATCCAGTAGTTACTAAGGAAGGAGAAGTTATAACTGATAAAAAAGCTGAAGAACAATGTGTAGCACCTCAAATTTGCCATCCTCATTCATGCATTCATTTTAGGTCATTTAACATTTCATATTGCATTTCATCATGTCAATCAGAATTAGCTCCAAGAGTTTGTCTTCCAAGAAGTTTGGATATCATCCAAGTCACTTCGTGGGTTCTATCTGAATGATCAGTCAACACAAGGGAAATTATGCATCAACTAGGGTTTTTCTCAACACTCAAGGAAGTTTGTATTCATCTGGGTATCAAGGGTGCATCACCATCTTCATGATCTTTCTTTCCTCAAATTTTCATTTCTTATCAGCAAAGTTCATCTGAATTAGGGTTTGACCTCTGGTCAACTTTGGTCTACTGAAGCAGTCAAAGTAGGGTTCCTCAAGGATTGAGATGCATTCTTGGTTTGAAGGTCTTATGGATGTTGTGTAGAGCTCTTGGGAGCTAGGGTTTCATTTTCAGAGGTTTTCTTCAAAGGATCAAGCTTAATGGGCTCAGTACAGTTCAAAATTCAACTGTGAAGTCAAAAGTCAACTATTGGTCAACTGGGGGTCAAATGGCTAGGGAATGACTTGAGATACTTCCAACATGTTCAAATGGGGTCTATTCATCAATCAAAATATTAATCTTGAAGGAACAAAGATCCAGTGCATAGGTTGCCAAATTTGGAAAGATGACCTATATTGTGAAGTTTCCAAATTTGGAAGGATTTTGACCTAGCTTCAACTTGATTTTTCATCACCAAGGAAGCTCAAAATGAATTTTTTCTCAGACATGAAAGTTGTAGATCTTTGTCTCCCCTTTCCAAAAAGTCCTATTTCAAGGCCATATGATGAATGGTTGAAGAGTTATGTTTCTTGAATGACGAAGTGTGCATGAAGGCTTTAAAAAGGCATAACTTGAGGTTGACAAGTCCAATTGGTGTGGCTCTTTTTGCTATGGTTTTGTTTTGAGAAGTACTTCAAAATGGCATGCAAAATGACCTATAATTTTGCATGATTCATCAATGGTGCAAGTCATTTTTCAAGCTTTCTTTCATGAAAAGTCAAAAGGACACAGGATGACATCATGGAATATTCTCACGTGCCAATCATTGGGAATTTATTCAGCATTGTTTTTTGGGCCAAATCCACCTTGGAATTTGAGCCCATGCATTCCCACATGTGTGGAAAAGTCATACATGCACAAAAATTACACCTTTGTAAAATTGTCGTTAAACATCATTTTGTGTTATTTCTTTCATATAACCATGATTAATCAAGTCTCAAGAGAGGATTAATGCATTAAACAAGGTTGTTCATGTGCAAATAAGGGGGGCATTTCCAAAAATAACCAAAATAATCATGGACTTGAAACTCCTTCATTTGAGCCCACCAAGCCACAAAAATCAGAGTATAAACTCTAAAAATATCATTGAGCAAAACCCTAATTTGTGCAACCTCCATACACATTAAAAATCTCACTTTCCAAAAATAATATCATACTTTATTCTCATCAAATATCTCCATACATCCATGGAAAATGAAAATCAATAGCATATTCTTAATCTACACACTCTAAGGATCACAAACCACCCACGATTTGAGCCATTCCAAGCAGTTTCTAAATAGAGCTTTAATGGAGGTTGCTTCTTGAATCTCAAGATCTAGACCGTTTCAAGCACAACCAAAGGTAGCAAACATTCATAGAAGTTCAAGGGAGGTATTCTGGAGCTTATCTCATCACCATACTGAAGTTTCAGAAGGTGCCATTTTTGGTAACTCAAATTTGGACTCTCTTATTTTGCTCATTTTTTATGCCTAAATGAAACTACATGCTATGGTGATGATGTAGATGTGTTTACTTTTTAAAATGATGCAATATTGAGTGAGAAATCTTGATTTAAAGTTTTGATATTCAAACTTGTTGTTTGTGATTTGAGAGATTGGTGAAGATTCATGAAAAACTAATATGATTTTTGAGTTCCTAGCATGTGGTTTAGGGGGGGTAGCCCCATTTTCGTGGAGTTTTGGCCGCGCGTGGGAGGTGGCCGCCGCCGTGGGTGGCCGGAACCCTATCGGCATCACTATTCATGGCCGGATTGTCTTGAGGAAGAAGACAATCCCATGGCCGTTGGATCGCTTTGACTTTATTTGAAATGGATGCTCAAGATTCATCCATGTGTTTTCTTGCTTGGACCAATCTCATCCATCCATTACATGTTTGACTTGTTGACTTTTTTTTTATCCAAAAGCCCATATATTTTCTTATTTTCGTTTTTATTTATTTTTATTAGTCACTTAAGTGACTTGTGTGACCAATTGATATTGTTACATATGTGTCACATGTCATGCACATATTTCACCCTGTTTATTTTATTTTTTAAAAATAGCAAAAATACTTAAAAAAATCTGAAATTTTTTGTGAGTGATTTCTGATGAGTCCTGGATTTTTTGGTACCATTGCCCAATTATTTCATGACACGTGGAATTTAATATGAATTTCTGATTCATTTATGTGCATTTTTGACCATTTGCATTCAAACCTTCATGAAATCCCATATTTTAATCATTCTGACCCAAGCCTTTGTACACACCATCCTCATACATGATACTAAGATGTGGTAACTGGTTTGGTTATTTTCTATGTTATTTTGCTAGGGTTTGACACATGAATTTAAATGTTGTATTTTAGGACATGTTTTTGCATTCTCAACTTCTCAATTTTTTTTTCCATATCAAATGAATCTGGATGCTCCTGATTTTTTTCATGATGTTTATATATGCTTAGTGGAACCTTGTGTTAAATTCCCATGAATTTAGGATACATTTTCAATTTGATTTGGATTTTTGAAGTTGATGTTTGCATTTTAGTCCCTATTTTGATGCTTGCTTAGCATGAGGCACTTGTGCCACTTCCTTTGAATGTTGAAACCAATCCTTTTGCACATGTTTTAGTATGTATGTCATGTCTTGATGTGTGGAGCCTTGCCCCCTGACTTTGAGTTTTGATACCCTTTTGATGCATTTGTTTGACAAGAGGTTTAGGCCTCCTATCCTTGGTTGTTTTTGTGAACTTTTTGAACTTTAATAGCATGATTCATGTGGTTACACTTTGATTCTGGTTTGGTGCCTTTGCACATGTGTTCTCCCCTGTTCTATGATGCTTCTATCAAGTCTTTGTGCATTTATTCATAATGAGCTCCTTTTTGCATTCATTTGAGCATGAAAGACGCATTAGGGTTTCATGAAACACTTTGTTTGATTTTGATCCAAAAGTGATTCTATGCTTATGATATGAACTTGGAGGTTTGCATATTGATTACATAGCTCATTTGACATGCTTATGATGTGCATAACTTGCTGCCATGTTCATTTCATCTTGACACATAATTGCATGAACTTGTCTATAATGCTTTTGTTGCATTTTGAGGTGCTTTGGACATGATTGATTTTCACTTTGCTAAGTTGGATTTAAATGACTTTTGATTGATGTTTTAGGAGTCATTTGGTTCTGTTTGTGTGCTTGATTGTCTAATCCTTGACCCTTGCCTCATTCCTTTACCTTTTATGACTCTATGTTGAAGTTGAAGCACTTTGAATTTGTATGTTGACTTGTTTGACTTTGATGCATCTTTGGATGTTTAGTGCTTTTGCTTTGATCTTGTTGAGTTGAGTTCTTGAGACACTTATTGAATTGATGTCACTTCTGACTTGGTGCTATTGTATCCTCCTTTCATCATTCATGCTTTGTTATGACATGCTTTCTATTGCATCCGTGCACTGTTTACCTGACACTGTTGTTGCTATGATTCTTTTGTTTGGTGCAACTCTTGATTGCACCCCATCTTGTTATTCTAACTTGTTTGTTGAGTTTTTATGAGGGCTCACATGACTCTTGAAGAGATAGCTTGCTTGGTATTCCACTTTATTTGTGGGATACCATTTGGAGATTTATTCTGATTGCTTTGCTGACTTGCTTTCTTTGAGGGTGCTAGCTTGAGAGATCTTTGGGTTTCTTGTTTCTTTAGTTGTTGTTACTTTGGATCTTTATCCGTGTGGTAGATCTCTTGATCCCTTTTACATCTTTTCAGCATTTTACCGCTTTCTTAGCTGGAAGACCTCGATAGGAGGCAATGTTTTTGTGTATTTACTTTTGTGCCCAAAGACCTCCAAGAGGAGGCACCAGTGCTAAAGACCTCCATGAAGAGGCAATTGACGGATAAAAGGGATTAGTAGTCAATCCCCCGTTGTTCAGTGTGTCGTTCTTTATGCTCGCACTACGTGTCGATGCTTCAGAACAAAAGCCCAAGATCTTTTGTCCGGTCAGTCAGTGGAGAGGGTTCCATCTTTCTGAACCCCCACGCTTTGTCATGAGCTCACCCTGTCCAGGGTTAAGAGCTATGAGGTCTTATCCTCATTACCCTTTTGATCTGCTCACCTTGACGTTCAATGTCAGTGGTTAAGAGCCCATTTGATTACCTTTCCATGGCTTGTTTGTCGAGGTTGATATGACCCCTCTTGACTAAAGCCCTACCCATGTATGTTTGAGCCCCCTTGTTGGTGCGTTTACTTTATGCTATATGTTTTTGTGTGGTGTGATCGTCTCCCCATAGGACTGCTAGGCTTCATATAGTCTCTCGTTTGCATGTCAATTTAGGTAGCACGGTTCCTTCGTCTAGGGCTTCCTTTTTGCATGAGCATTCCTAAAACACAAACAAACTCTTTGATTTTCTTTTCTTAAGAACACGTTAACTCCTTCTACTACCGGTGAGTAAGGCTCCAAAGGTCGAGCATCCGATAGATTGCGTAGTAACGTCATTCATCTAAAAAACACAAAACAAACAAAAATAGGTTAGCCGAGCTACGATGCTCTGATTCTCAATCCTTCTTGAGATACGTATGCAGCAGGGTAGAGCCTGTGCGAGCAATAACTCTTTCCTTTCCCTACTTTGATTTTCTCTCTTTCGCATCGCATATAGGACTTTTTATACACACACTTTAGACATAAATAGCAAGCGTGGATCCTGTGAAGTACCACAGACGTGAAGGGGTGCGATAACCTTCCCTTCACGTAACCGACCCCTTACTCGGTTTTCTTTGGTTCTAGACTTTGTTTTATCCGTTCCCTCTTGGTTATGCAGTACTACCTTTCCCTCCGCTTGGGATAAAAGTACATAGCTGGCAACTCTACTCTTTTTCCGCGCCACTCTTTTCGCATTTGTACTTGGATTCGGGAAATCCGGGGAGCGACACAATGGACCAATGAGGAGGATGATCTAGCCCTTGGAAATTCTAAAGCATTGAATGCTATATTCAATGGAGTAGACAAGAATATCTTCAGATTGATAAACAACTGTGAGGTGGCTAAAGATGCTTGGGACATTCTCAAAACCACTCATAAAGGCACCTCTAGAGTGAAGATGTCTAGACTGCAGCTGCTCACCACCAAGTTTGAAAATTTAAGGATGAAAGAAGATGAAAATATTCATGAATTTCATATGAGTATCCTTGAAATTGCTAATGCCTCAAGAGCCCTGGGAGAGAAGATGTCAGATGAAAAATTAGTAAGGAAAATACTCAGGTCACTCCCTAAGAGATTTGCTATGAAGGTGACAACCATAGAAGAGTCTCAAGACATCTCCAATATGAGAGTTGATGAGCTAATTGGTTCCCTCCAATCATTTGAGATGGGAATGTGTGATGGATCTGAAAAGAAAGCCAAAAGCATAACCTTCATGTCAAACACTGAGGAGGAAGAGGAGGAAAGTGGTCAGGATGTTGATGAAGATCTGGCAAATGATGTAGCAATGCTGGGAAGACAGTTCAACAGACTTCTGAAAAAGATGGATGTAAGATCTAAGGAAAATGTCAAGAACATCTCATCTGACATCAGTAAATCCAACAATGCTGGAAGAAGAACAAGGTCAGATGAAAAGCCCAAAGAAGGAAAAGGAGTTCAGTGCCATGAATGTGATGGGTATGGACACATTAGAACTGAATGTGGAACCTACCTCAAAAAATAGAAGAGGAGTCTTGCTGCCACTTGGTCTGATGAAAGTGAAATAGAAGAGTCTGCAAATCTGGTGACTGCCTTGACTGGAAGATGGGGTTCTGATGAAGACTCAAGTGATGATGAAGTAACTTTTGAAGAGTTGGCCACTACCTACAGAAATTTGTGTCACAGAAGTGCAGAAGTGTGTCAACAGGTTGAAAGCCAGAAGAAGATGATAACTCAACTAGAGAATGAGAAGGTAGAACACTTGGAAACCATCTATAAATTAAAACTGAAGCAGTGCTTCTGAATGCCAAACTAGATGAGAGTCAACAAGTTGAAAGCCAGAAGAAAGTGATGGCACAGTTGGAGAATGAGAAGGCAGAACATGTTGAAACCATCTCCAAGTTAAAGACTGAAGCTGTATTTTTGAATTCTAAACTGGATGAGATGACCAAGTATGTAAGAATGCTAAACAATGGATCTGACATCTTAGACAAGATTCTCCAGACTGGACAAATAACAGGAGATAAATCTGGCATTGGGTTCAATGAATCTAAGCCTGAATGTAGTTACACTGGTGGCAAACCTAAATCTAAACCTAAGTGCAGCCATATTAAAAGCAAACCTGAGATGTCACATCATATGTCACAACATCGTAAGGGAAGACAACAGAAAGGGAAACACCAAAGATGGAGATGTCATTACTGTGGAAAATTTGGCCACATAAAGCCCTTCTGCTATAAGCTGTATGGTTATCCTAGTCCTGCTCATCATCAACCTAGACCCAAACATCACAGGCCTGTCAACAAAAAGCAATGGGTTCCTAAGACTAATGTTACAAGTCTAATAGCTCACACTTCCTTTAGAGTTTCAGCCAAAGAAGATTGGTATTTTGACAGTGGGTGCTCTAGACACATGACTGGAAACAAAAACCTGCTAACTAGCCTTCATCCTCATGCCACCAGCTATGTAACCTTTGGTGATGGAGCAAAGAGTGAAATCAAGGGGATTGGTAAGCTTGATTGCCCAGGAGTTCCTGATCTTGACAATGTCCTACTTGTTGAGGGCTTGACTGCAAATCTAATAAGCATCAGTCAACTGTGTGACCAAGGTCTAAATGTTAACTTCACTAAAACTGAATGTCTGATTACTAACAAAGAAAGTGAAGTGATCATGAAAGGAGGCAGGTCTAAAGACAACTGTTACATGTGGTGGTCTCAAGAAACTGGTTATTCTTCAATGTGTACCTTAGCCAAAGAAGATGAAGTGAAGACATGGCATCAAAGATTGAGCCATCTGCATCTTAAAGGTATGAAGAGGATTATATCTATTGAAGCTGTTAGAGGAATTCCCAACTTGAAGATTGATGAAAGAAAAGTCTGTGGGGAATGTCAGAGTGGAAAATAGATAAGGATGTCACACTAGAAGCTCAGACATGACACCACTTCCAAAGTTTTGGAACTCCTCCATATGGATTTGATGGGACCCATGCAGGTGGAAAGCCTTGGTGGGAAGAAGTATGCATATGTAGTGGTGGATGACTTCTCCAGATACACCTGGATGAATTTTATAAGAGAAAAATCTGATGTTTTTGAAGTCTTCAAAGATCTTTGTCTCAAACGTCAAAGAGAAAAGGAAAGTCAAGTTATCAAAATTAGAAGTGATCATGGGAAGGACTTTGAGAACAGCCAATTTGCTGAATTCTGTTCTTCAGAAGGAATTCATCATGAGTTCTCATCTCCCGTTACTCCTCAGCAAAATGGTGTGGTGGAAAGGAAAAATAGAACTCTTCAAGAATCAGCCAAAGCTATGATTCATGCTAAGAAATTGCCCTACCACTCTTGGGCTGAAGCTTTGAACACAGCCTGCTATGCTTACAACAGAGTGACCTTGAAAGGGACTCCTACAACCCTATATGAAGTCTGGAAAGTGAGAAGACCTACAGTCAAATACTTCCATGTGTTTGGTAGTAAATGATATATCTTGACTGATCATGAACAAAGAAGGAAGATGGATCTCAAAAGTGATGAAGTAATTTTTCTAGGCTACTCAACAAACAGCAGAGCATACAGAGTCTTTAATTCCAGAACAAAAGTAATGATGGAATCTATCAATGTTGTGGATGATGATCAACATACTGATGTCACAGACGATGTTGAGACATCTCCAAATGATTCCCCAACTGATTTCTCAGACAAAAATAATAAGAGTAAACCTCCTCAAGCTGAACCTGAAGATGACAAAATCAACAAGGGAGGTATTAACAAAACCCTAGTTGTTAAGAATGAAGGAGGAAAACTCATGATGGCTCAAATATATGTGGATGATATTATGTTTGGTAGGATGTCAGATCAGATGGTCAAACATTTTGTTAGACAGATGCAGTCTAAGGTTAAAATGAGCCTTGTTTGAGAGCTGACCTACTTTCTTGGGCTACAAGTCAAGCAGATGGAAGATTCTATCTTTCTATCTCAAAGCAAATATACCAAGAACATTGTTAAGAAGTTTGGCATGGAGAATGCAAGTCATAAAAGAACACCTGCTCCTACACATTTGAAAGTCTCCAATGATGAAAATGGTGTTAGTGTAGATCAAAGTTTATACAGAAGCATGATAGGAAGTGTGCTATATCTCACAGCAAGTAGACCTGACATTGCCTTTGTTGTAGGTGTTTGTGCTAGATATCAAGCTGAATACATAGCAGCTGGAAGTAGTTGTTCTCAACTGGTTTGGATGAAACAAATGTTGACTGAATACAATGTCACACAAGATGTCATGACATTGTACTGTGACAACCTGAGTGCTATAAATATTTCTAAAAATCCTATTCAGCACAACAGGACAAAGCACATTGATATTCGTCATCACTTCATTAGAGAACTTGTGGAAGAGAAAATCATAGCACTGGAGCATGTTACTACTAAAATTCAATTAGCTGACATATTTACAAAGGCTTTGGATGCTAATAAATTTGAATGTTTAAGAGGAAAATTGTGTATTTGTATCCATGAGAATTTATAACAATTAATGTGGAGTGGAAAAGGTAATAAGAATATTGTCTGCCCACTTAAAAGAAAGTGCCCCATTTATGGAAAATCATTACCAAATATTGGAACTACCATCTATACCATTTTTGCACGCTACCTCAACACAACCACTTCCATCTTCATCAAACTGCTCAGACCCTCTCTGCTAGGGCAACAAAAATTTTCTCAAAAGTTCAACGAAATGTCACAACATCCCTCATCCTCTGGTTCAAAGCCCACTCACAAAGCAAGGACTCCCTCCATGGAGTTTCTGGATGAAGACGTTTTGGAAGTTATTCCTCTTTCTGTAATCCCAGGCGACGCCCCTGGTCCTTCTTCCACGACAGGAAACAATCAAGGTAACTTTTCTGATAACCCTCCACCTAAGGATGACATGCACTATATAGATCATGTCATTAGGAACCTGGTAACTAGGATCCTAAATGAAGGACACTCAGTCAAGGGGGTTTCGACTCCTCTGTCTAGAAGGGACCCCTCACATGAGGTGGAACCTCAAACTGAGAAAGATGATGATTCATCTAGATCAGAGAAAGACATGGCTGCTGAGGGACTATGCTCTCTAGGTAAAACCTTGCCTAGTAAGAAACTGTAAATGCTTCTCAGTCTAAGAAGCATGAGACTGCTGAGAAAGTGATTGATTTGGAGGAAGAGAGTTCAGAAGAGGAAGATGACACCTTGGTTCATCACTTGAAACCAAGTGTTGCAAAGAAAATGAAGACCAGGAAAGGCAAGACTGTGGCTGAGATGTTGACAGCCAGAACAGGTAAGAAGGCTGTTGTTGTAGGTTCTTCTAAATCATGGAGTAAAGTGGAAGTTAAGAAAAGAAAGGTCAGAGAAAGTTCTGACTCTGAAGATGATGTCGAAGACGATGTCCCAGACATCTCTCCTGCTAAAAGGCAAACTGTTAAAAAGTCTCCAACTAAGGCAGTCATGTCAATGACATTGTCATGACATCTGCAAGGAAGGAGCCAGCCCTACAAGGTGGCCTGATTGCTCAATTAAAAGAAACCTGGAAGGAGTTGGAAAATGGGATTAGGGTGGCCAAGGCTAGGAGAGAGGCTTTAGAGGTTCTCATTAGTAGCTTGGAGCAAGAAGAGATGGATAAGGTTGGTGAAGCCAAGGAGTCATATGCCCATAGCTTAAGTGAGAGGTCTAATTCTTAAGATCAATCTAGTGGCAGTTCTGGATCTGAAGGTGAAGAAGATGCTACTTCCTCAGACTAAGTTGTGGTGTTGATGGTCCCCCTGTTAATGATGTGTGTTTTGGATGCTGTTTTGGATGCTTGGATCATTTGTTGTTTTTTTGTTTGATGTTTGTAATTTTTGGCAATCTTTCTGATGCCATGATGTAATATTTGGGCTCTTTATGAGTTCCCTGGATTTCTGATTATCTCAGCTATTGCAGCTGTGTATAATTATGACCTGACATTTATGTTTAACATTTTATATGTTATAACATCCTTTGTGACATTCTCTGCTGGACTGATTGACATTTATTTTGTCTAATTGGTCACTTTGGTCTATTTTGACTAAAAAGGGGGAGAAGTTATTATGTGGAGAGATGCAGTTAATGTGTGGAGATATGGAGAGCTGCAGTTATTATGTGCTAATGTAGCTAGCTAGGCTAGACAGGTGACAATTGATGTTGAACAGAAGAATGTTTTGTGTTGTACAGGTGATGTTAAAGAAGATGTCAGAATGTGATTCTGTATGTTACAGATGTTGAAGGAGATGTCTAGGAAATTCTGATTGTTGCAGGTGTTGTTGTTGTTGAAGGAGATGTCTATAGGTGAACAGACTTAGGGGGAGAAGAAGTACACATGTGTTTGCTGTGTGTATTACTAGTTGCTATTATAGCTAGTAATTGTCTTTGCTTCTACTGCTGCTTAAACTGTTGTTATGTTGTTTAACTGCTGATGTGTTTTTTCTTGTGAACAAAATGGACTGATATATGTTTTAGCCAAAATTTGCCAAAGGGGGAGTTTGTTGGTTCTAGGTGTTGGCAGCAATTTTGGTAAAACCCAGAGTGTTCACAAGATGTCAGATGTGATGTCTTAACATAAGATATCTTGTACCTGCTGGATGTTTAAATTGTAATTATGCAGGATTGTTCCAGGATGTAAGACCCGATGTCATGACATCTGTATACAGAACATTCAGTATGAATGTTATGTATTATGTGATTGCGCTTTTAATGGCAATCTGTGTATGATTGATGAGTTAATTGAACACGATATCAATCAGTAATTACAACGTGATTAACTTATTTTCCAAGGAGATCTAATCAACTGTCATAAGAAGATTTGAATGGAAAATAGTTTTAGGGTTTTATGATGTCCAAGCCCAACTGAATGCTTCTATAAAAAGGACATGGAAAACCTGATTTGATACACAAGAAATAAGGAACAAAATATTGAGAGAGAATAAGGGTTTAAGTCTTGTTTGGTTGTGTGAATTGTAAGCCATCCAATTCATCCATAGATGATTGAATTGATCTGCTTTTTGAGTTGTAATTTGTCACTTTAAGCTTTTAAGCATGAGTGTGTGTCTACTTGATTGAAGTTGTTAAGTAAGATCAAGTGTGTGTCTTTGAAGAGTGTCTTCTTTTCATTATAATTCTTGTTTAATATCACTGGTGTGATTGAGGGGGAGTGAGTGGGATCTCATATCTAAGAGTTCTTAGGTAGAAGTCACACGGGTAGAGATTAGGTGAAAAAGACTGTAACTTGTGTTGTTTACTGAGAGTCTTTGAACTGATTCTATCTTAGTGGATTTCCTTCCTGGCTTGGTAGCCCCCAGACGTAGGTGAGTTGCACCGAACTGGGTTAACAATTGCTTGTGTCTCTTGCATTACTGTTCTTTATCTTTTATCCTGTTTGTATTATTCAGATATTAGTGTCGTGACATTACCTTCGACATCTCATATCTGATACTAGAATTTCATCATTGTTCCCATTTTCAAGCAACCAGAGCAGTTGGTGATTCAGTATGATAGCAGCAAGAACGTCAGCAATAGATCAGTATCGCCGTTGGTAATACGGTTGGCGGACCCAGTCCTGTATGCATCTGATAAGGCTGTACCGTACCAATACAATGCTACAATGATAGAGAAAGGTAAAGAGGTCCTGTTACCTACGACCAGTTCAGTAGTGAGCATTGCAGACGTGACGAAGGTGACCCGCAGTGGTCGAGTTTTTGGACCGATGATCCCAGAGAATAAAGAAGAATTGATTGTTGGTAAGAAGGCGGAAGTGCCTAGTGTAGATCCTGTTGGTTGTTAAAGAGATAAGTCTGGTGAATCCAATAATTTGAAAGCCAATAGTGATGATGATGAGGTACTCCGACTGATCAAAAGGAGTGAATTCAACGTGGTTGAGCAGTTGCTCCAGACCCCCTCTAAGATTTTCGTGTTGTCTCTGCTTTTAAGTTCTGAAGCACACAGAGAAGCACTCCAGAGAGTTCTTGAACAGGCGTATATGGAGCAAGATGTTACTGTGGCTCAATTTGATCACATTGTGGCTAACATCACTTCATGCAACAATTTGAGCTTTTGCGATGAAGAACTCCCTGAGGAGGGAAGAAATCACAATCTGGCTTTGCATATCTCGATGAATTGCAAGGAAGATGCTTTGTCAAACGTGCTAGTTGACATTGGGTCGTCACTCAATGTGCTTCCAAAATCAACATTGTCAAAGTTATCTTACCAAGGAGCTCCCATGAGGTATAGTGGAGTAATTGTCAAAGCCTTTGATGGCTCGTGCAAGATTTTCATTGGAGAAGTGGACCTTCTAGTCAAGATAGGTCCGAGTGATTTTCAGATTACTTTCCAGGTAATAGACATTCACCCAGCCTACAGCTGTTTGTTAGGAAGGCCATGGATTCATGAAGTAGGAGTTGTTACTTCCACTCTGCACCAGAAGCTCAAATTTGTCAAGAATGGCAAGTTGGTGATTATGGGAGGTGAGAAAGCACTGTTAGTCATCCATATGTCATCTTTTTCATATGTAGAAGCTGAGGATGAGGTTGGAACGCCGTTCTAAGCCTTATCTATTGCTGCTGAGAAGAGAGTTGGGGCACCTATGTCCTTTCTGAAAGATGCACAGAAGATTTTGGAAGAAGGTCTTGTTGATCAGTGAGGGAGCGTGGTAGAGGTCGCCGAGCACAAAGGCAAAATTGGTTTAGGGTTCCAGAAGGGCTCGTCAACCGTTAGATCATAAGAGATGCAACTCAGCTTCTGTAGCAGAGGGTTCATTCATGGGAATGAACAACACTTAGCTGTTGTGCTAGAGGATAACGAAGAGGAAGACTGCAGCTGTAACAACCCAATTTTTAGTATTTATTTATTATACTATTATTACTTATGTGGAGTGTTAATTAATTAATTGGTTGTTCGGTAGTATAATAATTGATTATATTAATTAATTTGGTGTGTTAATTAATTATTTAGTTGATAGGAGATATCATGAATAATTGAATTAATTAACTTGGTGGATATATGGTGTTAGTTTAATTTATTTGAATTAAATAGAGATATTTAAATACTAGGTCTTATTGGGCCTATTAATTAAATTAGAAGTATAATGACTTAAGCCCAAATAGAATACTAATATAAATAGTAAGAGGTGAGGAGAGTGAGAATTAGGATTCATTTGATCATTGAAGGCAATAGAGAAAGAGGAGAGGAAAAGTAAAGAGAAGAGCTAGGGTTTCCATCAAATTGAAGAGGTAAGGGGGGAATCCTTATTATTATGGGTTAGTATGATTGGATCAATGGGTAGATGTATGTTAGGTTAAAATTCCCCAATTTTGTATGATTGTTTGAAATTGTTAAGTGTGATGGTGATGCTTGATTGTGGTGATTGATTGTGTTAAAACTGCAAATTAACGTTATATATTTGGAGTATTGTGTGAGTTATAATTTTCTGAACGTTTGGCTTTTTACGGAATTGAAATCGGAGGTCCGAAAGTCCTCCAACGATGAAAACCGCAGAAAATTCTGCATGTTGTCCGTCACAATCGCGGCCCTTTTTTATGTTTTATTGTCGAAATCGTTTTGGTCATAACGTTTGATCCGTAAGTTCAAATTGAGTGTCGTTTGAAGCGTTGGATAGTTGAAACAGAAGGCTATAACTTTGTTTCAGGAAGAAAATAATTTTGGAGATTATTTCATGGACGTTTTTGGGGTTGAAGAAGATGAGAATTATGTTGGAAAATTTAGAAAACAACAACTTTTTAGTAACGCCTTCGTGCACGGTTTTATTCATAACTTTCAACTCGTGAATCATTTTGGGTTGGGGTTTAAAGCATTAGAAAGGTGACTCTAATAGATATTATGTGAATGATATATTGTTATGAATGTGTTTATGTACCATTGGTGGATTTGTGAATGATATATTGTTATGAATGTGTATATGTACCATTGGTGGATTGTGAATGATATATTGTTATGAATGTGTATATGTACCATTGGTGGATTTGTGAATGATATATTGTTATGAATGTGTATATGTACCATTGGTGGATTGTGAATGATATATTGTTATGAATGTGTAAATGTACCATTGGTGGATTGTGAATGATATATTGTTATGAATGTGTAAATGTACCATTGGTGGATTGTGAATGATATATTGTTATGAATGTGTATATGTACCATTGGTGGATAACTCATAGAGTTGAATTATTGTGATATGTGGAATGTTAAGATGGTAGAGATGATCTTAATTGCATATGTTGTTGGTATTTGTACATTCATTCATGGCATGGTCGGCTTCATAGTGGAAGCGGTGAAACTGTGGGTTCACATGTAGCACTCGTTGATCCTTAATTGGAAATAGGCGAGGTAGATGAGCAGTCGTTGATCCTTAATTGGAAATAGGTGAGGTAGATGAGCACTCGTTGATCCTTAATTGGAAATAGGCGAGGTAGATGAGCACTCGTTGATCCTTAATTGGAAATAGGCGAGGTAGATGAGCACTCGTTGATCCTTAATTGGAAATAGGCGAGGTAGATGTAGCACTCGTTGATCCTTAATTGGAAATAGGCGAGGTAGATGTAGCACTCGTTGATCCTTAATTGGAAATAGGCGAGGTAGTAAACGGTGATCCTTCATTGGAAATAGACGTAGCACACATTGATCCTTAATTGGAAATATGTGTGGTAGTGGCTTTGATCTTGTCCGGATCGGAAGCGTGGCTTGGATTCTAGATATTGAATCGGAAAGCGATGAAACGTTGGGTTCACATTGAGGTACCACATGCATAGAGTCACATGTCTTGCATTGAGTCACATTAGAGTCATGTGATAGTTGAATGTTTGCATTGTTGTAATTGTGATGTGTGTATGAGATATGGTAATTGAATTTGGTGATGTTTGGATACATAACTTGGCAAATTATGTGATTATGTGATAATTGTCGTTATGTGTATTTTTGGGAATATACTATTGGATTTGAATATTATACTCCTTGAGTTTTTAAGTGTGCTTGAAACATGTGAAATAAATGTTGTTTAATATTATTTACATGGTTATATGAAGTGTGACGAATTCCTTTAATTGTTGATTTAATCATTGTGCTTGATTAATACTTCTTCATAATGATTTAAATTCTCACCCTTTCTGTTTGAATGTTACCTTAACATGGGTATCCCGCAGATACTCTGGAGTAGTATCGCTGAAGTAAGTGGACGGTAGCTCACTCGAGAGTAGCTGGAGAGCTGCGGTACTTCGTTTAGAGACTAAGTAGTGAGTCAATGCTCTGGTCATGTAACACTGGGTAGATTGGTAGTATGGAACTCATATCTGATTTGGATATGTTTTATATTATTAATTGTGAACATGTTTAATTGAAGAGATTATTGAGAGATGATCATGGTATGGGACATGGATCATTTGATGAAATGCATGAGTATTCGTTATTTTCCGCTGCGAACGCATATTCTTGAATATTCATGATAAGTGAGATGTGTTATTTTAAATGACCAGGGGTATTGTGTATTGATGATGAATGATGTTGGTTTTTGAAAGCTTTTAGTTTTTGAAAACATCGATGTGACGCCCTTTTGTTTATATGCGTGCTTATTTACTCTGATTATATGTTAAGTATTTTGGGGTAGAAAAAGGGGTGTTATAGCAGCAACTTTGTAACGCATGGACAGACATGCAACAATTGGACTGCTGTTGATATTCCTGTTGTTTTGCATCGATCTAAGTAATTGCTTTTATATTTTAAAAAATCCTTCTCCTATGCCTAAGGGAGAAGTGAACATTGTTTGGGCATTTTAAATTGATCATCAATAAAATTTATTCTATTCATCCACATCTTTGATGTTTGTTTTTACTTTTTGCTTATTCTGAAAATGGTAATCACAAAAAACATAAATAAACAATATAATTGTCCATCTGCATAATATTTGGTCACAAATTCACTTCTCTAAAATCAAAATATCAAATCATTATGCAGGTTGGTTCCTAACCCCATTGAATACAATGATCCTTCTCCTTCTCCAAATTTTGAATTCCCTGTGTTTGAAGCCGAGGAGGAAAGGGATGAAGAAGTAAGTGATGAGTTGTCTTGTCTTCTTGAGCAGGATGAAAAGGTTATTCAGCCATTTGAAGAGCAGATTGAGCTAGTCAACTTGGGTTCCGAGGATGATATGAAGGAAGTCAAGATTGGGTCTTGATTGTGTCCAGATGCTAAGAATGGGTTGATTGATCTTCTGCGAGAGTATTCATATGTGTTTGCTTGGTCCTATCAAGACATGCCTGGGTTGGATTCTGATATTGTGGAGCATAGATTACCGTTGAAGCCAGAATGTCCGCCAGTCAAGCAGAAGTTGAGAAGAACGCATCCTGATATGGCTGTGAAGATCAAAGAGGAAGTTTAGAAGCAGATTGATGTCGGTTTCCTTGTGACTGCTAAGTATCCACAATGGGTGGCCAATATCGTGCCAGTGCCAAAGAAAGATGGAAAGGTCCGCACGTGTGTCGATTATCGAGATTTGAATAAAGCCAGTCCGAAAGATGATTTCCCTCTGCCACACATTGATATGTTGGTAGACAATACTGCTAAATTCAAAGTCTTTTCGCTTATGGATGGATTTTCCGGATATAATCAGATTAAGATGGCACCCAAAGATATGGAGAACACCACATTCATTACACCTTGGGGAATATTCTGTTAAAGAGTGATGCATTGCGGTCTAAAGAATGCTGGTGCAACTTACCAGAGAGCAATGACCACTCTTTTTCATGATATGATGCATAAAGAGATAGAAGTTTATGTCGATGACATGATTGCTAAATCGATTGATGAAGAAGAACATGTTGAGCATTTGTTGAAGCTATTCTAGTGTTTGGGGAAGTATAAACTCCGCTTGAATCCTAATAAGTGTACCTTTGGTGTTCGTTCTGGTAAGTTGTTGGGCTTTATCGTTAGCGAAAAGGGTATTGAAGTTGATCCTGCCAAGGTCAAAGCAATACAAGAGATGCCTGCGCCCAAGACTGAGAAGCAAGTCAGAGGTTTTCTCGGCCGCTTGAATTATATTTCCAGATTCATTTCCCACATGACTGCCACATGTGCGCCTATATTCAAGCTTCTTCGGAAAGATCAGTCTTGTGATTGGACCGAAGATTGCCAGAAAGCATTTGATAGTATCAAGGAATATTTGCTTGAACCTCCGATTTTGTCTCCACCTATTGAAGGAAGACCGTTGATCATGTATTTGACTGTGCTAAAAGATAGTATGAGTTGTGTTCTTGGTCAGCAAGATGAGACTGGGAAGAAAGAATTTGCAATCTACTACCTCAGTAAGAAATTCACCAACTGTGAGACTCGGTATTCAATGCTTGAGAAGACTTGTTGCGCATTGGCTTGGGCTGCTAAGCGTTTGCGTCAGTATATGTTGAATCATACCACTTGGTTGATATCCAAAATGGATCCAATCAAGTATATATTTGATAAGCCTGCTTTAACTGGGAGGATTGCCCGTTGGCAGATGTTGTTATCAGAGTATGATATCGAATATCGATCTCAGAAAGCGATCAAAGGTAGTATCTTGGCTGACCATTTGGCTCACCAACCAATTGAAGATTATCAGTCAGTGTAATATGACTTTCCCGATGAAGAGATTTTGTACTTGAAAATGAAGGATTGTGATGAACCATTGCTTGAAGAAAGGCCAGAACCTGGTTCCCGTTGGAGCATGGTATTTGATGGAGCTGTTAATCATTATGGAAATGGTATTGGGGCAGTGATTATTACTCCTCAAGGCACACATCTACCATTTACATCCAGATTGACTTTCAAGTGTACAAACAACATGGCATAATATGAAGCTTGCATTATGGGGCTTGAAGAGGCCATGAATCTCAGAATCAAATATTTGGATGCTTCGGTGATTCAGCTTTGGTAGTGAATCAGATCAAAGGAGAACGAGAGACAAATCAACCCGGTTTAATACCGTATAGAGATTATGCGAGGAGGATTTCAACCTTCTTTACAAAGGTTGAGTTTCATCATATCCCTCGAGATGAAAACCGGATGGCAAATGCTCTTGCAACGTTGGCATCAATGATTGTAGTGAAGTTCACAATTTATATGTGACGCGTCTTGATAGGCCAGCTCATGTGTTTGTTGTTGAAGAGATCAAAGACGACAAGCCGTGGTATTATGACATCAAGTGTTTCCTCCAAAGTCAGATTTACCCGCCTGGGGCATCTTTGAAAGATAAGAAGACTTTGAGAAGATTAGCCGCTAATTTCTACTTGAATGGTGATGTACTGTATAAGAGAAACTTCGACATGGTTTTGCTCAGATGCGTGGATAGACACGAAGCAGACTTGTTGATGACCGAAGTGCATGAAGGTTCCTTTGGTACTCATTCCAATGGACATGCAATGGTAAAGAAGATGTTGCGAGCAGGTTACTATTGGCTGACAATGGAATCTGACTGTTGCAAATTTGTGAAAAAATGCCACAAGTGTCAAATCTATGCTGATAAGATTCATGTTCCTCCGACACTATTAAATGTTATCTCTTCCCCATGGCCTTTCTCCATGTGGGGAATTGATATGATTGGGATGATTGAGCCCAAAGCTTCGAATGCACATCGTTTCATTTTGGTGGCAATTGACTAATTCACAAAATGGGTTGAAGCGGCATCGTATGCAAATGTAACCAAGCAAGTTGTTGTAAGGTTTATCAAGAATCAGATTATATGTTGTTATGGTGTGCCAAGTAAGATCATTATTGATAATGGATCGAACTTGAATAACAATATGGTGGAAGCTCTTTGCAAAGACTTCAAGATTGCACATCATAATTCTTCTCCCTACAGACCCAAGATGAATGGGGTTGTTGAAGCTGCGAATAAGAACATCAAGAAGATTATTCAGAAGATGGTTGTCACGTATAAGGATTGGCATGAGATGCTCCTGTTTGCTTTACATGGGTATCGTACATCCGTTTTCACTTCAACAGGGGCAACCCCTTTCTCTCTTGTTTATGGTATGGAAGCAGCGCTCCCCGTAGAGGTTGAGATTCCTTCGTTGCGTGTGCTCATGGAAGCCAAGTTGACTGAAGCTGAATGGTGTCAGACCAGGTTTGACCAGCTGAATTTGATTGAAGAGAAGAGGTTAATTACCATGTGTCATGGTCAATTATATCAGCAGAGGATGAAGAAAGCTTTTGATAAGAAGGTCAAACCTCGAGTGTTCAGAGAAGGTGGCCTTGTGCTCAAGAAGATTTTATCGTTCAAGCCAGATTCCAGAGGAAAATGGACTCCCAATTATGAAGGCCCATATGTTGTCAAGAGAGCCTTTTCAGGCGGTGCGTTGATTCTTGCAACTATGGATGGTGAAGAGTTCACTCGTCCTGTGAACGCAGATGCAGTCAAGAAATACTTCGCCTAAAAAAGAAAAGAACAGCTCGCTAAGTTGAAAACCCGAAAGGGAGGCTTAGGCAAAAATGAGCGTCTCGGTGGATTGAAACCCCGAAAGGGAGATCCAGGAAAAAATTAGAGACCTAAAACAGAAATAATTTCCCGATAAGTTGAGTACCCCATCCTGGGGCAACTTATGCAAAAATTAGGGATTATGGCAAGTAACTACATTCTGCTGATCTTCAGTGATTTTGAAAACTTGTTTGAACACAAGGGTTGACATCAGTTCATCTCCAGCAGCGGTCAAGAGCACGGTGGATATCAAGATTTGGTAGAAGGATTAAGGATCATTTGTATTCAATGTAACCCTTTCCCATGTAAATTACCATTTTCAACTTTGTAAAATCTATGGAGTCTTGTCATTTACAGACTACCATTCTATTAAATAAAGTTGAGCTTTTATCCAATTGTTTCTACTCTTATTTTACTTCAGCCAATAGTTTTAAATTTTATTATGATCATTTTGAAATTAAATTTTTTTAAATTAAAACCAAGTTTTCTTTAAAATATAAAAGCAAGAACTTTTCCAAAGCAAGTAACAGCAATATCAACAATATTTTAGTGAAAAGCAAGTCCTTAAATGCGAAGCATCCGAGGTTCCCCAAGCAGTAACTCTTCGGGTATTCCTAGTCATCAGTGTTGATTCATTTCCTCAGTAGAGTGCTGCTATCCCCAGCCAACAGATTCAGTTCCCCGGTGGAGTGTTTGATTCCCCAGTGAAGTTTCTTTATATTTCCCCAGCTAAGTTGGTTAATTCAGATACTGTGTGGCGTATTGTTTTCTCCAGTGAAGTCGCTGAGATGTTTGTACATCCCAGTGGAGTTTATTTCTCCATCCCCAGCTAAGTGGATTGCGGCGTGTCCTTGTCCCCAATAGAGTTTCGACCTTCCCAGCGGAGTTCGTTCTTCCTTAGCAGGTAGATCATCATCAGAAGATGTTTGATCTCTCCCCAGTAGATCGCCTTGGTGTCCCACCGATCGTCGCATCTTTGCTCCCAGTCAGAGTTTCCTCCTAGTTTCTGAGCAGCTTTTGATTTGTTCCCCAATAGGGTTGTCTCCCATTTTTTATGGTGTTGATCTAAAGTTCCCTACAGTTGGATGTTTTATCTTCAGCAGATCTCCTTCCCCAGCCAAGGTTGAGCCTTTGGGATGTCGATCTCTCTGTTCTCCAGCAGTTTGTCTCCATGATTTTTGTGGATTGATCGAGGATTCTACCGGTGGTTCAATTTCTGTGCGACACCTCTGTATCCTTTGTGATCGTTTTGTCAGCATAATCATCATATATACATATACATATACACATATATTCATATAAAGACATGTTTTGCGCATCCTGCATCTTCATATGTGATTGGTTTGAGATTTTCGTTCTCTGTTATGGCGGTACTTTATCCCCATACCAAATCCGGTGTATGTCCTCTTTCAGTCGTAGAGTGTCAACCCCTAAGCAGAAAAGACTTTAACCTTTCTCTGTTTCCCCACTGAGTTTGTTTCCTCGTGGATGATTGTTATTTCAGTTTCCTCTCCAGTAAATTTTTTGGATGGAATTACACCCCTTGAGTTATGTCCTCATTGGGTTGAGTCTTGATTGACCGTTTTCTTTCTAGCTCTTACCTAGATAGATACTTTGGTCCTCTAAGAGTCTATTGCCCAGTAACTGGTAATATTTTCTTAGTTTGCAGCTTGTTACTTCTTGCCCAATACCCGACAAAAGTACCCTTTTTCTCCCCCAGTGGAGTCCCCTAGAAGTATATCCTTGATATGTTCATCCTAACCGGTGACTGATATCTTTCATTCCCCCGCAGGAGTTTATCCTTGATATGTTCACTTTAACCAGTGACATATATTCTCATCTTTGGTATTCTACCCTGTAAAAAGGTAGTTGTAATCCCTATTTTTGTTCCTCAGAGAGTTAATCCTTGATATGTTCATCTTAATTGATGACGGGTTTTCTTCTCCTTGTGGTATTCTATCTAGTAACTGATAGATGTAATTCCTATTTTATCTCCTCAACAGAGTCTATCCTTGATATGATCATCTTAACCGGTGACAGATTTTCTCTTTGAGTGGTCTTCTACCCAGTAACCGGTAGTTGTAAATCCTATTGTTCCCCTTTAGCGGAGTCTATCCTTGATATGTTCACTTTAACCGATGACGGATTTTCTCTTCTTTGGTTTTCTATCCAGTAACTGATAGATGTAATCCCTATTTTCTCCCCTTTCAGAGTCCATCCTTGATATGTTCATCTTAACCGGTGACGGATTTTCTCTTTGAGTAGTTTTCTACCCAGTAACCGGTAGCTGTAAATCCTACTTTGTCCCCTCGCAGAGTGAATCCTTGATATGTTCATCCTAACCGGTGATGGATTTTTCTCTTCGACGGTTTTCTATCCAGTTTTCTATAGATATAATTCCCTTCATATTCAGTTGGTATATCCTTGATATGTTCATCCTAACCGATGACGGGTATCTTATTGACATCCCCAGGCAAGTCTATCCATGATATGTTCACTTTAACCGGTGACGGATTTTCTTCCCTGTCGAGTTTATCCTTGATATGTTCATCCTAACCGATCACGAATACTCTCACCCTTTGGTCTTCTGCCCAGTAACTGGTAGTTGTAAATCCTATTTTTCTGCAGTTTTCCCCAGCAAGGTTATTCTTACCTAGTAACCGATAATGAATACTTCCTCCTGGCGGTCCTCAGCGAGTCATCCTTGATATGTTCATCCTAACCGGTGACAGATGTTCTCCCTGTCAGATCTTTATTATCTCCTTACCCAGTAACCGGTAGTAGGTAATAGATTTCTACTCCTCTTGTGTAGAAGTGTAACGCTTCCCCAGTCGAGTCGAGTGCGTGTTTTCCTTAGTGAAATCGCTTGCTCCCCTGCATGAGTCGAATATTTCAATGTTATCCTGACTTATTCGTATCCCCTTTGAAAGAAATGCGACACGTACCTAAACGACTCCGTCGCATCGGAGTTAATCACCGACGGCGGCGAAGCTCCCTCTCGACTCACGCTCACCTCGCTATCACCAACTCAAACTCTCGACTCTGAATCCTCCGCTAACCTCCTCTAATTCCTACCGAACCGAATCAAAATCTCTCGCGAGTCAAGCAACGATTCAAAACCCGATCCTCATAGGGAGGAAGGATGCCTTGGAACCACTACGATATCAACACTAAATTCAAATCTAAAGATCTCACCTGCCTTCGACGGTAATCGTGTCGAGTTGATGAAGAACACGAACTCAGATACGGAGTTCTTTCGAGCCTCTCCTTCTCCTTCTTCTATGCGTGTTATTGTTATTGTGAGAATCGAAACTCGACTTGCGGAGTTTGTATCCGTGATCGGTGATGCGGTGTATGAAGATAGCAAGGCTTTACCGACAAAATTCGCGGAAACGATGAGGAAGATGGACACGCAAGATTCCGTTACGTCAAAGGTGGTTGTTCAACCGTGATTGAAACCTCTATTGTGCAGGTGGATAAGGGTTCGTTAGCAGAAAGAGAGAGGATTTATGGAAGATTGAAGAAGAGGATTCTGGGAAAAAATGGAGAGAGAACGAAAATTTGTTGTTAATCAAAGTATTTATAGAATTTGAAGCTTGCGTTTCCGGATCTTTGAATGTCGTTTTCAACTTTCTGCTTGCAGTTCTGCGCTTTAATTATGTTTCAGTTGCGTTTCACATTTTCAATTTGCAGCTCATCGTTTACGTTTGGACTCTCCGTTTTGCTTAACTTCAATTGCATTTAGGTTTGGAACTGTCGTTCATTGTATTGGTTGCGTTTTGGAACTCTGGTGCAGTAGTGTAACACCTCAAAATTTGCCCTCCTCTCTTGGGACTAGCTTAGCATATTGCATTTCATTTTGTAGGACATTAGGCATTACATCTTTGCATATCATGTGAAATAGGCAAGTCATCCTCCTAGGTCTTTCTCAGAAGATAGAGAGGTTAAGAGATGCAAGCATGAGGGTCTCATAAATTGATCACTAGCCATCTGAGGGTTGCTCTTCAATTAGGGTTTCTTGGTTCCTCAAGTATTTTGAGCATTATCTTATTGGCAAGGGTATATCATATCATCATGGTCTTATCATCCTCAAGGGGTTCATTGTGCCTGATCAGATTCCTTGGGATTAGGGTTTTGACCTCTAGTCAACCCTAATCAGTTGCATTCTACCAGTCAGGGTTTTTCAAGGAGATGAGGTCTTTATTGAGATGGAGATCATCATATGATTTTATTGAGCTTGTATAAGCTAGGGTTTCATTTTGGAGTTATTTCATCAAGTGGTTGAGGCTCAAAATCATTTGTGCATGTTCAAGTCATCTGTCAACCATAAAAGTCAACAGAAAGTCAACTGAGGGCTAGGAGGTGGAGAAATGAGTTTCAACATCTCATTCATGTTCAAAAGAGGCTTATTCATCATTAAAAATGCATATCTTGAAGAATTTGAGGTCAGATCAAAAGTTTCCAAAAATGGAAAGTGACATATAATTGAAAGTTTCCCAAAATGGAAAGTTTTTTATTTAAATTCAACTTGATCTCGCATCATCAAATAAGCTTCAAATGAATTTTTGCCCAACATTAAAGTTGAAGATATCTCTCTCCCATTTCCAAAAAGTCCAAGATCATGAATTTATGATGAATGGTTGAAGAGATATTGTCAAATCATTGCCAAGTGTATATGGAACTTCAAAAGGGCATAACTTTTGTTTCATAACTCCAAATTTGGTGCCTCTTTTTCTAAAACTCTTCTCTTGACATGAACTTTCCAAATCATTCATCACATTTCATAAAATCTCATCACATAATCATGTGATTTTTCAAGCCATTTTTGGAGGGAAAATCATAAATTTAAAATTGGTGCATCATGAGAACTTTTTGCCATTGCCAATGTGTTTAAAAAATGATTTTGAGTGACTTTGATCAAGCACATGGCACTGTTCACGTCCATTTACTACATGCACCATGCAAATTTTCAATTTTTGCCATACACCTTGTTTTTGCTTAACTTCAACTAAACCTTGCTTAATTTTAATTAAAATAGGATTAGCACATGGTATATATACTAAATCATAACAGAATTTCAGGAGGTTAATCACAATTCACCATTTCTAGATCTAGTTTTCATTTCCCTCCAAAATTTTCTCCTAATCATAATTCAAATTTTCATCACATAACATACCAATTTTCTTCCATATTCTTGTTCCTTGGTGTGGATTTAGCATAGATCAAGCATTGGATCTTCAAGATTGGACTAGAATTGTGCATGTGGAGCTCAAGAACATAACCATGGCATTTGAGATTTAAGCAAGATCTACACGTTTCCAAGCCTCAATTTCATCATCAAACATCACTACAAGTATTCTGGAGTTGATTTGGAGCATTCAAGGCCTTGGAATCTGCAGAATTCAAGATCTGTTCTTCAAGAGGTCAAATTTTCGCATCTTTTAATTCTTGTTTTTATGTACATAATCTTGTAGATCTTGTTGTGGTGAGAATTCTGATATAAATTTCGTGCGATTTGGATAAAAATTGAGTGAGATATGATGATTTCAAGTTTAGATCTAGAAACTTCTTTGCTTCGATTCAGAAAATCCATGGAGATTTAGGCTTAGATAATATGATATTTGAATTCTACATTGAAAGAGCTTTCCAACGATATATAATTTGTAAAATTCTGAGCAATTCTGGAAATTCCGGAATTTTTTTGATGAACTTCATCTTGTTCATCATCATCTTCATGAAGAAGATGAAGATCTTCATCCCTGGTTCGCTAGGGTTCTTAATGAAGAACGCGCCCAGGCCCTGTTTGATCCGTTGGTCCTCCCTTCGATCCTCCGCTCCAGCGTTTTTTAAAATTAATCATCATTTCCTCTTTCCCTCCATTATCATGTTTTCACTTTTTTTTTTCAATATTTTCCTCAACTTCAAAAATTCATAATAAATTGAAAAATGATCCAATTAATCTCCAATTTTTTCTCAAATGATCCTTGGAATGTATAGAATTTTATTATGTTGATTTCATGATTTTACACTTCCTGGATTTTGAATTGTATTGGATTATGTGAACATGTGTGCATTTATGACATTGCCTTACTCTTTCTATCATGAAATGCTTGATTTTAATCCAATGGACTGAAATTTTACATGCTGATTCTAGACACATTGATGGATGTTTTAGGCTTGGTTTGGTATTTTTCTCATGTACCAATTATGTTTTATGCTTGTGTTTGCATGGTGTGACAATTTGTGTCACACCTTTGGTTGTCTAACTTGTGCAATTTGATTTCCATGCCAAATGACCTCTAAGGCTTCTGATTTTTTGCATGATGAATGTTTTGGATGTGTTGAATGCTCATGAAATTTTCCAGAATTATTTGAATAATTTCTGTTTTGATTGGGATTTTTCATTCTTAATGTTCAAATGTGTGCCTTGAATTGGTCATTGACTTCTCTTGCCTATTACATGAACTTGCATGATGATTTTGGTTTGGTCCTTTTTAGGACTTGTTCTTGATTGGTTAAATATGATCCATGTTGAATATCAAGTTATGTTTTGGCTTTTTGATTCACTTTTGACCCTAGGCTTTGACCTTGTGGTTTGTTACTTACATTTGAGTTGTGATTTCAGGTTCAAGTGTACATCTCCATGGTTGATGTTGCTCCTTCATTTGAGGTTGATCATTTGCTATTGATTGCTAACATTTGCTGTTTTGTAGATTGATGATAACTCACTTGAGTTTGCCTTATGGTTTATGTATTGCATATTGGGTTGTCTGTTTGATATTGACTGTTGATTGTTTGTCTGGATTTTGTACTGATTGGTTTAGTTGTTTTCACAGGTACCTAAGTTGCTTTAAGTTCATTTGAACTTTGCTTTGCTTGCTTGTGGTTGGCATACCACTTAGGTATAATCCCTTAATCTTCATGTAGTCTGGAAGACCTGTCATGTTACTTTGACAGGCACCTGTCTGAAGCCCTCCTTAAGAGGCAATGTTTGTGGTTGTTTAATTTTGTGCCAAGCAGGTAAAGTCCTCTTAAGAGGCAATTGGCAGATAAAAGGGATGTGCAATCCATCTCCTGCTATTCAGTTGTGTCATTCACTGTGCTCATACCATGTGTTGATGCATTGTGAATAAGAACCCCAAGATCTTGTTGTGTCAGTCATGTGGAGAAGAGTTCCTACATTCTAAACTCCCACACTTTCTAGTTGATTCAAGCTCTCCCAGGCCAGGGATAAGAGCAATGAGGCATAACCCTCATCTCCATTTCATCTGCTTCACCCTAACTCTCAATGTTAGGGTTAAGAGCTAAAAACACCCCATTCCAGTTGGCTTGTTTTTACAGTCTAGCCTTGTGTGAGCCACTTGTTTGCATATAGTGTGTGTGCTTGCTCTCTTGTGAATGCTTGTTTGCTGTTTATCTGCTGTTTCAACTTGCTGCCTAGTTAGGATCTGTTTAGATACCTCAACCTAGGACCATTGTGGATTGCATAACAACTATTAGGCTCGAGTCAGTCTCCCTTTTAGTTTGTTATTTCCCGGTCTCTGGTTAGGAGAAAGTTTCTCCCCTGTTTAGGGGAACTACGTTGCCCTGATCCTCATACCAGATGAGGTACGTAGGCAGGAGATCGTGCGAGATCTCTCCGGGCACCCTTTTCCTTTTTTTGTGTGTGTTTGTTTGACGCCTAGCAGGCTCGAGTACCAGACTCCCTGTTAGCTTGTTTGTTCAACTTTTTTGTTGTTTTTGACGACTCAGCGTTCGTTTAACCTCTTGTTTGCTTGGAGTCTGACGTAAGTCCAGCGATTGGCAGTCGGTTTCCTGTGTTTGTTTGTGTGGAGTCTGACGTAAGTCCAGCGATTGGCGGTCGGTTTCCTGTGGGTGTTTATGTGTTTGGAGTCTGATGTAAGTCCAGCGATTGGCATTTGGTTTCCTTGTTTGTGTTTGTTGTTTGGAGTCGGACGTAAGACCAGCCATTGGCAGTCTGTTTCCATTTGTGTGTTTGTTTTGACGTCTCAGCGTCTGTGCGTGTGTTTTGTTTCGGCGTGCGTGAGCCGAACTACGGTAGCTCTGATTCTCATTCCAGATGAGATACGTAGGCATAGGATGCGATATCCTAGCGAGCCCGTTCCCCTCTTCTTCCATCTGTGTCTTATTCCAGTGTGTGTGTGCATTCTTTTGAGCATTATTTAGCAACCTTATTCTATTCTTTTGAGCGTGGATCCCGTCGAGTACGATGGACGTGAGGGGTGTTAATGCCTTCCCCTTGCGTAACCGACTCCCGTACCCTGTAATCTCCGGTCGTAAGACCATTTCCTTTCCAGGTTTACTTCGAGCGTTTCCTTTCCCTCCTTTGGGATAAATAACGCACGGTGGCGGCTCTGTTTGTTTGTTTTTCCCGCCGGTTGTTTTTCGCGGATGCGACAGCTGGCGACTCTGTTGGGGAATAAGAAGTTGACCTCTTGCTGGTCCATCTTCCCTAAGCGAGTCAATCCTAGCGCTCTCTAGGATAGTTGTGGTTGCTTTTGCTGCTTTATTTATTGCATTTATGATTATTATGCTGTGAATATATTTGAATAAATGTTTGCATGCTGTAGCAGTGTATTCGTCACTTTATGATTTATTGATTAAATCAAAAGCAAAGTATACAAAGAATCGAGTCGCCACCGCACTTTTATTTATCCAAAGGAATGGCTAAAGAGCGAACAAAAGCCTAAGAAGTTTTACACATAGAAAACTAATGAAAAGATCAGAGATCGGGGTAAGGGGTTAATTACGCAATGGGAAGGTGTTAGGCACCCAAAACGTCCTAGGTACTCCTAGGGAACCTCTTTTCACAACTTGTTGTACGAATGTTATTTGTTTATGAAATATTTTTGTGCAAACATTGATGCAAGGGATGAGAAAAGAATATACAAGTTATTATTTTTGTGTTTGAACGGATGAACCCGTTGCCTACGTACCTTTCCATGGAAGGTAAGGATCAAAACGCCGTAGTTCGGCTAAAAGATTTCCAAAATATGAGTGGGTTAATTTTAAACAAAAGCCCTAAGGTCTTTCGTTATCCACGGGAGAAAACTCAACCTATACAACCACAAGTCCACCATGTGAGAAAAGCTTCAACTTGCTAGTGAGGGGTTAACCCTATAATAAGCAAGGAAGTCTTACAATTCAATCACTAAGGACAAAAGGTGAGATTAACATCAACCAACTAGGATAACTCAAACCTATGGCTAATGTATGAAAACTTATCAAGAATGGACAAAGCCACAAAACAATTGAATGAGTGAAATTAACCAATTGGAATTATTCACAAAAGTGGTCAAGATATGATTAGGATTCAATTCAAAAGAAGTATTATGAAAATGAAGTTTGAAAATCAAAGGCTTAAGGCCTAGGTTTCTAATTTGAAAAGAAGTGAAAATGTTTGCACAAAAGTTTTCAGGTTTTGAGTTATCATGCAAATGGAGGTTTAAAGAAACAAAAGGTGGGAGGGTGAGGGGATGTAAAACTTCTTAGATGTTCACCTCTTGAAATCATATGTAGATGATTCAAGTGATTCCTTTGGAAAAGGCAACACAAAGCAATAAGCAAATAAAGCAAGATGGATACCAGATGCCAATCAATGGGCTTATACTAGTCTCACAAAGCAGAACATGGATACCAGATGCCAATCAATGAACTTATACTAGTCTCCTAAAGGAAACAAAACATGGATACCAGATGCCAATCAATGGACTTATACTAGTCTCACAAAGCAAAGAAACAAGGATACCAGATGCCAATCTATGGACTTATACCAGTCTCCAAGAAATGATCATAGGAAACAAATGCCAATAAATGGACTTACAATTGACTCCTCATAAGAAACAAACAACAAATGCAATAAGCAAGAGGAAACAAGTTGCCAATAAATGGTCTTACACTCGACTCCAAGGAAATGGGATGCCAATAAATGGTCTTAGTCCCAACTCCTCCCAGATCATAGGAAACAACTGCCAATAAATGGACTTACAATTGACTCCTCAATGGACAAAACAAAATGTCACAAAGAAATGAACAATGATCATGAAATGATATACAATTAATGATGATAAATGCACAAATGCAAACATAAGCAAACATGTACAGATGAATCAAGTAAGCAAACAAACAAGTCAATTAGCACACACTATACACAATCAATTAGGCTCAAGCAAGGTTGGGCTTTACAGCCAACTGGAATGGGGTGATTTTGAGCTCTTAACCCTAACATTGAGAGTTAGGGTGAAGCAGATGAAATGGAGATGAGGGTTATGCCTCATAGCTCTTATCCCTGGTCAGGGAGAGCTTTAAACAATGGAAAGTGTGGGAGTTCAGAAAGTAGGAACTCTTCTCCACAAGTGATTGACTCTATAAGATCTTAGGTACTTATTCACAATGCATCAACACATGGTGTGAGCAAAGGTGAATGACACACTGAGTAGCAGGAGATGGATTACACATCTCTTTTATCTGCCAATTGCCTCTTAAGAGGACTTTACCTGCTTGGCACAAATTTAAACAATCACAAGCATTGCCTCTTAAGGAGGACTTCAGACAGGTGCCTACCAATAACAGTAGGTCTTCCAGACTACATGGAGATTAGAGATTATACCTAAGTGGTTAAGCAACCAAGCAAAAGTAAAAGTTCAAATGAACTTAAAGCAACTTATGTACCTGTGGAAACACTAAACAAATCAGTACAAGACTAAGATAAACAGTCACAGTCAATAAGCAACAAATATTCTCAATGCACAAAATGTGTAAGCCAATAAGACCAACTCAAAATGAGTTAGCATCAACCTACAAAACACACAAGTGTTAGTAATCAAAAGCAAACAACAATGTTCACATGAAGAAGCATCATCAACTATGAAGCTTGAATGCTTAAACCTGAAATCAAAACTCAATTGTGAGCAACAAACCACTAGGTCAAAGCCTAGGGTCAAAGATGAGGAAAAAATCAAAAACAGGGGCTGAAATTTACCAAAAAGTAACTTCAAACACATATTGACACATTCCAAAAAGTCTCACATCAAGATCAATTACCAAAAGCATTTCATGATCAAGAGAAGTTCAAGGCAATTTTAAAGCTCATATGTGATCAACCAGAATGAAAAATCTCAATTAAATCAGAAATAATTCAAATAATTCCAACAAAATTCATGATCAATCAAGACATTCATAATATGCATCACACAAAAAATCAAGAGCATTGGACATCATTTGGCATGGCAAACTCATCATACAAGTTGAACAAGCAAAAGGTGTGACACAAATTGTCACACCAACTTAGAACAATCATAAAACAGAATTGGTAATTGATAAAAATGCCAAATCAAAACCAAAATGTCAAGCAATGTGTCTAGTTATAGTATGCAAAATTTCACATTCATTGGATAAGAAACAAACATTTCACAACATGATAACCAAGGCAAGGTCAAATAAGGACACATGTTCAATCATTCTAGCACAAAAAATATATCCAGCCAAGCACAACTTGTAAAATCATGATAAAAAAATAATAGACAGAATAAGGATCACAATGCAAAAAATTGGAGTGAATTTGGATGAATTTTCAAATAGTTATGAATTTTACAAGATGAGAAAAAATTTAAAAAAACATGTGAAGCATAGTATTGGAAATGTGGAGGGAAAAGAGAAAACTGTGAAACAATTTGAAAAAACCTCGCTCGGCAGGAATCGATCCGCTACCAAATTCAAATATGCGCGCTCAACTCAAAACGACGTCGCTTAGCCTAAACCCTAGCGCGCCAACAAAATTCGTAGCTAATTTGAAATGTCGTAGCTAAACCGAAGCCAAGTCATAGCAATTTCTGGAAATGATAACATTCGAAGGTTGAAGATGAAGATCATCATGATCTTCATCTGGATTTTCCAGAAAACTCAAAACAGGTCCGGAAATCCACCATATCAACATCAAACGATTAGTCATGCAATGTATATTCAAGATCAACAATCAATTTCACACGAATCATCATAACAAAGCCAAATCGAAGGAAAACTTAAATGAACATCAAAACTTTAAACATGCATAACTAGCTTTAAACAACACCAAAATTCACGATTCAAAGCTCAGCATAACCATCACAAAGAGATCTACAATAATATCACAATAATTTTGAGAAATAGAGTGATCGAGTCATGACCTCTTGAAGAGCAGAAGTGGAAATCGTGCTTCACAAAGCTCAGCAATGCCTTACAGTTCCTCTTCAATGATTATTGAGGTGATTGATGATGAATTGGAAGCTCAACAACACCTGAATCCAGCAAATTTTGGAATCACCATGGATGCTTCAAGCTTCATGTATGCTCCAATATGGCACGGATTGCTTCAATTTCACGTCCAAATCTCTTCAATAACACCTCAGGAGTATGAATCGAGCAAGAGAAAGTGTTCTTGTTTGAAGAAAATGGAAGAAATTTTTGAGAGAAAGTTTGAGAAATTTGGATCTAGATCTGAAAAAATGAATGTTCATCCTCTGAAAACAGTTAGGTTTTTCTTTATATATGCCTTGCTAATTATGTTTTAATCATGCTTAAGCCAAATGCTAATGAGATTAACCAAATTTTAGGGTGTATGCACAAATTGGTTTTTCACCTTATGCATGGAATGCATGTGTAAACAGTACACGAATTTCCCTTATTTTCACTTAAAATCACATTTTAAAACCAATGGTGATGGCAAAAAGTTCAAGCAATGCACCAAATTTGAATTTTAAGATTTCCCTCCAAAAAGCCAATGAATTACCAAGTAATCATGTGATGATAATTCATGTAATGTGATGCATGATTTGGAAATTAGAGGTCAAGAGGAGAATATTGCAAAAAGAACCACTCATTTTGGAGCTTTGGTTGAAAAGTTATGCTCATTTGAAGTCCAATGCATACTTTGCCATGATTTGATCATATCTCCTTAACCACACATCATATGCTCATGATCTTGGACATTTTGGAAATGGGAGAGAAAGATCTACAACTTTCATGTTCAACAAAATTTCATTTTAAGCTTTCTTGGTGATGTAATATTGAGTTGAAGTTGGTCCAAAACCTTTCCATTTTTGGAAATTTCAAATTATAGGTCACTTGCTATTTTTGGAAATTTTTGACTGGACCTCAAATTCTTCAATGTGAGTGTTTGAAATGTCAAATGAGACTTGTTTGAACATGAATGAAGTATTTCCCATCACTTCCCACCTCCAAATCCACAGTTGACTTTGCAGTTGACTTTCTAAGTCTTCAGTTGACTGGCAAATGTTCTGATGAAATTCAAGCCTCTACCACTTGAGATTTTGCTTCAAAATGACATCATAGCTCATATGAACTCTTATGAATGATTGTGGGGTCCAAATCTCAAGAATGACCACCATCTATTGCTCAATGAATGCCTTTGATTGCTTTGACCTGTTATTGCTTCATCTGCAAGACAAAGGTTAGATGACATATTTTTGTACTTTTGGTTAGTGATTAAAAGAAAAGCAATGACATATAAATGCAAGGAATGCTTGGTGATCAAGAACCACTCTCAAAAGATGACCTACCCACAGGGAAAGAAGCAAGGTGTCCAATGATCCTTGAAGCAATGCAATGATATGATATGATGCCATGAGGGATCTTAGGGACAAAATTGGGGTCTTATAGATGCCCCTATTTAAGGTCATTCTAGCCGGAGAAGTGAAGGTTAAAATCTTCATCTCGACGCGGTAGAATGGGCTTAAATAACAGTAATGAGACAAATTTTGGTCCCTAAGAGACCTCATGATGCAAATGTATGCATGTAAAAGAAACAACCTCTGTGGGGAATACTGGTCCACAAAGAAAAGACGATCCATCGGAGTAATACACTCACCAGGAACAGAGACTCTAACAGGACTCTCATGGGGATAACAATAAAAAAAATGTGTGAGCAGGACACGACTCTGAATTAGGGGAAACTGAACTAGACGCAGCGTGAGCAGGACACAACTGGACTGTAGACCTCACCGGGGAGTAAAGGACTCAAACCGGGGAAAAGAGGTTCCAAAGGAAGACACATCCATTGGAAAGACTCAAGCTGACTCAAACTATCCACGAAGGATACTTCGGATGAAAATCCGGACTCGGACTGGGGAAAGATTCACACAGAACCTCCCTGCCGGGGAAAACTGCATATATTGGGGAAAACGCCAATACAGCAAAAGGGCAAAATCACAACGGAAACTCCACTAGGGAAAGCCTAGCAAAGAGACACTCCTGGGAAAAAAACTGCAAAATGAGGTGTTACTGGATACTGGGTAACAAACTCAAAGAAACATGTGATCCACACACCGGTTACTGGGTGAAGGAACAACAAGCTCAGGAAGAATGAATATCTAAGACCGGTATAAGGGTGAGAGATATCAATCAACCAAACATCTGAGAAAGACCTGAAAAAGGTACATCAACTCAGGAAAATCTGACTCCACAGGGGACCAAAGTTATAATAGGGAGCAGAAAGGAAGGAACACCAGGGATACCGGTTACTGGGTATATAATAGGTGACCGACCAAAGCGTGAATTGGTATATATGCCAAAACACTCATCATCCGAAAGGAGGGCTTGAAAAAGAAAATCGACTTACAGGATGGATATTCGACTCCGCAACGGGAAAACGAATCTTACTCAGCTGGGCAAAACCAAAGAGCGCATGAGATATAATATCCATTACCGTCAGAACGTGGATAGTATACTCGCATGAGATATATTATCTATTACCGTCAGAACGTAGATAACATACTCGCATGGAAGGAACACCCAGGGATACCGGTTACTGGGTATATAATAGGTGGCCAACCGAAAAGAGAGACAATCATTACCAACACCAACAGGGTAAACGAAAGATAACTCACAGGGGGATAAATTGCAAGCATCCGGCAATCATCCAGGAGACATATCACCAGTTACTGGGAGATACGCTCAAAAGGGGAAGAAACAAAAGAACATTCGACTCCACAAAGGAATACGAATCTTACTCGACTGGGGAAACACAACATGCTTCGACCGCAGAGTGCATGAGATATATTATCCATTACTGTCAGAACGTGGATAACATACTCGCATGGAAGATTATCCACAACCGGTTACTGGGTTAATAAAGGATAAATCAACCGAAAAGAAAGGCATCGGGATACCAGAACTAGGTATATAAAGATGACCGATCAAAGGGAGCAACAATCATTACCAAGCAAAAGGGTAAATGAAAGAGAACTCACTGGGGATGCATTGATAAACATCAATGACCCGGGGAACATATCACTGGCATACGGTGAAAGGGCCCACTGAGGATAAAATTGCTAGCATCCGACAATTATCCACAAGGAAAGATCTGCTGGGAATACAATTGCTAGCAAACGGCAATTACCCAGAAGAAAGAGGGAAAATCAACATCGAATACTGGATGAAGATAACCACAAAGAGTAACCATCATCGGTTAGGATGAACAACAAGGTTAACTCTGCAAAAGGGGAGAAATTAGGATTTACAACTACCGAATACGGGGTAGAAGACCATAACTCTGGCTGAGGATAAAATTGCTAGCATACGACAATTATCCACAAGAAAGCACAGACTTCGATAGGGAGACAACAACAACATAGGATTTACAACTACCGAATACTGGGTAGAAGACCACAAAATCCACCATCAACCAGAATGAACCACAAAGGTTACCTCTGCTAGGGGATAAAAGTAGGGTTTATAACTACCGAATACATGGTAGAAAACCAACAACTCTCTGCGTGGGAAATGAAAGAATCATAACTCCGCACGAGGAAACAAAAATAGGGTTTATAACAAACCACCAACTGCTGGAGAGCAAGAAAGATAAATAGGGTTTACGACTACCGAATACTGGGTAGAAAACCAACGACTCTTGCTGAGGAACAAAGACGTCCACAAACACCTATTCCACAAAAGGGAAAAAGGTAAACAGGATTTACAACTACCGGGTACTGGGTAGAAAACCAACAGCTCTTCTGAGGAATAAAAGGTATATAACCACAAATTCCACCAAGAAAAGGGAACATAGGACTTATGACTACCGGTTACTGGGTAGAGGCCCAAACTCCGCTGGGGATAAGATGAACTATTACCGGCTACTGGGCAATTCATTCATTTATTCCATAGGGAAGCACAAAAGACAATTGAAAAATGCCAATTCAGGATCAAACCAAAAAGGCAAACTGAATCAAGACTCATCCTAATGAGGATATAACTCAATAGGAAGATCCATCCCAATATATGTGTTGGGAGGAAACGGAAAAAACCGTCATCCACGAGGATATATCTCAGTGGGGAATTGTAGAAGGAAAGACAGACACTTTCTGCTTATGGGGCTGACTCTATATTGAGAGATTGGACACCCGACATCTGCTTGGGAAGATCTACTGGAGAGATCCATGTCACCATTAGCAGGAGACAACAAACAAAAGATATATGGCAAAAAATGCAATCATGAATATCTGAATGTTGAAAGTATGCATGAATATGCGTAATTTATGTTTGATGAATGCTGACAAAACAGACATATCTAACACAAACAAACCCAGAAATCAAACGCCCGGTACTACACTTCCAGAGGAAAAAACCAAAGAAATCCAACTGGAGAGCCACTCTGCTGGAGATCTGAATGCTAAAAAGCAAAGATCTGCGGGGAAAATCAGAGATATCAAAGGAATCACCAAATCTCTGAGTGATGGATCATCAAATCAACCCAACTGGGGAACAGAAGTTCACAACAGGCAGAAACTGCCACAAAAACAAATCTGTTGGGGAAATGAAGAAATCCCGAGATTTCTGCAGGGGATCCTCAGTATCAATTGGGCAACAAGAGTTCACTGCACAAGTAAGAACCGCTGAAGAGAACAAAACACACAAGTAGAATCTAGCCATACAAACAACTCTACTGGGGATACTGTCAGCCACTCCATTGGGGATAAACCCACTGAGGGAAAAAAAGATCACACATGTAGATTCCGCACACAAGCAACTCTACTGGGGATCAAAACATCAGGAAATCACCCAAATCTACGAAGGGGAGAAATCAACACAAATACAATCCACCACACCACAAATCTACTGGGGATCTATCTGAGGCAAAGAAGGAGGACTGGGGATCAACCGCCAAATACTAACACCTTCCAAAAGGAAAAAAAACACAACTGCTGAGGAGGAAATAATCACTGCTCTGCTGAAGGGACAAGAGGTGAAAACCTCAACAAGCACTCTGATCGGGAGAGATAGCATAGATGAAGTACATCATACCAACAACTCCACTGGCGACTACACTGAGGAGAGTGACAAGGTACTGGGACGTCAACCCAACAACTACCAAATCTTCCAAAAAGGAAAGCACCCATGCTGGGGAGAGAATGCTGCAAGAGAGGAAAATTGAAGTTTCCAACAAACACTCTGATCTGGGAACACAAAATCTCAACAGAAGCTCTGCTTAGGGAACAACCCTAACAACAATCTGGAGAAAGAGGATACAACCATGCCAGGAATATGAACAAATGTCTTACCCTGTTGGAAATCATGCCACCCTTGGGAGAGCACTGAGAAATTCTTAAGTATCCTTTCATCATTGTGAATGTTCACTTTGTTTAAAAACAATTTTGAAAAATTTGTTTGTTTAAAACAATGACATTTTATCAATTAAAACATGCAAAACATTTGTTGAATTGAAACAAATAAGAGTGCAAATAATTGGATAAAAGCTCAAATTGATTTGATGGAATGGTAGTCTACAAATGGCAAGACTCCATAGATCTGTACAAATTTGAAATCAGTGATATATATTGGAAGAGGGCTACATTGAACATAATGATCCTTTCTCTACCAATTTGAATCTCGATGTATTCGAAGCTTCAGTCGACGACGAGTCGAGAATCTTCTGACGAAAAGACAGCTGCGGAACAGAAAGTCTTGTCAGGATGCAGTTACTTGCCAAATCCCTAATTTTTGCCTAGATTGCCCCAGGGTGAGGTACTCAATCTAGCGGGATGCAAATTCATTTTTTTTATAGTCTCTAATTTTTGCCTGGATCGCCCTTTCGGATTTTCCACCGAGACACTCTTTTTTGCCTAAGCCGCCCTTTCGGGTTTTCAACTTAGCGAGCTATTCTGTTTTTTCATATACTTTTTTTTCTCTTTTTTTTTAGGCAAAGTATTTCTTGACTGCATCTGAATTCACAGGACGAGTGAAATCCTCCCCATCCATAGTTGTGAGCATCAAAGCTCCGCCTGAAAAGGCTCTCTTGACAACATATGGACCCTCGTAGTTTGGAGTCCACTTGCCCCTGGAATCGGGCGCGAAAGACAAGACATTCTTGAGCACGAGGTCACCTTCTTGGAACACACGAGGCTTGACCTTCTTATCGAATGCTTTTTTCATTCTCTGCTGATATAACTGACCATGGCACATGGCAGTCAATCGCTTCTCTTCAATCAAATTCAGTTGGTCGTAACGACTCTGAATCCATTCAGCATCAGTCAACTTGGCTTCCATCAAGACTCTCATTGATGGGATCTCCACCTCTACTGGGAGAACAGCCTCCATGCCGTAAACAAGAGAAAAAGGGGTTGCCCCTGTTGAAGTGCGGACAGATGTACGATAACCATGCAAAGCAAATGGCAGCATCTCATGCCAATCTTTGTACGTAACAACCATCTTCTGGATAATCTTCTTGATATTCTTGTTAGCAGCTTCAACAGCCCCATTCATCTTGGGTCTGTAGGGAGAGGAATTATGGTGTGCAATCTTGAACTCAGCGCACAACTCTTCCATCATCTTATTATTCAGATTAGATCCATTATCAGTAATGATCTTATCTGGCACACCATAACGGCAAATGAGCTGATTCTTGATAAACTTCACGACCACCTGCCTGGTCACATTCGCATACGATGCGGCTTCAACCCATTTGGTGAAGTAATCAATTGCTACGAGAATAAACCTGTGTCCATTAGACACTTTCGGTTCAATCATGCCAATCATGTCGATCCCCCACATAGAGAAAGGCCATGGTGATGAAATCACATTCAGAAGTGTCGGAGGGATATGAATCTTATCCGCATAAATCTGACATTTGTGGTATCTCTTCACATATTTGCAGCAATCAGACTCCATTGTCAGCCAATAGTAGCCTGCTCTTAACATTTTCCTAGCCATGGCATGTCCATTGGAATGAGTACCAAATGAACCCTCATGGACCTCAGTCATCAACAGGTTTGCTTCGTGTCTATCCACGCATCTGAGCAAAACCATGTCAAAATTTCTTTTGTACAGCACTTCACCACTTAGGTAGAAACTGCCTGATAACCTTCTCAGAGTTTTCCTGTCTTTCACAGATGCCCCAGGCGGGTAGACCTGGTTCTGGAGGAAATTCTTGATATCAAAATACCAAGGCTTATCATCATTCACTTCTTCAACTGCAAACACGTGAGCTGGTCTATCCAAGCGCATCACGGTGATGTTGGGAACTTTATTCCAATACTTCACCATAATCATCGAAGCAAGCGTAGCAAGTGCATCTGCCATCCGATTATCTTCTCGAGGAATATGATGAAAATCAACTTCAGTAAAGAACGTTGAAATCCTCCTCGCATAATCTCTATATGGAATGAGACCAGGCTAATTCGTCTCCCATTCACCCTTGATCTGATTGACAACCAGGGCCGAATCACCATACACATCAAGATGCTTGATTCTCAAATCAATGCATTCTTCCAATCCCATAATACAGGCTTCATACTCAGCCATATTATTCGTGCATTTGAAAGTTAGCCTTGCTGTAAAAGGAATATGTGTGCCATGAGGAGTAATGATTACTGCCCCAATTCCATTTCCGTACTGATTTACAGCGCCATCAAACACCATCGTCCATCTGGAACCAGGTTCTGGACCTTCATCAAGTGTAGGCTCATCACAATCTTTCATTTTCAAATACAGAATCTCCTCATCTGGGAAGTCGTACTGAACAGACTAATGATCTTCAATCGGCTGATGTGCCAAATGGTCAGCCAAGATACTACCTTTGATAGCTTTCTGAGCTTGATACTCGATATCATACAAAGACAACAACATATGCCAACGGGCAATCCTCCCGGTTAAAGCAGGCTTCTCGAAAATATACTTGATTGGATCCATTCGGGATATCAACCAAGTTGTATGATTTATCATGTACTGGCGCAAACGCTTAGCATCCCAAGCCAAAGCACAACACGTCTTCTCAAGCATAGAGTATCGAGACTCACAATCAGTGAACTTCTTACTGAGGTAGTAAATAGCAGATTCTTTCTTCCTTGATTCATCTTGTTGACCGAGTACACAACCCATCGAGTCTTCAAGAACAGTTAGATACATGATCAGAGGTCTTCCTTCTACAGGCGGAGACAAGATCGGAGGTTCAGACAGATACTCTTTGATACTGTCAAAAGCATTCTGGCAATCCTCGGTCCAATCAAGAGACTGATCTTTCCGAAGAAACTTGAATATCGGCGCACATGTGGCAGTCATGTGGGATATAAATCTGGAAATATAGTTCAAGTAGCCAAGAAAACCTCGGACTTGCTTCTCAGTTTTGGGCGTAGGCATCTCTTGTATTGCTTTGACCTTTGCAGGATCAACCTCAATACCTCTCTTGCTGACTATAAAGCCTAATAACTTGCCAGAACGGACTCCAAATGTACATTTGTTCGGATTCAGACGAAGCTTGTACTTCCTCAAACGCTGAAAAAGCTTCAACAAATGCTCAATATGTTCAACTTCCGTTCTAGACTTAGCAATCATGTCATCGACATAGACCTCTATCTCTTTGTGCATCATATCATGAAAAAAAGTAGTCATAGCACGTTGATACGTGGCTCCGGCGTTCTTCAAACCGAAGGGCATCACTCGATAACAGAATGTTCCCCAAGGTGTGATGAATGTTGTCTTCTCCATATCCTCGGGTGCCATCTTGATCTGGTTATATCCGGAAATATCCGTCCATAAACGAGAAGACTTTGAATTTAGCTGTATTGTCTACCAACATATCAATGTGTGGCAGAGGAAAATCATCTTTCGGACTAGCTTTATTCAAATCTCTGTAATCAACACACATATGGACTTTTCCGTCTTTCTTAGGCACAGGCACAATATTGGCCACCCATAGAGGATATGTAGAAGTCACCAGAAACCCCGCATCAATTTGCTTCTGAACTTCCTCTTTGATTTTCACTGCCATATCTGGATGAGTTCTTCTGAGCTTCTGCTTCACAGGCACACACTCAGGCTTCAAAGGCAGGAAATGTTGCACAATATCTGTATCTAGACCCGGCATGTCTTCATATGACCAACCAAAGATATCTGAATATTCTCGTAGCAAACTGATCAACCCCTTCTTGACAGACTCTTCAAGAAGCGCCCCAATCCTCACCATACGAACACAATCTTCAGACCCCAAGTTGACTGTTTCCAGATTTTTGAGATGCGGCTGAATGATCTTCTTCTCGTGCTCAAGGAGACGGGAAATCTCATCAGGAATCCCTTCAACATCATCTTCCTCTGCCTCGAATACAGGGAATTCAAAATTAGGAGATGGCGTTGGATCATTATGTTCAATGGGTTTTAGAATCAACCTGCATAATGATATTGGATAATGAAAAACATTTAGAATTTAAATAAGCAAATCATTATGCAGATGAAAAGGTTGCTTTTATTCTTGTTTTTAGGTTTTTTTTTTTGTGATCACTGATTTCATGCAAAAGCAAAAAGTGAAAACAAATGGAAAAACAAATGTTTAACAATGCATTAATTGAATGAAAATATCATTGCATATATGATGCCAACAATGTCATCACTTCTCCTTTTGGCATGGGAGAAGGGTTTTTGAACAAAGTGAACAAATTACGCTGACTTATGAATTACCGTAGGAACATCCACAGCGACCCAATTATGGCAGACACCACTAGGGATGACAAAGTTGCTCAAATCCTCTACATCCTCTTCCAGAATAGCAGCAGCTTCTTCAGCTTGATCAGCATGGATGAAACCTCCACTCTTGAACAGCCCTTGCTCATTAAATGCCCCAGAAGAAAAGCCAATGCCAGCCCGGGACTTATTGTCTTCAAGCTCAATCATCTTCCCTAAACCAGCAACTGCACCACATTCAATGGCCAGTTTCGCATCACGATAGGAAGCAAATGAAGGAGACTTCTTCTCAATTGGCTCAGCAATAGACAAAGCTTGGAAAGGCGTTCCAACTTCATCCTCAGCATCAATATATGAGAAAGAAGACAGGTGGCTAATCAGGAGAGCCTTTTCTCCCCCTACCACAACCAATTTCTTATTCTTAACGAATTTCAGCTTCTGGTGTAGGGTGGATGTCACGGTGCCAGCCTCGTGAATCCATGGTCTACCAAGGAGACAACTATAAGATGGGTGGATATCCATAATCTGAAAGGTGATCTGGAAATCACTTGGTCCAATCTTGATTGGGAGATCAACTTCCCCAATCACGGTCTTACGCGACCCATCAAAAGCTTTCACAACAACACCACTCTGCCTCATGGGAGGCCCCTGATATGACAATCTCGAAAGAGTGGTCTTCGGCAATACATTCAAAGATGACCCAGTGTCCACCAGTACGTTGGACATGGCGTCGCTCTTGCAATTCATGGATATATGTAAAGCCATGTTGTGGTCTCTTCCCTCCTCAGGGAGATCAGCGTCACAAAAACTCAAAGTGTTGCAAGCAGTGATGTTTGCAACTATACTGTCAAACTGTTCTATAGTGATGTCGTGATCGACATAAGCCACGTCCAGAACTTTCTGCAAAGCCTCCCTATGGGGTTCTGAATTCAGAAGCAAAGATAGCACGGAGATCTTGGACGGCATTTGTAGAAGCTGGTCAACAACGTTGTACTCACTCTTCTTGATGAGCCTTAGCATCTCATCACAGTCTTCATTCACAATGCCACTAGGGCCAACAGAAGAAGCAGGAGTCTTTTGTACAGAGGAGGGTTTGGCAACAGGTGCCGGATTCGGAACATTCACCGTAGTTCCAACCGGACGCTCAGCAGAATCAGAAACAACATGAGGCTTCGGGGGTGCAGAAAACACATGACCACTACGGGTCAACCCGCTCACATCAGCAATATTCACCACAGACGTTGAAGGCAAAGGCACTTCTTTCCCATCTTCAACAGCAACTGGATTATGGCGGAAGGGAATCGCTCTATCTGAAGCATAAGGCACATGGCCTGCAGGTTTGATCACCAAGGAAGGAGAGACCTTCGGCTTGCTACCATCATAACGGATGACAACAGGCTCAGGAATCTTGAACACAGGAGAAATCACATTCACCTCTGGTTCATCTTCATCAACATTTCTGTTTTGAAGAATCTCAATGGTACCATCATCTAGCAACTCTTGCAGCTCTCTGCGCACTTGGCGACAACCCAGACGATTGACAGAGCAGATACGGCATTTGTCATGGTCGTGCTCCATATGACTGTAATCACACAGTAGACGATGCAACTCAACCAATGACTGTCGAATATGGCTTACATATTTGACCTTATACTTGCCAGGGCAACCCTGGACCATGTTAACCGACTTCCCATGCTCGGGCAATGGGTTCTTCGTAACATTGGGGCCTGAGTCCTCAAAGCTCAGAATGCCGCATCTCATAAGGTCTTGCACCTTAGTCTTCAATGGATAGCAGTTCTCTATATTGTGACCGGGAGCACCGGAATGATAAACACAATGCTGGTCGGGCTTGTACCACCACTGCGGGTTGGCAGGTATAGCCGGAGGATCCCTCGGGGTAATCAGTTTCCGCTCTATTAAAGAGGGATATAGCTCAGCGTATGACATAGGAATAGGATCGAAAGTGATCTTCTTCCTCTCATAATTTAAATTAGCCTGATTACTGTTGCCACGAGGCTGGTAAGCCTGTTGCTGTGGGCGATGCTGCTGTTGATACTGAGGTTGTTGTTGATTATGCTGATTGTTGTCTCTGAAGACAGGTGCTATATGAGCCACCTGATGCTGACTGCTGGCATGACGCATAGGCTTCCTCTTGGCAGAGGGTCTTCTGGGTTTAGCATGGGACTGCACAGCATGTGCCTCCCCATCTTTCTTCTTAAACGCCCCATATCGTTTAGAAGAGCCTTCATCTTTAGATAACCGTCCTTCCCGGACTCCTTCCTCCAATCGCATCCCCATGTTCACCATTTCGGTGAAATCAGAGGGAGCACTAGCGACCATCCGCTCATAATAAAATGAACTAAGAGTCTTCAGAAAGATCTTAGTCATCTCCTTCTCTTCCAGCGGAGGAGTAATCTGAGATGCCAGCTCTCGCCACCTCTGGGCGTACTCTTTAAATGTCTCTTTGTCCTTCTGGGACATAGCTCTGAGTTGATCACGATCAGGAGCCATATCCACATTATATTTGTACTGCTTGACGAAGGCTTCGCCAAGATCGTTGAAGGAACGGATGTTTGCACTATCAAGGCTCATATACCAACGAAGAGCTGCACCAGACAAACTATCCTGGAAATAATGAATCAGCAGTTGATCATTATCTGTTTGAGTAGACATTTTCCTGGCATACATAACCAGGTGACTGAGCGGGCAGGTGTTCCCCTTATACTTCTCAAAGTCAGGGACTTTGAATTTGACAGGTATTTTCACACCGGGAACCAAGCACAGTTCAGCAGCAGACTTGCCGAACAAATATTTCCCTCGAAGGGTCTTCAGTTCCTTGCGGAGTTCAAGGAATTGGTCATTCATAGCTTCCATCTTCTCATTAACATTTGGGCCCTCAGACGGCTCAGAATGATAGATGGTGTCGTCTACCCTAGGAATGGTATGCACGACAGGAGGAGGCATCGCAAGGACCGGGCTAGATGCCGGCATGGAAGCAAAAGTAGGAGCTGGAAGATCTGGCATAAAACCTGGAGGCATACCACACGGAAACCCGGCTGGCATGGCATTCGGCATAAAATGAGCATTGGCAGATGGCACTGTCGAGGCAACAATCTCTGATATCACAGTCCTCTGGGGAGGAGTTGCAGGAGGTGGAGATGGTTGATTCTGAGCAGCCAAGAATTGCTCCATCAGAGCACTCAGTCTAGCGACCTCTTCCTTCAGCTCACGGTTCTCTTGTTCAAGTTGATCCATCACTCTTGCAGAATTGGCTCGGGTGTAGTACCGGTGAGTCAGCTTGTCTTCAAAATAAATGAAGAGCATAGAGTTAGGCCACAGACAAGAAGACCAGAACAACCTGCTTATGCAAGATGATGCATGCAATGCTTGTGCATATGCTTTGTTTTTATTTCAAGGAACTTTTAGGGTATTGTTTGCAAATTTTGAAATATTAAACATTTAATCACATATGAAAAATATCTCATCAAATATATATTCGAGACAAAGAAGTACCGCATTGTTGACTATTACAAGAGAAAAGGAAAATAAACATCCTATGGATCCCTAGAAGCTCGAGATGTTGGAAGACGAGATGCACAAAGCCTCTTGATCTCTCTCTCATAGGCTGCTTCCATATCCGCTTTCTCTTTAGCGAGTCGATCATACTTCCTCTTCCAGAATTTGGAAGACTGAGGAAGCAGAGAAGTCCAGGTATCATTCGGATCGTCTATCACCTGATGCTCGAGGAATTCGATCAAAGCGTCCTTCTCCTTAAGCTGTTGAAGCAACTCTTCTCTTTCACGGATCCAGGCACGTGAAAGGTCTTCGTCTCTCAACTCCTCTACGCCTTGGTTAGGGAGGGTTGAAGGCCCAGCCACAACCAACGGTGTAGGTCTCGGATAATCATACGGCATAAGATACTCTGATGCTCTCTGTCTGACCCAAGAAGTATATGGCTCCAAAGCTATGCAATTCTTCGGACCTAACTCACTTCTACCCTTCTTGTGAACCTTGCGCCAAGCGCGGACCATTCTGGCTTTCAGACCTTGGGGATCTTTACCCTCCTGAAAGAACACACCTTCTAACAGAATGTTATGAGGTTTATCTTTTAGGGGGAACCCAAGCTGACGACGTGCTAAGATAGGGTTGTAGCTGATCCCACCATATGTACCAAGAAGAGGCACATTAGGGAATTCACCACAATAATCAATGATCTGAACTGTATCATACACGCGATCATACTAAGAGATATCATAATTAGTGAGAGACATAAGTCTCGTGGACCACCGTAGACATCCCTTGTTCTCCTTGAAAGCGACCGTCTGCGGTAAGTGAGAAATAAACCACTTATACAACAGAGGCAAACAGCACACAATAACTCCTCCACCCTTTGCATTCCTCAGATGCAAAGAGAAATATGCATCACCCAACAGAGTAGGAACGGGATTAAGAATTGAAAAGATTCTAATGGCGTTCACATCCACAAATTTGTCGATGTTGGGGAATAGTACCAAACCATAGATGAGCAGCACGAATATGGCCTCAAAGGCATCCTCACTCATGGCCTTCCCATAAACGGTAGCTTGAGCGACGAGGAACTCAGAAGGAAGACCATGAATTCCACCTTTGGTAGTCATATGAGCTTCAATAAGGGATTCATCTATGCGCAACAAGTTTGCAATCTCTCGAGAAGTCGGAATACTCTCCAAGCCACTGAACGACACCTGATCCAGAATAGGAATACCCACAAGATGAGCATACTCCTCAAGCGTAGGCAACAGCTGAAAGTCTGGAAAAGAGAAGCAGTGATACAGAGGATCATAGAACTGCGCCAAAGTATTCATCAACCCTTCGTCAACCTGAGTAGTCAACAGAGGCAGAAGTTTCCTATAACGAGCTTTGAAACCCAAGGGATCTAATACATAAGATGTCAGATTCCTTAACTCTTTCAGATCGGGCTGTCTAAAGCTGTACTTCTTTGTATGCCTTTTTGGTCTTTCCATGTCTGAAAATTTTGCAAATAAACCCCTTTAAGTTCCTTGAAAATTTTCTGATTTTTCTGATGACATGAATGCGGATGAATGCATGAATGCATGAATGCAACAATCACACTCAAGGATCAAGCAAAGCACACCAAACAAAGGTCATGGGAAAGCTCATAGCATCCTTAATATCAATCATCCATTTTGGTGGATTATGGTTTTCACCTTATCAACACCCAAGTTCCATTGATATTAACGATACATGAACCGGCTCAATCATCCTTAATATCAATCATCCATTTTGGTGGATTACGGTTTTCACCTTATCAACACCCAAGTTCCATTGATATTAACGATGTCTGAACGACTCAACCATGAATCACGGGTTTGTTGAGAGTCACGAGCATGGAGTCTCGGTTAAGAACCACCCAAAGGGAGTGTACTAGGGTTTAAACCTGCCGAACATGTTCTACAAGAGGTTCCCATAGTCATCATCCCATCTTTCGAATATTATCGAAGGAACGAATACTCGTATTCCAAAAATATTCTCAAGAGAGACTCTTATGAGTGTAGTATCGCGTAACAATCGCATCAGATCTTACATCTGAACGACCTCCACACTACATCCTAAAATAGGCCAAGATGGGCTTGGTAAACTAAGGTTCTTGGCTTCTAAGGCACATGATTGAAAGAATAATGCCTAACCACAAATAACTTGTGTGACATTATTAATCCAACATGACCTCCACCAAGTGAATGGACTCGCAAGTCAACTTGCTAAGGAATACTCCACACAAGTCGACGAGACTATGCCATTCTCCTATGCTAAGGTGCACTCGAGTTCGGGTATAGAACTCATCTCACAGAGATCACCAAGCAAACAAGCAATTGTATATCAAGCAATTCAATCATTACAATCAATACAGTAATCCCAAATTGTACAAAAATATGTCAAATAACAAATAAACAATATCATATAACAAGGGTGAAAAGTAGGCAAAACCACCAAGGATTTCTGTCCCCAGCAGAGTCGCCACTTTTCTGTAGCGGTGTATTCGTCACTTTATGATTTATTGATTAAATCAAAAGCAAAGTATACAAAGAATCGAGTCGCCACCGCACTTTTATTTATCCAAAGGAATGGCTAAAGAGCGAACAAAAGCCTAAGAAGTTTTACACATAGAAAACTAATGAAAAGATCAGAGATCGGGGTAAGAGGTTAATTACGCAATGGGAAGGTGTTAGGCACCCAAAACGTCCTAGGTACTCCTAGGGAACCTCTTTTCACAACTTGTTGTACGAATGTTATTTGTTTATGAAATATTTTTGTGCAAACATTGATGGAAGGGATGAGAAAAGAATATACAAGTTATTATTTTTGTGTTTGAACGGATGAACCCGTTGCCTACGTACCTTTCCATGGAAGGTAAGGATCAAAACGCCGTAGCTCGGCTAAAAGATTTCCAAAATATGAGTGGGTTAATTTTAAACAAAAGCCCTAAGGTCTTTCGTTATCCACGGGAGAAAACTCAACCTATACAACCACAAGTCCACCATGTGAGAAAAGCTTCAACTTGCTAGTGAGGGGTTAACCCTATAATAAGCAAGGAAGTCTTACAATTCAATCACTAAGGACAAAAGGTGAGATTAACATCAACCAACTAGGATAACTCAAACCTATGGCTAATGTATGAAAACTTATCAAGAATGGACAAAGCCACAAAACAATTGAATGAGTGAAATTAACCAATTGGAATTATTCACAAAAGTGGTCAAGATATGATTAGGATTCAATTCAAAAGAAGTATTATGAAAATGAAGTTTGAAAATCAAAGGCTTAAGGCCTAGGTTTCTAATTTGAAAAGAAGTGAAAATGTTTGCACAAAAGTTTTCAGGTTTTGAGTTATCATGCAAATGGAGGTTTAAAGAAACAAAAGGTGGGAGGGTGAGGAGATGTAAAACTTCTTAGATATTCACCTCTTGAAATCATATGTAGATGATTCAAGTGATTCCTTTGGAAAAGGCAACACAAAGCAATAAGCAAATAAAGCAAGATGGATACCAGATGCTAATCAATGGGCTTATACTAGTCTCACAAAGCAGAACATGGATACCAGATGCCAATCAATGGACTTATACTAGTCTCCTAAAGGAAACAAAACATGGATACCAGATGCCAATCAATGGACTTATACTAGTCTCACAAAGCAAAGAAACAAGGATACCAGATGCCAATCTATGGACTTATACCAGTCTCCAAGAAATGATCATAGGAAACAAATGCCAATAAATGGACTTACAATTGACTCCTCACAAGAAACAAACAACAAATGCAATAAGCAAGAGGAAACAAGTTGCCAATAAATGGTCTTACACTCGACTCCAAGGAAATGGGATGCCAATCAATGGTCTTAGTCCCAACTCCTCCCAGATCATAGGAAACAACTGCCAATAAATGGACTTACAATTGACTCCTCAATGGACAAAACAAAATGTCACAAAGAAATGAACAATGATCATGAAATGATATACAATTAATGATGATAAATGCACAAAGGCACACATAAGCAAACATGTACAGATGAATCAAGTAAGCAAACAAACAAGTCAATTAGCACACACTATACATAATCAATTAGGCTCAAGCAAGGTTGGGCTTTACAGCCAACTGGAATGGGGTGATTTTGAGCTCTTAACCCTAACATTGAGAGTTAGGGTGAAGCAGATGAAATGGAGATGAGGGTTATGCCTCATAGCTCTTATCCCTGGTCAGGGAGAGCTTTAAACAATGGAAAGTGTGGGAGTTCAGAAAGTAGGAACTCTTCTCCACAAGTGATTGACTCTATAAGATCTTGGGTACTTATTCACAATGCATCAACACATGGTGTGAGCAAAGGTGAATGACACACTGAGTAGCAGGAGATGGATTACACATCTCTTTTATCTGCCAATTGCCTCTTAAGAGGACTTTACCTGCTTGGCACAAATTTAAACAATCACAAGCATTGCCTCTTAAGGAGGACTTCAGACAGGTGCCTACCAATAACAGTAGGTCTTCCAGACTACATGGAGATTAGAGATTATACCTAAGTGGTTAAGCAACCAAGCAAAAGAAAAAGTTCAAATGAACTTAAAGCAACTTATGTACCTGTGGAAACACTAAACAAATCAGTACAAGACTCAGATAGACAGTCACAGTCAATAAGCAACAAACATTCTCAATGCACAAAATGTGTAAGCCAATAAGACCAACTCAAAATGAGTTAGCATAACCTACAAAACACACAAGTGTTAGTAATCAAAAGCAAACAACAATGTTCACATGAAGAAGCATCATCAACTATGAAGCTTGAATGCTTAAACCTGAAATCAAAACTCAATTGTGAGCAACAAACCACTAGGTCAAAGCCTAGGGTCAAAGATGAGGAAAAAATCCAAAACAGGGGCTGAAATTTAACACAAAGTAACTTCAAACACATATTGACACATTCCAAAAAGTCTCACATCAAGATCAATTACCAAAAGCATTTCATGATCAAGAGAAGTTCAAGGCAATTTTAAAGCTCATATGTGATCAACCAGAATGAAAAATCTCAATTAAATCAGAAATGATTCAAATAATTCAAACAAAATTCATGATCAATCAAGACATTCATAATATGCATCACACAAAAAATCAGGAGCATTGGACATCATTTGGCATGGCAAACTCATCATACAAGTTGAACAAGCAAAAGGTGTGACACAAATTGTCACACCAACTTAGAACAATCATAAAACAGAATTGGTAATTGATAAAAATCCCAAATCAAAACCAAAATGTCAAGCAATGTGTCTAGTTATAGTATGCAAAATTTCACATTCATTGGATAAGAAACAAGCATTTCACAACATGATAACCAAGGCAAGGTCAAATAAGGACACATGTTCAATCATTCTAGCACAAAAAATATATCCAGCCAAGCACAACTTGTAAAATCATGATCAAAAAATAATAGACAGAATAAGGATCACAATGCAAAAAATTAGAGTGAATTTGGATGAATTTTCAAATAGTTATGAATTTTACAAGATGAGAAAAAATTTAAAAAAACATGTGAAGCATAGTATTGGAAATGTGGAGGGAAAAGAGAAAAGTGTGAAACAATTTGAAAAAACCTCGCTCGGCAGGAATCGATCCGCTACCAAATTCAAATATGCGCGCTCAACTCAAAACGACGTCGCTTAGCCTAAACCCTAGCACGCCAACAAAATTCGTAGCTAATTTGAAATGTCGTAGCTAAACCGAAGCCAAGTCATAACAATTTCTGGAAATGATAACATTCGAAGGTTGAAGATGAAGATCATCATGATCTTCATCTGGATTTTCCAGAAAACTCAAAACAGGTCCAGAAATCCACCAAATCAACATCAAACGATTAGTCATGCAATGTATATTCAAGATCAACAATCAATTTCACACGAATCATCATAATAAAGCCAAATCGAAGGAAAACTTAAATGAACATCAAAACTTTAAACATGCATAACTAGCTCAAAACAACACCAAAATTCACGATTCAAAGCTCAGCATAACCAGCACAAAGAGATCTACAATAATATCACAATAATTTTGAGAAATAGAGAGATCGAGTCATGACCTCTTGAAGAGCAGAAGTGGAAATCGTGCTTCACAAAGCTCAGTAATGCCTTACAGTTCCTCTTCAATGATTATTGAGGTGATTGGTGATGAATTGGAAGCTCAACAACACCTGAATCCAGCAAATTTTGGAATCACCATGGATGCTTCAAGCTTCATGTATGCTCCAATATGGCACGGATTGCTTCAATTTCACGTCCAAATCTCTTCAATAACACCTCAGGAGTATGAATCGAGCAAGAGAAAGTGTTCTTGTTTGAAGAAAATGGAAGAAAATTTTGAGAGAAAGTTTGAGAAATTTGGATCTAGATCTGAAAAAATGAATGTTCATCCTCTGAAAACAGTTAGGTTTTTCTTTATATATGCCTTGCTAATTATGTTTTAATCATGCTTAAGCCAAATGCTAATGAGATTAACCAAATTTTAGGGTGTATGCACAAATTGGTTTTTCACCTTATCCATGGAATGCATGTGTGAACAGTACACGAATTTCCTTTATTTTCACTTAAAATCACATTTTAAAACCAATGGTGATGGCAAAAAGTTCAAGCAATGCACCAAATTTGAATTTTAAGATTTCCCTCCAAAAAGCCAATGAATTACCAAGTAATCATGTGATGATAATTCATGTAATGTGATGCATGATTTGGAAATTAGAGGTCAAGAGGAGAATATTGCAAAAAGAACCACTCATTTTGGAGCTTTGGTTGAAAAGTTATGCTCATTTGAAGTCCCATGCATACTTTGCCATGATTTGATCATATCTCCTTAACCACACATCATATGCTCATGATCTTGGACATTTTGGAAATGGGAGAGAAATATCTACAACTTTCATATTCAACAAAATTTCATTTGAAGCTTTCTTGGTGATGTAATATTGAGTTAAAGTTGGTCCAAAACCTTTCCATTTTTGGAAATTTCAAATTATAGGTCACTTGCTATTTTTGGAAATTTTTGACTGGACCTCAAATTCTTCAATGTGAGTGTTTGAAATGTCAAATGAGACTTTTTTGAACATGAATGAAGTATTTCCCATCACTTCCCACCTCCAAATCCACAGTTGACTTTGCAGTTGACTTTCTAAGTCTTCAGTTGACTGGCAAATGTTCTGATGAAATTCAAGCCTCTACCACTTGGGATTTTGCTTCAAAATGACATCATAGCTCATATGAACTCTTGTAATGATTGTGGGGTCCAAATCTCAAGAATGACCACCATCTATTGCTCAATGAATGCCTTTGATTGCTTTGACCTGTTATTGCTTCATCTGCAAGACAAAGGTTAGATGACATATTTTTGTACTTTTGGTTAGTGATTAAAAGAAAAGCAATGACATATAAATGCAAGGAATGCTTGGTGATCAAGAACCACTCTCAAAAGATGACCTACCCACAGGGAAAGAAGCAAGGTGTCCAATGATCCTTGAAGCAATGCAATGATATGATATGATGCCATGAGGGATCTTAGGGACAAAATTGGGGTCTTACACATGCATCATATTATTATTATGCTGGATTCTGTACAGGTTTGATTCCTCTGATTTGGGGAGGGTGTTCTGAGTGGGGCTAAAACCCAGGCCCGAGTATACACCTAGGATTAGCGTGGTCTCATGTTGCCTCTCATGTTAGGTCAACATGTTTTGGGCGACGTGACATACCACAAGCCGGACGAGGTTCATCTGAGAGAGCTCTTCCTTTGTGGAGTATCCACTTTGGTTGAGTTACCTCATCTGAGCTGGTGACTTCGGTGACCATTCTTTCCCGGATCTTTGGTTTAGACGATCTTATGAGAGCTGCAGCGGCACACCCGAAAGGGCAAACCCGTTGAGTATCTTGTCCGATTGTCGAGACCATTATCCGCCTTAGGATGACCTGATTAGAGTTCACCTGTGAGGGGAGGGTTGATTCTTATAGATGCATGTTCTGATGGTGACTTTGATGGTGACTAATGGTTCAGTTATTGATCAGAGTTCTATTTATAAGTCGGATTTATGGATTTATTTCTGAGACGCCGGAGTTGTGTCCGTGGTATTTATCAGTGGGGATCCGTTTATTTCAGGATTCCCTGGGCTGGTTCAGAGGATCTGGTGGTTATTTGTTCAGAGGATTTCCAGTGATGATGATGATGTATTCTTAGTTCCGTTTATTTCGGAACCCTGATTGGGATTTGTGGTTACTCAGTACCTCAGATGGTTGTGATCAGTTCAGAGGTCGTAACTCAGTACAGTGGATGTTCAGATGACTTGGAGGATGGCACAGTGCATTGCATTCACACATCAGCAGCATTCACATTTTGCATTTATCTGCATCTAACACATGTTTATCCATATGCATGGGGCATTCTTGATTGAGATCCTGGTTGAGAGACTTCTTTGTTCCAGACATGAGGACCGGCTTGAAAGATGACGTCGTCTACAGTTTCTTCGATCCAGAGATTGGTGTGCTGAGAGATATGATAGCATTGATTACACCTGACCATGTGGGGATGTCTCGTGAGGCATACGGTGGTATTCTGAAGTTGGTTTTCAGGCTCACAGACAGTGATAGGAGCGCCATCCATACTCTTCTCCAGTTTTATGACCCTGGTTTGAGATGTTTCGTCTTCCCGGATTACCTGTTGGGACCTTTGATGGAGGACTATGCTAGCATCCTGGGTCTTCCGATCAGAGACCAGATTCCTTTCTATGTCACTAAGGGAGAACCTGATGTTGCTGAGATTTCTCGTGCTCTTTATTTGAGCCCAGAGATGACTAAGGGGGGTTTGAAGGAGAAGGGAAAGTTGCCCGGTTTTCATCTGAGTTTCTTAGAGGCTAAAGCCAAGGAGCATGCTGTTGTGGGTAATTGGAGGACTGATAACACGAAATTATATCACATTTTAAGACTTAATTCAATTAGATTATATTATCATTTACTTTAGTTTATCTCATTTTATCAGATATTATGCAGTATTCCCTTGCTATTTATGTCAGGTATCCATTTTGAAGCAAAAGTGAAAAAGGGAAGAAAAGGAGGTGTAGAAAGGAGTAAAAAGGAAACAAATATCAAAGACCAAGCCCAGCCCAAAGAAAGCGCACGTTGTGCCTGTGACGGGCGTCACAAGGGTTGTGACGAGCGTCACACTAAAAGCACCCCTGTGACGAGCGTCACACATGGTGTGACGAGCGTCACACCATTCCACTACTTTTTTGGCGCAAGTAACGCCCTCAGAAGACTTGAAGAGACGTTGAGGAGTTTGTGTCCTATATCCACGCCATGCATTTAGCCACGTTGAAGACCCTTGGGAAACGAAAAGCAGTTACCAGCACCAATATAAATAGCTACTTCAAAAACCTAAAAGGGTTCCTCGGTTTTTCTCCGCTTCCTCTCCCCTCTTTTGCCGTCTACTCTGCCAAAGCTTTTCAAACCTCCTGTTTTAGCTTTTGCTTATTTTTCTTTTCCAGCATTGTTTATTTTATTTATTTCTTTTGCAAGCTTTACATTCTTTTTCCCTTGCAAATTTACCTTTCCCGTTTTAGCATTTAGATATTTTTCGCATAATAGTTTCTACACCGGAAACTATTGTGCAACTTTATACCGGATTAACCTTACGTTATATTCCAGTTTTATTTCCTTGATTTAATTTACTGTTTAATTGAAGAATCCAAGAACAAATCCTACCGGCTTGTGGTGGAGTGTTCAAGACTATTGTATTACGCATTCAGGTTCTTTAATCATTATTTAATATTTTGTTTTATTATTTATCTATATTATCTGCCTGGAATGAGTCTGTTTATGCATGATATAAATTCTTATTTATTTAGCATGTCTGGCTAATTTGCCTAGGTATCGGTATGTAAAGTAAGCAGAATAAGGGATCAAGACTGAGTCAGTCTATCTAAACTTAAAATCAAAATCAATCTTTTTACGGTCTCAACTTACAGGTTTAATAACAAGATTTTTTACAAAAGTAAAAGACATAAAGAAGTTAAAATCAATAGAGCGAGAGTTTGAGATTTTAACTGGACAGTGTAAGTTAGGCATTAATTCTAGATCAGGGCGAGAGCAAGTTTTAGAGTTAATTAAATTCTGACCTTTTCCAAAAAGTATTTTTAAAGATTGAATGTGAGGACGAGAGTTAAGCATTTGGATTTGATTATATAACCTAAGTCAACAGAGCGAGAGTTTGAGATAAGGGTGTTTAAAACGGTCAGTATTTTCTTAAAAGGAGTTTCTGCAACTTTATTGTTTTCAAAATATGGTTTTTGACTTAATTATAAGTGACAGCTACATTAATATAAAATCATGGTTTATTCAACAGAGCGAGAGTTTGAGATAAAACCTTTAACCAATAAAGTTAACCGAAACGATTCATTTTAAAACCAAGAAACCGACAAAGACTTGATTCCCTAGTTTTGACGAACTACATACCGATATCCGTTTCATTAATATTTAATCTAGATATTAGTTTAGCTCTTAGTTTTTCCCCAAACAATCAAACATTTTTCACCTTAGCTTTACGAAGTAACCTTAGAAAACGGTATATCGATTCATAAGTCCCTGTGGGATCGATATCTTTTAAAACTACGCGATAGAACTGTGCACTTGCAGTTTGTATCCCATTCTCGACTCACACAGTCGAGCGATCAAGTTTTTGGCGCCGTTGCCGGGGACTTTTATTTAATCGATATCGTAACTCTTCCGTTACGCTGTAGAGACTAAGGTTTCTTTTTCTTCTATTTCGTTGATTTGTATGCCACGCACTCGCTCACAAGGCGGACCGCTCTATTTACGAATCAACGATATCGAACTATATCTCCGAGTCTTACGACGAATTCGGGAATATCGTGCTGAAAACAATCTCCCTCCTGTAGAACTTCCTGATCTCAAAGATCTTCTTCTTCCACCCGAGATGGCAGAACCAACTCGTGCTCTTAGAGATTACGCCGCTCCATCGCAAGATGAACCGCATTCAAGTATTGCTCCGCCCGCAATCGAAGCAAACAACTTTGAACTTAAACCTTCGCTGTTGCAGGCTGTGCAACAGAACCAATTCTCTGGAAATCCTACCGAGGATCCAAACCTTCATTTATCCGTATTTGTTCAATACGCTGATACTGTTAAAGCTAATGGTGTCACTTCAGAGGCAATTCGACTTCGTCTTTTTCCTTTCTCATTAAGAGATAGCGCTAGAAGATGGCTTCAATCACTTCCTTCCAACTCAGTCACCACATGGAACGAGTTGAAGAAAGTTTTTCTTGCCCGATATTTTCCGCCAAGCAAAACAGCTATGTTAAGAGCCCAGATAAACGGATTTAAACAGAAAGACAACGAGTCTCTTTTCGAAGCATGGGAAAGATACAAAGACATGATGAGACTTTGCCCACACCATGGTTTGGAAGACTGGTTAGTAATTCATACATTTTATAATGGTCTCTTATACAATACAAGGTTAACAATAGACGCCGCTGCAGGTGGTGCACTAATGAACAAACCTTATGCTGATGCTTACCAGCTTATCGAGAGCATGGCCCAAAACCACTATCAGTGGGGAACCGAACGAACAACGGTGGAAAAACCTCAACCGAAAACTGGCATGTACGAGATAAGTAACCTTGATCACGTCAATGCAAAAGTGGATGCTTTGGTCCAGAAAATTGAAAGTTTAAATGTATCACCTCCAGCCGCCGTGGTTGCTATAACTCAGAATTGCGAGGTCTGTGGAATCCAAGGCCACACTCCTGCGGAATGTCAACTCTTGACTGGAATCCAAGCAGAGCAAGTAAACTATGCTCAAGGAAGCCCCTATTCGAATACCTATAACCCAAATTGGAAGAACCATCCGAACTTTTCATATAAGAGTAATAATGCTTTATACGCACCTGGACAGTCTCCAAATCAAGCCCCATCTATACCTCCGGGATATCAGAAACAGAATCCTAACAATAATACCCCTAGAAAATCCAACTTGGAAATCATGATGGAAAACTTTATAGCTTCCCAACAACAAACCAATAAAGATTTCTTAAACCAGAGCATACACACTGGCGAACAACTTAAACAACTAGCAAGCAAAGTAGATGCCTTGGCTACCCATAACAAAATGCTAGAAACACAAATATCTCAAGTAGCTCAACAACAAGCACCTACTGCTGCCCCAACTGGTACATTCCCTGGACAGCCCCAAACTAATCCGAGAAGCCAAGCTCATGCAATTATATTAAGAAGTGGAATGGAAGTGGAAGGACCGTCTGACCCAAGGATAGAAAACCAAAACCCTAAGAAATCTACTGAGGAAAGTGAACCTAAGGAAAAGGAAGAGAGTAATAAGGAAACCCTAGAAAAGAAGGAACCTTATGTACCTCCACCACCTTACAAACCACCTATACCTTACCCTCAAAGGCTTGTTAAAACCAAAGATGTAGGCCAATTTAGAAAATTTGTTGATCTCCTTAAGCAATTAAACGTTACAATTCCGTTTACCGAAGCTATTACGCAGATGCCCTCATATGCTAAATTCTTAAAAGAAATCCTTTCTAATAAGAGGAAACTTGAGGATAGCGAAACCGTTACACTCCCTGCCGAATGTAGCGCTATAATCCAAAACATGCCCCCTAAACTCAAGGATCCGGGTAGTTTCTCTATACCCTGTCACATAGGAAAATTTGTCATCGACAAAGCCTTATGCGATTTAGGAGCCGGAATTAGCGTTATGCCTTTATCCATATGTAAGAAACTGGAAATGGGAGAATTAAGACCGACCAAAATGTCTGTACAATTAGCAGATCGTTCCATCAAATATCCTGTAGGAATCCTTGAAAACGTTCCCGTACGCATAGGTCAGTTTTACATTCCCACTGACTTCACAATTATGGACATTAGAGAAGATGACACTACACCTATTATACTAGGAAGACCATTCTTAGCAACTGCCGGTGCAATCATAGACGTAAAACGAGGACGACTCACCTTCGAAGTAGGTGAAGAGAAAATTGAATTCATTCTTTCCCAATTCTTGAAAGCACCTGCAATAGAAGATACATGTTACTTCATGGATATCATCGATGAATGCATAAAAGAAGCAAAGTCAGGAGAAGACAAATCATCAGACTATCTTTTAGAGGACAAATCTAAACAATGTTTAGCAATAACACCGGACCCTACGCAGTGTCTTAACAAACCAACCCCTGATTTGAAAACACTTCCCAAAAATCTGAGATATGAATTCCTAGACTTAGAACTTGAACGACCTGTGATAGTTAATGCCGATCTAGGAAGACTCGAAACAGAAAAACTCCTACATATCTTAAGAAAATACCCAACCGCACTAGGATACCACATAACCGATCTTAAAGGAATAAGCCCTTCTATTTGTATGCACCGCATCATGTTAGAAGAAGACTATAAAACCTCTAGGGAACACCAGAGAAGACTAAATCCGATCCTAAGTGAGGTAGTAAAGAAAGAAATAACCAAGTTATTGGAAGCAGGTATTATATATCCTATATCTGATAGCAAATGGGTTAGTCCTGTACACGTTGTACCAAAGAAAGGAGGCATAACCGTTATTGAAAACGAAAAAGGAGAAACTATAACTAAACGAATCGAATCGGGATGGAGAATGTGCATTGATTATAGGAAACTAAACAAAGCAACCCGAAAAGATCATTTCCCTTTACCATTCATTGACCAAATGTTAGAACGATTAGCTAAACATTCACATTTCTGTTATTTAGACGGTTATTCAGGCTTCTTTCAAATACCAATTCACCCTGATGACCAAGAAAAGACAACATTCACATGCCCTTTTGGTACCTTCGCTTATAGACGAATGCCGTTTGGTCTGTGTAATGCCCCTGCAACTTTTCAAAGATGCATGATGGCGATTTTTGCCGACTTTCTCGAAAACATCATGGAAGTATTTATGGATGACTTTTCTGTATACGGACAAAGTTTCGAAGAATGCCTTGAAAACCTGGAAAGAGTTCTTGAGCGATGTGTAAAAGTAAACTTAGTACTTAATTGGGAAAAGTGCCACTTTATGGTACAAGAAGGAATTGTTTTAGGACACATCATCTCGAATAGAGGAATTGAAGTAGACAAAGCCAAAATAGAGGTAATCGAAAATCTTCAACCCCCAAGAACCGTGAGAGAAGTACGAAGCTTTTTAGGACACGCCGGTTTTTACCGACGATTCATCAAAGACTTCTCTAAGATAACTAAACCCTTAACCGGACTGTTGATGAAAGATGCTGAATTCATATTCGACGATAACTGTTTAAAAGCATTTCAAACTCTTAAACAAGCATTGATCTCCGCACCCATTATGCAGACACCAGACTGGAATGAACCATTCGAAATAATGTGCGATGCCAGTGATTATGCTGTAGGTGCTGTTCTAGGACAAAGAAAGGATAAAAAGCTTCACGTTATATATTACGCTAGCAGAATCCTGGATGAAGCACAGATGAATTATGCCACAACCGAGAAAGAACTCCTAGCAGTGGTATTTGCGCTAGATAAATTTCGTTCTTACTTGGTAGGAGCCAAAATAATAGTTTACACCGATCACGCTGCTATCAGGTACCTTTTAACAAAAAAGGATGCTAAACCTAGACTCCTAAGATGGATCTTGTTGCTACAAGAATTCGACTTAGAAATCAAGGACAAGAAAGGAACTGAAAACGTAGTAGCAGACCACCTCTCTAGACTTGAGAACCTTGAACCGGAAAGAACATCCATTAATGATGATTTCTCGTATGACAAACTCATAGCTACTTTGGAAGAGAACAACTCCGACATGCAAGTAGAAACCACCTTAGCTATATCTGTCACACCATGGTACGCTGATCTAGTCAATTATTTAGCTGCCGGAATAGTTCCACCTACTTTATCTTACCAGCAGAAGAAACGATTCTTCCACGACATAAAACACTATTACTGGGATGATCCCTTACTTTTCAAAAGAGGCCCCGATGGTATTTTCCGTCGATGTATACCCGAAGAAGAGGTAGAAAATATAATCCAACACTGTCACTCCGCTCCTTATGGTGGACACACAAGTACATCCAAGACCTGCTCTAAAATCCTACAAGCTGGCTTTTATTGGCCAACTATTTGGAAGGACGTGCATACGGCTATTAAGGAGTGTGACAGATGTCAACGCACGGGAAACATATCTAGATGTGACGAGATGCCACAAAAAGGTATTTTGGAAGTAGAGATTTTTGACGTGTGGGGGATAGACTTCATGGGACCTTTCCCATCCTCTTTCGGTAACAAATACATACTTGTGGCAGTTGACTACGTATCAAAATGGATCGAAGCTATAGCTTCCCCAACAAACGACACCCGAGTAGTAACTAGACTCTTTAAAAATATAATATTTCCGAGATTTGGCATCCCAAGAATAGTAGTCAGTGATGGTGGATCGCACTTTATATCCAAGATACTCGAAAAATTATTATTTAAATATGGAGTGAGACATAAGATAGAGACACCTTACCACCCTCAAACCAGTGGACAAGTGGAAGTGTCTAACAGAGAAATCAAGCAAATTCTAGAAAAAACGGTCGCCACTTCAAGGAAAGATTGGTCATTGAAATTACCAGAAGCTTTGTGGGCATACCGAACTGCTTATAAAACCCCCATAGGGACGACCCCATTTAAGCTCATTTATGGAAAATCCTGTCACCTCCCGGTAGAATTAGAACATAAAGCCTATTGGGCTATTAGAAATTTAAATTTGAATTATAAAGCCGCCGGTGAAAAGAGAATCCTTGACATAAACGAATTAGAGGAACTCAGAAGAGACGCCTATGAAAATGCCAGAATCTATAAAGAAAGAACAAAACAATGGCATGACAAGCGTATATCAAGGAAAATCTTCAAGCAAGGCGACGCAGTACTTTTATTTAACTCTAGACTAAAGTTATTCCCAGGAAAACTACGATCCAGATGGTCAGGACCTTTTCATATCACTAAAATCTTTCCCAGTGGAGCGGTAGAAATAAAAGGACAATCTACAGAACCGTTCACCGTAAACGGGCAACGTCTGAAACATTATCACTATGCGGAAACCAACGAGGATTCGCAAATTCTACACTTAGACGAAACGCCCCCAGGACCCATCAATTATATTTAACAGTTTCTTTGTCGAGCTTGCGACGTGTAAACAAAGCGCTTGGTGGGAGGCAACCCACTAATTAGTTTGCTATTTTCTTATTCTATTATTATCATTTCACTATTTTCTTTCTTAATTATTCTTTTAATTTTTGTTTAGTATTCATTCTTTATTTATTCAAAAATACAAAAAATATAATAATAATAATTTTTCTTTCTTTCGGCATTTGGCCAAATCCTGACTTAAACTCATGTCTTCTTTTTCTCTAGCTAGCACTAACCAGATGGGACATATTGATCGTATGGGTATCAAGTTCAGAGGAATGGCTCAGAAACAAAAGTTTGAAGAATTAGCCGCTAGAGAGATGCTACCTAGTTTATATGCTGATGATTGGGCTATGACTGCCCTTGGATTGAGACAGAGTGTCCTGTATCTGCTGAATCAGATAGGATGGGAGACATCCCCTATCCTAAGACATTTCACCACCTACCGGAGGCTCACTCTAGAATTCCTTAGTTCATTAATTTATCTACCTAGCCGTGGAAAAGGAATTAGCAGAGGTTTTATTCAGTTCAGAATGTTCAACATGGAGTACCAATTTAATATTAGAGACTTTACCAACCTTTTGGGTTTTCCTACCTCCCTTGATACATTCACTGTAAGCCAGGAAGAACTTTTTGAATATAGAGAGCTTGAACACTTTTGGGGTAAGCTGACTGGAAATGATGAGCCCGAAGAACATGAGTTTCTCTCTGGAAACATACACAACCCGGCTTTTCGCTATTTCCATAAGATCCTGACCCACACTTTATTTGGGAAGAAGCCAAATGGTACTTCAGTTTCACGTGATGAACTCTTCATCATATTTTGTGCTTCCCAGAACCGTCCAGTAAACGGTGCTACTTTTATGTTAGCTAATTTGGACCACCTTATCCAGGATGAGCGAGCACCCATTAGAATAGGCGGTTTGATAACCATGATAGGTAATGCTATTGGATTGTGTCAGCCTATGCTTGACCTGAACCCTTTTTGTGGCATTACTACTATGAGTATACCCTTCCTCTTCAACACTATGTTTATAGCAAACCTAGGGACTGATGAGTTTGAGCTTATTATTGATAACCAGGTTCTCTGCCTATTCACCATGCCCGATCCTAGGACTAGTGTTCATAACCAAAGGAACTGGCTTTACAACCTGAACGAAACCCCTACTCCTGCTAGATCCACTGAATCCATCCAGGACTATGAGATTTGTGATGACTATGAGCACTATGTTGACCATATCTCTCATGCTGAATCTGACCCTCAGACACCTTCCGGCTACTATGATATTGATCCTCCTCCTCAGCCTGTCCTGACCGAAGAATCAGCCATGCCTGATCTCCGACATCATATGCCAGGAACAGATATTAAAACCGTCATTGAAGCCTTGATGTCAGAACATCACGCCCTCAGGGAAGATTTCCACAACTTGAGGCATGGAGTCCTAGAATACATGAGCAGCACGGCAAGTCAGTTACGTATGTTGCGGCATCGTGTTAACTCTTTTGCTCCTCCGGCCAGAGATCCGAAGATAGATGGAATTTAGTTATTTCTTTCTAAGTTATTTAGTTTTAGGCTAGATTTTTCATTAATGTTATTTGAATTCATGTTCGCACTTATTTTCCTTTCATTTCATTGTTTTCCCTTCCTGTATTACATTATGTTAATTTTATTAAAGCTTTTATTTAATTTATGCAATGGCTATGTTCTCTACTGTTCTACTGTTACTCAGAATGAATTATTATTATGTGAAATAGAATAGCATGCAACACAAATTAATTAGCTAAATTAAATAGAACAATCTAAAAACCAAATAAAACAAAATAATCAAAATAAATTCATCTCCAGATTAATTATGTGAAGCGCTGCTGAATGCCCTGCCAAAAAGAACTGTGTGACGAGCGTCACACACTCCATGACGAACGGCACGCATAACTCCTGTTACGAACGTCACACCCTTGTGACGAGCGTAACGCCCCTCAGACATGTGAACGTTAGGGAGCCGTTGGAGACGAACGTTACACCCCTTACCTTTTTACATTCCCCATTCACTTTTCATTTAACCACACTTAATTACTCTTCAACCACTTTTTCTTTCTATCTTCCAATCCTTCTCCTATAAATACCTACCAAAACCTCATTCATTCACCACAAACAATTCTCTCATATCAAACATACAATTCTTTTCCACTCCAAATCACTCCTTCAAAATTCATCACAATGGCGGGAAATCAAAATTTCGGAAATATCATCTTCCGATCCGGAGATGACAACTATCAGCAAGAGCAATTCGAGCGCTTCCAGCAGCGAGGCGTCGTTTCCACCAGGTACCCCGATTTACCTTGCTTGCAACAATTAGGCTTACTCCAAGGTATCGAGTGGATGCTCCGTAAAGCCGATTTAACCTTCCTTTGCACTCATAACCAACCCACCTACCCTTCCCTAACCTTAGAATTCCTAAGTTCTTACGACTACACCACTCCCGCCGGTGAAGATGAATTTCTGACCGGTACCGCAACCTTCCGTATGTTCAACACCGAGTACTCCCTAACCCAAAACCAATTGAGTACCATGCTACATTTTCCCACAGAAGGTCTGCTTCATGCCAGAATCCCTCCAACCTCAAACTGGAACACAGTTGGCGTTTTTGGCCTTTTTAAGAAAATTACCGGTATAGATACCTACAACTGGGAAGAGCTCCTTCTCTCCCATATACATAACCCCACCATCCGTTATTTTCTCCGTATCCTGCAAAACACACTTTTTGGAAGACCAAACAACAGTAAGGTCAACTCAAAGGAGCTATTTTTCCTCCAGTGCGTTTTCGAACCGGATACTCAGGTAAACGCCGCCTCTTTTCTCTTTCATCATATCCGCACCTTATGTGCTAGAGGCCGGCAACCCTTTATAATTGGTGGATTAATAACATCCATAGCACTTGGCCTGAACCTAGGGGATAAACTCCAAACTTTAGAATCCCTATCTCCCCTGTCTATGGATATCAGCTATTGCCGCTCCAGCCGCCTGATTAAAAACAGAGTGGGCGGAGGATATTATCTTATGGTGAACAACCAGGCAGTCCCAAGCGTTGTTCTACCAAATACTGGCCTCACTGATGTCACAAACCCCGACCGCCACCTCTATGATCTAAACGCTCCTGAAACCACCGAGCCTTTACAAACCAACCCACAAACAGATGAGTTTGAAGAAATGGAACAAGGTGATCATCCGCCTACACAACAGTCAGTCCCGCTCAACCCTTCCGGCAATACAACTGGCCCATCCTCCCAACGTCGTCGACGAAGAAGGCCTGCAACCAACGACGACATTATGGATGCTATCGATGGTATGCAGGCACAGAATGCAGAGATGATGCAGATGATGCGTCAAATGCAACAGCAACAGGATGCTCGGAATGCCATAACCGACCAGCGGTTTACTGAGTTGTTTAGCAGGTTCGACAACTTAGACATACGTCAAAGATCACCAGGTCCAAGAACCAGAGGCGGAAGGCAGCCTTAGTTGTTATTTTCTTTGCATTTCCATTTTGTATTTCTTTCCCTTAAAACATTGAGGACAATGTTTAATTTAAGTATGGGGGGGGGGGAAAACTTGTTCTTCCTATTTCCATTTTTCAAGTATGTTATTTTCCCTTTCATTGTTATTTCCCTGTTTTATTATTTATCTAAAAAAAAAAAAAAAAAAATTTAAGTTAAGTCCCGAGTGTGAAAATTTCTATTATCTATTCCCTCAAAAATTTTCATGAGCCATAACATAAATTTAACACACCCAATAAGTATAAAGGTCGCTTATTTTATACAACTTGAGTGAAATCAAGACAAAAATCATTACCATAACAACGCTCTGAGAACCTCAATATGTTAGATCAGGATAAGTACCTATTATACCGATTCCTCGAACTTTCAGTTTTATAGTAACCCCGAGTAGTTTATACGAGAAGTCAGCACCATCTTAATAGCAAACTACGTGGAGAGCCGATGAATATAAGTGAATGATCCCCAAAGTAACATAAAATATATGAATATATCAGGAAATGCACTGATTAAATTAGGTGATCCTTACCAGATCATTTAATCTAAAGGTTGCAGATCATGCAAAAACACAATATGAAAGATCCATTATGAGTTGGTTCAGTAGGTATCTGGTACTGAACTCGGTAGGGCGGACTACGGTTCGATCCCCCGCAATTTGCAATGGACTGAATAATGAAGTTATCCGACTTATGTACCAGAACTTCTAGCTAAAAGCGGATCATAATCACTAATCGGTTACTCCACTATGTGCGCGAAAAGATAAAGGGCTTAATGTGATTTCGCTAGAATGAAAACGGGTAAAATAAGACTAAAGGAACCAGGATAGCTATCATAGAGTACTTGAACTGATTTGCATAAGGTAGGGTTATCTAAGTTGTAACGGTAATTGTTGATGTCAAGATTAAACTCAAGTCCTCCTAAACAAAAATCCATTTGCAACCTAGTACGAATTGATGTGTGCTTTGAAATTTCATCTGGCTAAAACTTTTAACAAGTTCTATACTGAATTTTGCTTGAGGACAAGCAAAGATTTAAGTATGGGGGAGTTTGATAACACGAAATTATATCACATTTTAAGACTTAATTCAATTAGATTATATTATCATTTACTTTAGTTTATCTCATTTTATCAGATATTATGCAGTATTCCCTTGCTATTTATGTCAGGTATCCATTTTGAAGCAAAAGTGAAAAAGGGAAGAAAAGGAGGTGTAGAAAGGAGTAAAAAGGAAACAAATATCAAAGACCAAGCCCAGCCCAAAGAAAGCGCACGTTGTGCCTGTGACGGGCGTCACAAGGGTTGTGACGAGCGTCACACTAAAAGCACCCCTGTGACGAGCGTCACACATGGTGTGACGAGCGTCACACCATTCCACTACTTTTTTGGCACAAGTAACGCCCTCAGAAGACTTGAAGAGACGTTGAGGAGTTTGTGTCCTATATCCACGCCATGCATTTAGCCACGTTGAAGACCCTTGGGAAACGAAAAGCAGTTACCAGCACCAATATAAATAGCTACTTCAAAAACCTAAAAGGGTTCCTCGGTTTTTCTCCGCTTCCTCTCCCCTCTTTTGCCGTCTACTCTGCCAAAGCTTTTCAAACCTCCTGTTTTAGCTTTTGCTTATTTTTCTTTTCCAGCATTGTTTATTTTATTTATTTCTTTTGCAAGCTTTACATTCTTTTTCCCTTGCAAATTTACCTTTCCCGTTTTAGCTTTTAGATATTTTTCGCATAATAGTTTCTACACCGGAAACTATTGTGCAACTTTATACCGGATTAACCTTACGTTATATTCCAGTTTTATTTCCTTGATTTAATTTACTGTTTAATTGAAGAATCCAAGAACAAATCCTACCGGCTTGTGGTGGAGTGTTCAAGACTGTTGTATTACGCATTCAGGTTCTTTAATCATTATTTAATATTTTGTTTTATTATTTATCTATATTATCTGCCTGGAATGAGTCTGTTTATGCATGATATAAATTCTTATTTATTTAGCATGTCTGGCTAATTTGCCTAGGTATCGGTATGTAAAGTAAGCAGAATAAGGGATCAAGACTGAGTCGGTCTATCTAAACTTAAAATCAAAATCAATCTTTTTACGGTCTCAACTTACAGGTTTAATAACAAGATTTTTTACAAAAGTAAAAGACATAAAGAAGTTAAAATCAATAGAGCGAGAGTTTGAGATTTTAACTGGACAGTGTAAGTTAGGCATTAATTCTAGATCAGGGCGAGAGCAAGTTTTAGAGTTAATTAAATTCTGACCTTTTCCAAAAAGTATTTTTAAAGATTGAATGTGAGGACGAGAGTTAAGCATTTGGATTTGATTATATAACCTAAGTCAACAGAGCGAGAGTTTGAGATAAGGGTGTTTAAAACGGTCAGTATTTTCTTAAAAGGAGTTTCTGCAACTTTATTGTTTTCAAAATATGGTTTTTGACTTAATTATAAGTGACAGCTACATTAATATAAAATCATGGTTTATTCAACAGAGCGAGAGTTTGAGATAAAACCTTTAACCAATAAAGTTAACCGAAACGATTCATTTTAAAACCAAGAAACCGACAAAGACTTGATTCCCTAGTTTTGACGAACTACATACCGATATCCGTTTCATTAATATTTAATCTAGATATTAGTTTAGCTCTTAGTTTTTCCCCAAACAATCAAACATTTTTCACCTTAGCTTTACGAAGTAACCTTAGAAAACGGTATATCGATTCATAAGTCCCTGTGGGATCGATATCTTTTAAAACTACGCGATAGAACTGTGCACTTGCAGTTTGTATCCCATTCTCGACTCACACAGTCGAGCGATCAAGGACCGTTTATGCTTTGATTGCTGTGAGTATCTATGGAATCATCTTGTTCCCTAATCAGAAGAACTTTGTGGATATTAATGCCATCAGGTTGTTTATGCAGAGGAATCCCATTCCTACCCTGGTTGGGGATGTCTACTACTCGGTCCATAATCGGAACGAGAAGCGGCGTGGGGGATTGATCCGGTGTTGTGCTCAGCTATTGTACAAATGGTTCATGGGGTATTTGCCTTCCAGAGGTGCCTTTGCCTTTCTTGATCCTACTGTCAAGTGGTCATTCAGGATGATGGGTTTGCGAGCCAATGACATAGCTTGGACTCACAATGGTATGGCTGGACGGGATTTCATTTACAGTTGTAGGAGTCTTCCCAATGTACCTCTTATAGGAGTTCAAGGTTGCATTAATTACAACCCGGTGCTTCTTAGGAGACAAATGGGATTTGCTGTGGAGGGTCCTCCTCTCGGGCGAGAGATTCAGGAGTCTTTTTACTTCCCAATTGAGGGCAATCAGACAAAGTTGAGGCAAGTGTCTGATGAGTGGCACGACATTCAGAGGAAGGGCAAGGTTCCTTTTGGTAAGGTTAATAGCAGGTCTTTTCCTCCATTTGATGATTGGCTTAGGAAGAGGATTGAGCTCACACATCTACCATTTCCTGGAGGTGATCCTTGGTGTCCATTGATTGAGGGGCCCCGTTCTTCTGTCAGCATGGAAGAGTTCCTTGAGATGAAGAAAGCCAGAGATCAGCTGCAAGCAGAGAAGACTGAATTGGAGATGAGTGTTGCTAGGATTCAGATGGCTAATCAGGAAATTAAAGGGAGAATAGAAGATCAGGATAAGAGACATGCCATTGAGGTGAAGCGCTTTGAGATAGACACCGCTTATTACCGCAAGATCAACCAAGCGTTGGAGTCATCTACAAAGGAGCATGACATTACCAAGGAGAAGCTAGCTAGAGCTTTGAGGGATATTGAAGATGAGAAGAGAAGACAGATTCTTGTGAAGAATCAGAGAGATGCTAGAGCCAAAGTCCTTGCCACAAATTGGGAAGCCGAGAAAGCGAAGATTATTGCAGACAGAGATCACTATCTTGCTGAGAGGGATCATTACTACAGACAGATGAAGATTCATCAGAAGGAAATAGGAAGATTGCAGCAGGAGAACACTGAGCTCAGGTTCGCCGTGAAGTTTACCAGGATGGTTGATGATGCAGAGCCCTCTGAGGGACCTCCTTCAGTGTAGACTTTTGTTTATCGTGTGTTGGATTACCGTCAGGCCTGTTGACGGAATTCACTTGCTTGTATTTTCTTTATGATTCTGGAGAATTGTATTTGATTTGTATCAGCCTGATGTATGACTCTTGCACGTGTAGTGCACTTTTGATATACAGTGGTTATTTTCATTCAGTAATCGATCTTTGAGCTTTATTTGCTTTCCTGTGCACACTCACGTCACACACACATGGTTGGGTGGGGTCTTTGCTAAATAATATATCCCTGCTCTGTATGGAAAAATCAAATGATGAATGTCAGAATATTGTTGCCAGATTATTATCTGTCTCGATGAAACCAGGATCGAAGCACAGAGTGTTCCTCATAGGGATAGACATTGCATTCATACATGAATCATAATAACTTGTCTTCTGTTTTGCAGGTGTCAGTTCCTAACGTGCTTGATTGTTTCATGAATCATTGCTCGCGCACGTAGAATCATTCCTTTGCACGCAACACGTCCGCACAGATATCCTACTAGACGCAACACATCTAGGTTGATGGATCTACCTAACGCAGATTTTCTCGAGCTGAAGGAGAAAATGAATGAACTGATCAATGTCATGCAAGGGTTTGCCGTGGGGCAAAAAGCACTTGCTGATAAAGTGGAGAAGCTCGAGCGGGCTTCGGCTGCCAACAGTGGTGTCAATTTAGAGGGTGTCTCCAACCATGGCCTTGGTGGTTCCAGGGATGGAGGAGATCTCGGAAAAAAGACAACTGCTGGTGTAGTGACTAATAATGGGGGTGGTTTTGGTGTTGCCACAGGCGGTGGACCGAGTCCGAGGGGTAACGATCTGAAGGACAGTTTGTTTCCTCCTTTCTTCAGGGCCGAGGAGGATAGAGAAGAAGACCAGTTCTCCGTGCTTAATGAACAGTTTGGTCAATACGATGTTCAACCACCAAATAAAGAGATTCAGGTGTTGGCGGAGAAAATCAGGGCTCTCGAAAGCTATGCTACTCCGGGGGTGGTCAACATGTCGAATATGGCGCTGGTTGAGGAGATTGTGATCCCACAAAAGTTTAAAGCGCCTGCATTTGACAAATATAATGGGAGTTCTTGCCCGGAAACTCACCTCCAGGCTTTTGTCCGTAAGATTTCTGCTTATACAATGGACCAGAAGCTGTGGATGTACTTCTTCCAGGACAGTCTGTCTGGGGGGTCTTTGGAGTGGTACACCAAATTGAAATCTTCGGATATCAAAAGTTGGCAAGATCTTGGAGATGTATTCTTTAAACAATACCAATTTAATGCTGACATGGCTCCTAGCCGTACCCAATTCCAGGGTATGTCTCAAAAGCCTAACGAGGGGTTTAAAGAATATGCACAGAGGTGGAGGGAGCTGGCTGCCCGAGTCCAACCTCCGTTGGTAGACCGAGAAATGTCAGATCTGTTTATGGGTACCCTACAGGGGACATTTGCAGAAAGAATGGTGGGATGCCCGGTTACCAACTTCGCTGATATAGAGGTGGCTGGGGAAAGAATTGAGAGTTGGTTAAAGATGGGGAAGATCCAGGGTAGTGCTTCGTCGTCCGGGTCGAAGAAGCCCTTTGGTAATGGTCAGAGGAAGAAGGAGGGTGACACCAGTGCTGTATATGCTCAGAGGGGGCATAGTAGGGATCGTTACTACCAGCACACTGCTGTGGTAACCATTCCTGCTGATAATCAACAACAGCAACAACAACGACAGCCATTTCAACAGAGACCGCAGAGGGCGGGGTATCAGGTGCGAGGGCGAATGACTGATCGTCAATTTGATAGGCCACCTGTAACCTACTCATTCTTGTTGAAAAAGTTGAAAGATTTGGGGTTGGTCCAGCTGAGGACGTTGGCTCCGTTGAGACCAGATCAGAGGCCTCCTAACTATGATGAAAACGCCAAGTGCGAATTCCATTCTGGTGCCCCTGGACACAATGTGGAAAATTGTAAAGCTTTTAAGCATGTGGTCCAGGATCTGGTAGACTCTAAAGCCATCAACTTTGCTCCATCTCCAAATGTGAACGCTAATCCCATGCCCGCGCATGGTCAAATGGGGGTGAATGCAATTTCTGAAGATGGTAGAACGGTCGGGCTGGTAAAGGTGGATCAGTTGAAGACTCCCTTGGCTGAGGTCAAGAGGCAATTGTTGAGGAATGGGGTCTTCCCGGGCTGTGATGACTGTTGTGCTGCGTGCACCGTTGTTCCCGATGGGTGTGTATTATTGAGGGAGGCTGTCCAGAAGATGATGGATGAGGGAAGCCTCAGATTTGAGAAAATTGATTCGGGGAAAGAGGATGTCTCCACCATAACCATTTACTTCGACCCGGTTGATTTGTCAACGCTGGCAGATGTGGCTCCAGTTACTATCACGGTACCTGGGCCAATTCCTTATGACAATGATGACGTCGTGCCGTGGCATTATGGTGGAGAAGTCTACTGTAATGGGGAGAAGTTGGAGGATCAGACTGCAGGTGAAACCACTGTTTTGAAGGTGGATAATGCCGGACCCAGTGGTTTCACTCGCAGTGGAAGGTTGTTTGCGCCGGACGCTTTGAGGAATGGGGATGGAGAGAGAGATAAGAAAGATAAGGCCGAGGCTTTAGCCAGGGCAAGAGGGAAACAAGCGGTAAATGAGGGTACTCCTGTGGTGACACCAGCGCCTGGTGGGTCGGAAAGAGAACTTGATGATGAAGCTGAAGAATTTTTGAGAATCATCAAGAAGTCAGAATATAAGCTTGTTGACCATCTGCAGCAGACCCCATCCAAGATTTCAATTTTGTCATTGTTGCTGAGCTCCGAGGGGCATAGGGAGGCTTTGCTGAAAATATTGAAGAGAGCCTATGTTCCCCAGGAGATAACAATCAATCAGTTGGAGACGGTGGTGTCAAACGTCAATGCCAGCCATGGGCTGGGTTTCACTGATATGGATCTGACGGTGGATGGGAGTAATCATAATCGGGCTTTACACATTGCTATGGAGTGTAAAGGAGCGGTGCTCTCGCACGTGTTGGTTGATACCAGCTCCTCTTTAAATGTGTTGCCAAAGAAAGCCCTGGCGAAGTTGGATTGTGAAGGGTTGATCTTGAGGCCCACTGACCTGGTAGTGAGAGCCTTTGATGGTTCTAAGCGGGCTGTGTTCAGGGAAGTGGAGCTCCCTGTGAAGATCGGGCCCGAGGTGTTTAAGTCCGTTTTCTATGTCATGGACATTCAGCCGGCATATAGTTGCCTGTTGGGTCGCCCATGGATTCACGCTGCAGGGGCAGTGACTTCGACTTTGCACCAGAAATTGAAGTATATATGGGACGGGCAGGTCGTCACAGTCTGCGGAGAGGAAGACATCTTCGTCAGCCACCTATCATCATTCAAATACGTGGAGATGGACGGTGAAATTGTTGAAACGCCAAGTCAAGCATTCGAAACTGTCAAGGTGGAGAATGCTCTTTTTGCTAAATAGGAGAAGCCGTCCATTTCTTCATACAAGCAGGCCGCTGAGGTGGTGAAGAGTGGAGAAGCTTCGGGTTGGGGGAAGATGATGGACATCACCGCCAAGAAAGACCGATTTGGAGTAGGTTATCAGTCGGGCCGAGGCTCGTCTGGATAGGGCAGAGGACGTCGTACGTCGTTCACATTCACCAGTGCTGGAATGCTGGATCCAGATCACATCTGTATGGTGGGTGAAGAAGTTGACAGTGACTGTGAGATAGATCAATGGATAAAGCCGTGCGTACCAAGGATGGAAGTCCAGAACTGGAAGGCCGAAAAGATCATCACTGTCACTCTACGTGAAGAGTAATATTTCCTATTTTTCAATTTTATTTGCATGGAAGCCATACGTTTTGCCCGAAACATAATGGTTCATTGTAAGGGTCACCTCATGTTTCATTTTGCAATATTTGCATCATTTAATAAATGGATGTTTTTCATTAAAAGCGGTGTTCCCTGTTTTTCATTTATTTTTGCAGTTTAAAACAAAAATAAAAATGACAATGTTTGTTTTCATTCTTCTTTTAAATTGCTTCACTCCGGTTCTAAAGCAATGCATGAATCAACATTCATGCAGATGCGATCATTCTCCGGATCTCATTGATAACAATCCTGTTACACCCTTATATGACTTTGACAATCCGATCTATCATGTCGAAGAAGAAGGCGAAGAAGATTGTGAACTATCGGAGGAATTAGCCAGGTTGTTGAAACAAGAGGGGAAGGTGATTCAGCCGCACGAGGAGCAAGTTGAGGTTGTGAATCTGGGTACCGAGGAGGTCAGGAAAGAAGTGAAAATCGGGGCCGCGTTGGAGGAAAGTGTTAAGAGCAGAATGGTAGCCTTGTTGAAAGAATATGTTGATATCTTCGCCTGGTCTTATCAGGATATGCCAGGGTTGGATACCGATATCGTTGTGCACAAGTTACCATTGAGAGCATATTATCCTCTAGTGAAGCAGAAGTTGCGCAGAACTCGACCTGAGATGGCCATGAAAATCAAAGAGGAAGTGCAGAAGCAGTTGGATGCTGGGTTCCTCGCCATCACTAATTATCCGCCTTGGGTCGCAAATATTGTGTCGGTCCCGAAGAAGGATGGGAAGGTGAGAATGTGTGTGGACTACCGGGATTTGAACAGAGCTAGCCCGAAGGATGATTTCCCGTTACCTCACATCGATGTGTTGGTAGACAATACAGCTCAATTCTCGGTGTTTTCCTTCATGGATAGCTTTTCTGGCTATAATCAAATTAAAATGTCGCCAGATGATATGGAGAAAACAACGTTCATCACACCGTGGGGCACTTTTTGTTATAAGGTGATGCCATTTGGTCTCAAGAATGCCGGTGCTACTTATCAGAGAGCCATGGTGACTTTGTTTCATGATATGATTCATCATGAAATCGAATGCTATGTTGATGACATGATAGCAAAGTCCCAAACAGAGGAGGGACATTTGGTAGATCTGGCCAAGTTGTTTGACCGGTTGAGACAGTTCAGACTAAGGTTGAATCCGAATAAGTGCACTTTCGGAGTGCGGTCCGGTAAATTGCTGGGGTTTATCGTAAGTGAAAGAGGAATCGAGGTTGATCCTGCTAAAGTAAAAGCAATAAGAGAAATGCCTGAACCAAGAACAGAGAAGGAAGTTCGTGGTTTCTTAGGTAGATTGAACTACATTTCACGGTTCATATCTCACCTAACAGCCACGTGTGAACCTATATTCAAGTTGTTAAGAAAAGATCAAACGGTCATGTGGAATAATGATTGCCAAGCGGCATTTGAAAAGATAAAAGAGTATTTGCAGGAGCCTCCGATTCTGATGCCTCCTGTGGAGGGACGACCGTTAATTCTGTACTTGACGGTCCTCGAGGGGTCTATGGGGTGTGTATTGGGGCAGCATGACGAGTCTGGTCGAAAAGAGCATGCCATCTGTCGCATTACGCGAAAAACCGGCGGGAAACAAGAACAACAGAGCCGCCACCGTGCGTTATTTATCCCAAAAGAGGGAAAGGAAACGCTCGAAGTAAACCTGGAAAAGACATGGTCTCGCGACCAAAGAGAATGGGATCGGGAGTCGGTTATGCGAAGGGAAGGTATTAGCACCCCTACGCATCCGTCGTACTCGACGGGATCCACGCACAATAGGAAGGAAAATGGTTGCTAAAACATTGCTCAAACACACACACACTGGCTGAAAGAGACACAAGAAAACAAACAAGACTGACTCGGCAGGATATCGCATCCTGGGCCTACTTAGTCTATCAGGCATAGACATCAGAGTCTAAGTAGTTCGGACTGGGGAAACGACACATGCTCGCTAGGATATCACATCCTATGCATACGTATCTTCTTGGACGAAGAAGAATCAGAGCATCCGTAGCTCGGCTAACACACACACAAAACCACAAAGGCAAACGTGGAACCCGAATGCCAATCGTTGGACTTACATCAGCTTTCGAACCAAAACACACGCACACTGGAAACCAGATGCCACTTGATGGACTTATACCGGACTCCAAGCACACAGCAAGAGGATACGGGATGCCAATCGCTGGGCTTACATCCATCTCCTGACACGCACAAAGACAAAACAAAAAGGCGCCCGGAGAGATCAGCTCATCTCCTGCCTACGTACCTCATCTGGCATGAGGATCAGGGCGACGTAGTTCCCCTACGAAGGGACACAGGACTAGCCTAACCAGATAACAGAGGGAGACACAACTAGGGAGACTACGACTCGAGCCTAGATGTTATCATGCAAATCATCCCTAAGTTAAGGTTTCTAGCTAACTTGCACAGGAAGCAAGCTATCCTAAACATGACTTGCACAGGAAGCAAGCCAAACTAAACCTAACTTGCACAGGAAGCAAGCTAAACTAAGAAAGCAACAACACACAAGCACAAATATCACACACTATATGCAATCAGTTGGCTCAATCAAGGTTAGGTTTTAGTCGAGGGGTCATATCAACCTCGACAAACAAACCACTGTAACAGGGTGAGGTTAGCTCTTAACCTTGACATTGAGAGTCAAGGTGAAGCAGATGAAAGGTGAGTGAAGATTAGACTTCACAGCTCTTATCCCTGGCCTGGGAGAGCTTAAGACATGAATGTGTGGGTTCAGAAGGTGGGAACCCTTCTACACATATGACTGACACAATGTACAATGATCTTGGGCTAGTATCTGCAATGCATCAACACAGTAGTGTGAGCAAAGCAGATGACACACAGAATAGCAGGGAATGGATTGCACATCCCTGGTATCTGCCAATGCCTCTTCACTTAGGAGGTCTTTGGATATGTACAAGGACAAATGTAAACAAACACAAACATTGCCTCTTAAGGAGGACTTCAGACAGGTGCCTGGCCAAGTAACAGGCCAGGTCTTCCAGACTACATGGAGAAGAGATCATTATACCTCAGTGCAAATGCTATCAAGCAAAGCAAAGCAAGTTCTCAAAGAACTATTAGCAACTAATGTACCTGAAATCAATCAAATACAATCAGTACTCAGACAAACCAACATCAAACAGCAAAAGTCAACAGTTAATATGTACAGTCAAACACAATTACAATGCACAAAGGTGCAAGCCCTAAAGCTCAAACTCAAGTATCAAACCCTACAAAACAAAGTCAAAGTTAGCCATAGACAAATCACAAGTCAACTCCAATGGAGGCACATCATCAAGCATAGGCCATTGTGCTATTAACCTGAAACACAACTCAAAAGTGAGAGTACAAACCACTAGTACAAGACTAGGGTCAAAATGATATCAAAAAGTCAAAACAGAACATGAAACTTATCCAAAATCAAGATCAAACAATTAGGAATCAAATCCAAGTGGTTTCACATTCATATCATTCATCATTATCATTTCATGATCAAAATAGCACAAAGCATGCAAGTAGGAGCTCATAGAAGTCAACAGAATGGTTCTACTCAAGTCCAATCACAAACATTTCAACAAATCCTCAAAAAATTCATGATCAATCATCATCCATAACATGATAAGCACACCAAATTTCAGCTCATTTGGATCAAGGTAAGTAGGTCAATGAAATTCAAAAAGTCAAGGCAAATTCAAGCAAGCTCATTCAAAGCATCAAAACATGCATCAACTTCAATTAATCATAAAACAGAAACAACACATGATAAATGAATGGGACTAAAGCCATGATGCACTTCAAGATGTCTATAATACTCATGCCAAATTTCAAGTCCATCCAAATAAGCATCATAATTTCACAAATCAAATGAAATCATGTCTCACAAGAAGTTCACATTTGGTCAAACAGGGGAGAAAATTCCAATCAAATAGGAAATGCGATCAAAAATTCCAGGAAAACTCACATGTATTCTCAACATTCACAAGTATCTTCATGCAAAAATCCAAACCATTTTGAGTTCAATAAGCATGGTAACAAAAATCAAAAAGTTGGACATGAATGGTGTGACACAAATTGTCACACCTCTATTCAAAAATTCATATCTCATCAACCAGTAATGATAAAATCATAAACTCTATACCAAAATGACCATGAACATATCTAGTTTAAGCACAAAAAATTTCAGCCTCATTAGATTAAGCAACATCATTTCACAAGCAAAATGGCATGGCATACACAAATTGGACACACATGAACAAACCCTAGACAATTTAAAAATCCATACGTGCATAAATTCTGAAAAAATCACCATAAAATACTAGAGGTCATGAGGAACAAGGTGCAAAAAATCCCATATTATTTGGACAAATATTGAAGGAGCTATGATTTTTCTAAGATTGAAGATCAAAATGAAATAAAAATGAAAATGATTATGATTTAATTGAATTTAAATACGGATAATGGCATTTCCATAATTATGAGGCCACTTAAGTGAAACGCCGCGTTTCACTTAAGGGCGTGTCAAGGTATGATTGGTGCATGGCCATGAAACGGGAAAACTCATGCAAAATGAAACTCCAACAGATCAAACACGGGTTTTGGCATGGGAAAATTAGGGTTCCAGAACGCCTTCACCATGTTCATCATCATGATGAACTTTTGTTCCAGAATTCAACAAAGAATATGCCATTCGATTCATCTCACAGTGTACATCAACAATCCAAAACTCATTAACCCTAACTCATGCTAATATGGAAGAAACAAGCAAAATAACATTCAACCATCAAACTTCAAATCAGCATTTCTCTCTTAATACTCAATAATATTTCACGATTCGAAGTTCATTGAACTCAGCATGGCAAGATCTATGAAATACACATCCTAATTTTAACAAATATAAAGTTCGAAATCCAACCTTCAAGGAATGGCAGAGTTGAATCTGGAGTTCTTTGGCCGTGTAAGCGCGAAATAGAAGCTTAATGATGCTGGAGATAGTGAATGAACAATGAAATTCAGCTCAACAACCCTTGAGGCAGCTCCAATCGATACTTGCCATGGAAGAAGCTCAATGCAACATTGCCGTTCTAGCTTCAACAGTGACGAGACTTTACTCCAATTCACTTCCAATGTGCTTGTGGATGGTGAATCGAAGGAGAATTGGTGCTGTTCTAAGGAAACTTTGCAGCAAAATCAAGATGGAGAATCGAGAGAGTTTTTTCTTTTTAGATCTAGATCTGAGTAAGAGTGAATGCTAAGTGTGTTTTCTGTTAGAATTAACCATATATACCAACTGTTAATCAATTTCACTAATCAAACTTAAGCCAAATGCAATGGTTAATCAAAATGAATGTTATGTGCAAATTGCTAAAATCAACTCATTATGCATGGGGTGCATGCTACAGTGCACGAAAATGGGCCTAAGCAAATTCCAAATGTGGTTTTTGATCAAGTGCAATTGGTAGAAAGTGTAGGAAATGTTTAATTTGAAAGGTCGCTTTTTATCCCTCCCTTTTTAATTCAAGTCACTTGAAAAAGGCCATTTTGATTGGATGATTTTTGGTGAAATGTGATGAAAGATTTGGATAGAGCATGTCAAATGTGACTTGTAGCAAAAAACCTCACTCAATTTGGCCAAATGGTTTGAAAGTTATCTCACTTTGAAGTTCAAAATTGTTTGACAATGATTTGATCATAACTTGCCAACCACAAATGAGAAATAAGTGTTCATGGACTTTTTGGAAAGGTGAGAGCAAGATCTTCAACTTTCATGTTGGACAAAATTTCATTTGAAGCTTGTATGATGATGTAAATTTGAGGAGAAGAACTTTCCATTTTTGGTAGTTTCCAATTATAGGTCACCTGCTATTTTTGGAAACTTTTGATCTGACTTTATTTTCTCCAATCTTGATCTTTGAAATGTCAAATGAGACTTGTATGGACATGAATGAAGCCTTTCAAACCCTCTCCCACCTTCAAATCCTTGATTTCAGGCACAGTTGACCACAGTTGAATTTCTAGGGTTTCTGATGGATTGAACAATGAATGATGACTTCTGAGCACCCAATCTTTGACCAAACCACTTCAAAAGGACCCCTAGGTCATGTGAACATGTTGGACCAACCCTAGGGCCTTGCTTCCTTGAGAAATGCACCTGCTTGCTTTGTTTGACTGATCCTCCTAACCAGTTGACCTAATTTTGTCTGATGACTTGCACTTGGGCAAAGGACAATGCAATGTTATGCAGTGGACTATGTTATGTTAATGACCTAATATGAAAATGAATGTACAAAAGGTAGGTGCAAATTTGAGGTGCTACAGCTGCCCCTATTCAACCAGCTGGGAACCTGAACGGATGAGAGCAACGGCTGTCAGACTTTCAAGGTAAACAGGGATTGAATACCGAAGAACCGTAGAAATTTGCACTCTGCTGGATACGATACAAGAAAAGCCAAGTCATTTACCGATGACGGCTGCAAGACAACTTCAGAAGAGCGAAACCATTTACTGATGGCTAAATACTAGAAACTTGATATTTACCGATATCAACTTCAGCGAGACCATTTACCGATGGCTGCTGGGAAACAACTTGATATTAAAAGGAAGCAAGACCATTTACCGATGGTGGCTTCAAAGCAACTTGATATTTACCGATATCAACTTCAACGAGACCATTTACCGATGGCTGCTCCAACTAGGGACTCGATATTTACCGATATCGAAGAAAGCGGGGCCATTTACCGATGGCGTCTCCACCTGGGGAGGAAAAAGATATTTGCAACTGGAATCAGACAAGACGTTTACCGACGACTCTTTGGGATTTTTTATTTTATCAACAAGAAATACACACGATCAGACATTACCGATGACTGGGATGAGACTCGATGTTTACCGACATCGAAAGAGGATGTTTACCGACATCAAAAATGACCAGACATTTACCGATGACTGGGGTGAGAGACACCAACGGAAAGGTGAGCACTTTATTGGGGAAGGAAAAACAAATACTTGCAACTGGACACCAGATAGGACGTTTACCGACGACTCTATTGGGGATCTCTAGCTGGGGAACTATCAGACATTTACCGATGAATGGGAAAAACTCGACGTTTACCGACATCGAAAGATGATGTTTACCGACATCAAACAAAGGCAACCAGACATTTACCGATGACTGGGATAAAACCTGATGTTTACCGACACCGACAGGATGGTATTTACCGACACCAAAGACGACCAGACATTTACCGATGACTGGGGTAGGACTAGATGTTTTACTGATACCGAAGCAATGGTGTTTACCGACACCAAAGAAAGAACACACACGGGTGCTGACATGACACTTACCGGTATCACAAGAATGACATCTTCAAAACGTCAAGGCAAGACTGACCACTTGCTGGGGGTCTCACTAGGGAGAAACAAGCTTTCCGTTCTCGGACGGGTGAGGAAATAAACCTCTCTAGGGAATATCAATCCTGAATGCTGTCAGGAGCAACTGTAGCAGACGTGCCGTACAGATGTTTGAACAATAATCCGCCTCTGTCGGGGATATGAACTGGTTGGGTTAACACATGAATGCATATGTTTGAATTTTTCTATGGCGTAATGCTCCATATTGAATGGAAATGCTACGCAATTTTGAGGATGCAATGATCACTACATGCAAAATGCAAATGATGAAAACTCCGCTGAGGAGTCCAAAGATCAGATACTCCAACTCTGTGGGGAGACTCTGCTGAGGAGTACTCTGCGGGGAGAGCACCGACTTCTCGCTCATGCTGGAGAATAGCACTACTGCTGGGGAAAGGTAAACTCCGCTGGGGATATCCTTCATAGGACCCAATCCACTCGGGGACTCCGCTTGGGGGAACAACCAATACATCTCGCTGAGGAGTAAACAAATCAACTCGCTGGGGAGTAATAAGGCGACTTGCTAGGGACAACCTGGTGACTTCACTGGGGAGAGCCAAACAATCCACAAGTAGGAAAAACTCTGCTTTGGGAAATAAATGCTACTCCGCTGGGGACGACCCATCCAGTCCACAGATAGGATAACTGCTGGAGATAAATTTCATTGAACCCGCTCCACTCGGGGACTCGCTGAGGAAGATTATCAACACCAATCTCTGCTCGGGAGATCTGCTATGAAAAGCAACTCTGTTGGGGAACAAAGCTCTGATAGCTTCCATATTTGCTTGGGGAAATATCTGCTGGGGAAACATTCACAGATGCTCACCTCCAAAATAGCACAACAAAATGCCCCCAGGGGATACATGGACAAGATACGCTCAAGTGTCCTCAACATTCAAAATGATTTTCAAATGTTTCTATCTTTTGCACGTCATTGTTTAGCCTTCATGTTCTTATATGCAATGCTTATCAAAAATTCGGACGTTTTTGCAAACAAAACAGTAAAGATAAAAACAAAAGAGCTATTTATCTGAATAACGACTTTTATTGATTGAAAATGTGCCTGAAAAGGCGAATACATTGGGAAGCAATTCCTAGAAAGAGGTAATTGCGCACAAAAAAGGAAAATACTATCCTAATGGCAATGTGAACACGGCATCCACTATTTCCCAATTCTGTTATAACTCACAGATCATCAGTTTTCCTCCCAACTCCTTGCTTTCTGAGAAGAATGACTGGACCGATCACATCTTTCGAGATGGCAGACGACGAAGCGATATGAAGTACAGATAACTCAGACTGTAGTCTTCGCTCTAATCCCTCTTTTGGCTGGATCGCCCTTTCGGGTTTTCAATCCACCGGGATACCCATTTTTGCCTAAGCCGCCCTTGCGGGTTTTCGACTTACCGGGTGTACAAATTCTTTTCATTTTTATCCCTAATTTTTTCCCGAACCTTTTCTTTCTGTTTTTTGGTTCGCCGGGATGCCCTTTTTTGCTTGGACTCTTTTGTTCTTTTTGTCCAGCGGGTCAATTTATGCGAAGTATATTTTGATTACATCTGAGTTAACAGGGGACGGAAAATCTTCACCATCCATAGTTGTAAGCATCAAGGCTCCACCAGAGAAGACCTTCTTCACAACATATGGACCTTCGTAATTGGGAGTCCACTTGCCCCTATTATCTGTACCGGGAGGAAGGATCCTCTTCAAAACTAAATCACCAGTTTGATAGCTTCGAGGACGCACTTTCTGATCAAAGGCTCGCTTCATCCTTCTCTGATATAACTGCCCATGGCACACAGCTGCTAACCGTCTCTCTTCGATAAGGCTCAACTCATTAAACCTTGTTCGAATCCACTCGGCTTCGTCCAGCTTGACATCTAACAAAACCCTCAGAGAAGGGATCTCCACTTCAACAGGTAGGACTGCTTCCATACCATACACAAGGGAGTACGGGGTTGCCCCGGTCGACGTACGTACTGAGGTACGATACCCATGCAAAGCGAAAGGCAACATTTCATGCCAATCCTTGTACGTAACGACCATCTTCTGCACAATCTTCTTGATATTCTTGTTTGCCGCCTCTACAGCACCATTCATCTTCGGTCTGTAAGGAGAAGAATTGTGATGTTCAATCTTGAAATCTTTACAAAGCTCTTTCATCATCTTGTTATTGAGATTCGAACCATTGTCAGTGATGATTCTCTCAGGAACTCCATAACGACAGATGATTTCTTTCTTGATGAACCGGGCAACCACTTGTTTGGTAACATTAGCAAAGGAAGCTGCTTCCACCCACTTGGTGAAGTAATCAATCGCAACCAGGATGAAGCGATGTCCATTAGAAGCAGTAGGCTCAATCTTCCCAATCATGTCAACGCCCCACATGGCGAACGGCCAAGGCGAATTCATGACATTCAGAGGGCTTGGTGGTACATGCACCTTATCAGCATAAATTTGACACTTATGGCACTTCCGAGCATACTTGAAACAATCGGATTCCATAGTCATCCAGTAATAACCGGCTCTCAACAGTTTCTTGGACATTGCATGACCACCAGCATGGGTACCAAACGAACCTTCATGCACTTCTTGCATTAACATGTCTGCTTCGTGTCTATCCACGCATCTGAGCAGGACCATGTCGAAATTCCTCTTATACAGCACATCATCCTGATTCAAGTAAAAGCTTCCAGCTAGCCTTCTCAGGGTTTTCTTGTCATTCTTTGACGCACCTTCAGGATACTCTTGAGTCTTGAGGAAGTTCTTGATGTCATAATACCACGGTTTCTCATCAATCATAACAGACTCGGCTGCAAACACATATGCAGGACTCTCGAGTCGATTCACCGCAACCTGTGGCACATGATTCCACCAATGAACTTTGATCATGGAAGATAAAGTAGCCAAGGCATCAGCCATCTGATTCTCATCCCGGGGGACATGATACAACTTCACCTTCTTGAAGAACGTCAGTATTCTTCTGGTGTAATCTCTATACGGAATCAAATGCGGCTGGTTCGTATTCCAATCTCCATTGACCTGATTGACCACTAGAGCGGAATCTCCAAAGATGTCGAGCGTTTTGATCCTCAAATCAATGGCTTCTTCTATCCCCATAATACAAGCCTCATACTCAGCTTCGTTGTTGGTGACGTCGAAAGTGAATCTGGCAGAGAAAGGTATATGAGCCCCTTTAGGATTAATGAGCACTGCCTCAACACCGTTACCGTTCATATTCACAGCCCCATCAAACATCAGTGTCCACTTGTCATCAGGATCCGGTCCTTCATCGACAAGAGGCTCTTCGCAATCTTTCATCTTCAGATACATGATGTCTTCATCAGGGAATTCAAACATCATAGGCTGATAGTCGTCTATCGGTTGCTCGGCGAGATAGTCTGACAAAACACTACCTTTGATGGCCTTCTGAGACGTGTATTGGATATCATACTCTGTTAAGATCATCTACCAACGGGCAACACGTCCAGTGAGAGTCGGCTTCTCAAAGATGTATTTTACTGGATCCATCTTAGAAATCAATAAGGTAGTATGGTTCAACATATACTGCCTCAGTCGGCGAGCAGCCCAGGCCAAAGCACAGCAAGTTTTCTCGAGCAGTGAATATCTTGTTTCACAGTCGGTAAACTTTTTGCTAAGGTAGTATATGGCATGCTCTTTTCGACCAGACTCGTCATGTTGTCCCAATACACACCCCATCGAGTTCTCGGTTACTGATAGGTACATTATCAGAGGTCTCCCTGGAACTGGAGGGATCAGGATTGGAGGTTTCTGTAAATACTCTTTTATCTTGTCAAAAGCTTTCTGACAGTCATCATTCCACCTGATTGCTTGATCTTTTCTTAGCAATTTGAAAATTGGTTCACACGTGGCAGTTAGGTGAGATATGAACCTTGCAATGTAGTTCAACCTCCCTAAAAACCCACGGACTTGCTTTTCCGTTTTCGGCTCAGGCATCTCTTGAATAGCTTTGACTTTCGCTGGATCAACCTCAATCCCTTTCTCACTGATAATAAAGCCTAACAACTTCCCCGATCTCACGCCAAACGTACACTTGTTTGGATTCAGCCTCAGCTTGAACTTTACCAGTCTGTCAAACAACTTCCGCAAATTAACCAGGTGCTCCTCTTCTGTCTGCGACTTCGCAATCATATCATCCACATACACTTCAATTTCTTTGTGCATCATGTCATGAAAGAGAGTCGTCATTGCCCTCTGATAGGTAGCACCGGCATTCTTCAGCCCGAATGGCATCACCTTATAGCAGAACGTGCCCCAAGGCGTAATGAATGTCGTCTTTTCCATGTCCTCTGGCGCCATCTTGATCTGATTGTAGCCTGAGAAACCATCCATGAAAGAGAATACCGAGGATTGAGCCGTATTATCCACCAATACATCGATGTGAGGTAATGGGAAATCATCTTTCGGACTCGTTCTGTTCAAATCCCGGTAATCGACATACATTCTGACTTTGCCATCCTTCTTTGGCACAGGAACAATGTTGGCCACCCACGGGGGATAACTTGTAACAGCCAGAAAACCTGCATCACACTGCTTCTGAACTTCTTCCTTGATCTTGACAGCCATATCAGGACTTGTTCTGCGAAGCTTCTGCTTGACCGAAGGGCACTCTTCTCTAAGAGGTAGTCGATGCACCACAATGTCTGTATCCAAACCAGGCATATCTTGATATGACCAGGCGAATATCTCCACATATTCTCTCAGCATCTCAATCAGCCTCCTCTTGACAGAGTCCTCTAAAGCAGCCCCAATCTTGATCTCTCTTCTGGCGTCCTCAGTGCCCAGATTAACAACCTCAAACTCCTCCTGATGAGGTTGGATGACCCTTTCCTCCTGCTTCAGCAATCTGACCAATTCTGCAGGGAGTTCACAGTCTTCCTCACTCTCCTCTTCGGCTTGGTAGATGGGATTATCAAAATCATACTGAGCCATAACAGGATTGTTCATAGTGGATGCCATAAAGTCACTTCTGCATGTTTTAATGTTTTGTTTTAGAAAAAGAGTTCAATAAAGTCACAAAAACAAAAACATTGCCATTTTTATTGTTTTGAAAAAAAAATGAAGACGAAAATAGAAAGACAGGGATCACAAAATTTGATTGCAAAACGTCCTTTATTAATGATAATCATTAAAACATGATGAGGCCCTACAATGAACCACTACGCCTTGGGCAGGACGTAGGGTTTTCATGCAAAATGAAAAAACAAAAGAAAATTACTCTGTCTGAAGAGTAACTTGAACCACTTCTTCAGCCGTCCAGTTGTTGATAGACTCCTCTGGTGCACACGGGCGAACCCAGTTGTCTAAATCACAGTCGCTATCACAGTCTTCACTACCGGTTGCAAAGACGTCGCCATGATTCATCAGCCCAGCGCTGGTAAAGGTACTTGGACCCGCTTGACCACTCTGCTATGCTTGGAGAGGCTCATAACCAATGCCGAATTTGTCTTCTTTGACAGGCAAGTCCACCATCTTGCCCCAACCCTCAGCTTTGCCGGAATCAACAACCTCATTGGCTTGCTTGTACGAAGCAATCGAAGCATCCGGCTTCCTCTGATCAGCGTACGCCACCTTTTCAAGAGCCACAGTCTCAAATGCCTGGCACAAGGTTTCATGGATCTCGCCATCCACCTCGACATACTTGAACGAGGATAGGTGACTCACCATAATCTCTTCTTCACCACACACGGTCACAATCTGACTGTTCCAGACATACTTGAGTTTTTGATGGAGAGTCGACGAGACTGCCCCTGCTGCGTGAATCCACGGACGCCCCAACAAACAACTGTAGGCGGGCTGAATGTCCATCACGTAGAAGATTATATCAAAAACCTCCGGACCTATCTTCACCGGCAAGGTAACTTCACCAAACACAGAACGCTTGGATCCGTTAAATGCGCGCACGATCAGGTCACTAGGAGTAAGCACAACCCCTTCCATATCAATCTTCTTCAGAATCTGCTTAGGCAGCACATTCAGCGACGACCCGGTGTCTACCAATACGTGAGACAGCACTGCCCCCTTGCACTCCATGGTGATGTGCAAGGCCTTGTTATGATTGCGACCTTCAGGCGTTAGGTCCAGGTCAGTGAATCCTACACCGTGCCTGGTGCTCACATTGGCCATCACCCCCTCCAGTTGGTTGACGGAAATCTCCTGAGGTACGTAAGCCATATTCAGCATCTTCAATAAGGCATTACGGTGTGCCTCAGAGCACAACAGCAAAGAGAGTATTGAAATCTTGGACGGAGTTTGATTAAGTTGATCCACGATCTTATAATCACTCTTCTTTATGATCTTCATAAACTCCTCCATGTCCTGTTCAAATGAACCCTCAGGCACCTCCTTCTGAGCCGGTTCTTCGTCGACAACAACCTGTTTGCCCTTTGACTTGGCAGAAGTCTCAGCATTAGCATCTCTCAACGGCTGAGGAGCAAACAATCGTCCACTACGGGTAAAACCTCCTGGTCCACCAACGTTGTCCACAACGGGACTCACAATCGCAGGAGTTTTAACCGGTGCACTGATTGTCACAGGCGCTTGATTTGTTGGCATTGTCTGATTATCAGCCCTTCTGTTGCTGCGGTAGGCATTATTATAACTCCATGGCACAGCCCTACTATTCTCAACCGGTCTTCTTCCAGACGCAACGATAGTAGTTGGAGCATTGATGGTTACCGGAGCAGAAATGGTGACTGGGGTACCACTCGTTGCAGGTGCACTAACAACCCTCTGGCCTCGTCCTTCAGACGGTTTAAAGTAGATGGTGACAGTCGACACCACCCCATTATCTCTGACAGCCCGACTGAATTGAACACAGCCCTCGTCAATCAGCTTTTGAATACCAGCCCTCAACTGGTCACAACCATTATCAGCTTCAGCACAACCAAAACAACCCTCATCACAGCCCGGGTTGACACCCCCATTCAGCAGATGGCCCTTTACCACCAACAGATGAGTCTGAACATCCTCAACACTAGCAACCAGATCTCCAGCTTCCCCTTCAATATTGTTTACCCTATGCCCACCATGCTGAGGCATAGGATTGTTCACAACGTTGGGTACCGGAGCAAAGTTGATCGCCTTGGCATCGATCAAATCTTGGACTTTGTGCTGGAAAGCCCGACATTTTTCAGTGTGGTGCCCTGGTGCCCCAGAGTGAAAGTCACAACGGACGTTGGCGTCGTATCCAGGAGGCAATACTGTTGGTGGAGCCATTGTACGCAACTCAACAAACCCCAACCTGAGTAGTTCGGGCAGTAGTTCGGCGTACGACATTGGTAGCGGATCAAAACGTCAATCAGGCATTCTTTGTCTGGGCTGATACGGACGTTGTTGTTGTTGTTGTTGCGGTTGTTGAACTCTTTGTTGTTGTTGTTGACGAGGTTGAGGTGCAGGAATGGTCACTGCAGCAACCGGGCGATACTGATCTCTATTTACATTTCCTCGGTACACATTCCCTCGGTGTTGTACAGCATTAGTTTCACCTTCTCTACGGCGAGGTGCCCCAGAGAAAGGTTTCTTGGACGAAGAGGCACTAGCACCACTGATCTTCCCAGCTTTGATCAAACTCTCAGTCCTCTCCCCATAAATGACGACGTTAGAGAAACTACTGAATGGGCAACTCCCCATCCGGTCCATGAATACCCCTTGTAGCGTGCCAATAAACATGTCTGTCAACTCCCTTTCCAGCATAGGGGGTTGAACTCTCGCAGCCAGTTCACACCACCTCTGGGCGTACTCCTTGAAGCTTTCATTGGATTTCTGACATAGACTCTGCAGCTGAGTCCGGCTAGGCGCCATATCCATGTTGTGCTTGTATTGCCTCAAGAAGGCCTCACCCAGATCCCTCCAACAGCGGATAGAATCTCTCTTTAACTCCATGTACCAATCCAAAGATGCCCCAGATAGACTATCTTGGAAAAAATACATCCACATCTTTTCATCATCCGTGTAGGCAGAGATTTTTCTGTAATAAGCCTGCACGTGGGTGCGAGGGCAAGAAGTGCCATTGTATTTGTCAAAAGATGGCGCCTTGAATTTATACGGGATTCTCAAGCCTTCCACTAATCCCATATTAGTAACATCAAAACCGAGAGAGTTCTGACATTCCATAGCCCGGATCTTCTCAGCAAGGGCATCAACTTTATGATCCCTCTCATCAACCCTTCCCAAAATGTCTTTGTCTTCACTGAGCAGAGTGAACATATCCTCTTGTCTGTCATCAATCGGAGCTTGATTACGGGTCGGAACACGGACTGCTCTGGCATTAACAGTCTCTGGAGCAATCGGTTGACCGTTGACTCTAATACCTCTCACTTCATCCCCTACAGCATAGTTGTTGACGGGCACAGCCGCAGTAGGGTTGTCATTGATCGGGCCTCCCTCTGGCAAAGCTTGGTTGGCCGGTGGAATTACAGCTTCTTGTCTCTGAACTAGAGCTCGGAGTTCTTCCTGACCTTGTGCAACCCCTTGCATCATGTGCATGAACTGGGCCATGTTAGCCCTCATCTCAGCTAACTCAGCCTGCACTTGATCCATGTTCCTTTGATGATTCAGTCTTGTCGAGTACCGGTGCGGTCTTTGATCAGCTATCCTGCCTGAACACAGGAACCAAAGTAAGAAGTCACGAACAAGAACACCTGCTATGCAAAATGATATGAGTATGATGTTAATGATGCGTATGATGCACATGATATGTTCATTCCTCAGGCATTCAAAGAGCCTGATTCATCCTTAAAAGATGGCAACCTGCAGCAACAAGAGAACAACATACAAGATAAATGAGATCAAAATGAAACACCAACAACCTTATCTATAGATGAGAGCAACAGGCTCATACAACAGAGTCAACAAAGATCCAAATAAACAGATTACAACAATGAATCCCATCCAACAAGCCTGGAGGTGATTCTCAACATACACATCAAAGATATAATCTAAGACAAACAGTCTTCCGGAATGAGAGTCTTCAGGTACTGGCACTGGTCTACCAACAGGGCGCATTCTGAACATTCTGGTAGAGGGGTGATCTTCTCCTTCAATTGTCTTCTAAGCTCTACAACTTCTCCTCCAAGATGGGTCTCTAATGCCTGTCTCGAGTCAACCTCCTTCTTCAACTGGATGTCTTTGTCTCTGAGTTGCTTCTCCAGGTCTCGGATCTTCTTCTGGTAACTGGCTTCAGCTCTCTGCAGCTTCAAGCACTCCCAGTGTTCTGCATCTAACATGGATTCCATCTCCTCGTAGGATCTCTTCTTGCTTCTCAGCCTACTAGCATCCTCTCCCTGCACTCCTCTGAGTTGATGAGCCAAGTTCAACCTATCAGCTTTGGCTTTGTACAGCTCCATCTGGGTATCTTGCTCCTTCTCTCTCAACCGGCGATTCTCCATCAGGGCTTGCTTGTAGTGCTCAGCGGGCACACTCTTAGCAAGGACCAAAGGTGGTTGCTCCTGCAACGGCTCCATCCTATCGTAGGGTAGCAACAAAGTTTCCACTCTCCTCTTGACCCAATCAGTGTAATCGGGCATAGCAATGGCAAACTTCTTCCCTAAGACGGATCCATCCTTCACACCAACAGACTTCCAAGCTCTTCCTATCTGCTCCAATCTAGCCGGGTCACTCTGCTTCTCAAAATACACACTTTCAGCTACCTCAGCCTCAAGTGGTCTTCCTTTTATCACAAACCCTAACTGGCGAAGAGAAAGAACTGGATTGTAATTGATGCAACCCTTAGTTCCTACAAGTGGCACATTTCGGAACTCTCCACAGCTCATAATAACATTCCGCACATCCATCCGGTATGACTGCCATCTGATATTATAGGAGGTAAGAGACATGACCCTCTGAGTCCACTTGTGAGTGCTCTGAGCATCCACAAAAGGTCCACTGACTGGCAGGAGAGACATGAACCATCTAAGCAACTGCGGGAGGCAGCATCTGATAGCTCCACCCTTACCATGCCTACTGTGAATGGCATAATAAGTGTCAGCTAACAAAGTAGGAACAGGGTTTCCTCCAACGAAGATGATGACTGCAGCATAGTCAACAAAGTTGGGCATACTCGGGAACAAGACGATCCCATAGATCATAATAGCTAGCTGGGCATGGAAAGCTTCCCAATTCCCCTTCTCTGCTTCTTCTCTAGCTACCCTCAACAGAAACTTCAACGGCAACCCTACCACATCCCCACTGGGCTTCCAACTACCACTGATCTCCTTGACACTCGAATGAAGAGCTCTAGCAATACCCCTGAAATCGACCTCCTTGGGCACGTCCAAGAAAGGAACCTGATGCTGAATCGGGACACTCAGCAGAATAGAATACTCCTCAAGAGTAGGCGCCAACTGATAATCTTGAAAGGTGAAGCAACGAAGCTCTGGGTCGTAGAACTGAAGAAGAGTCTGCAACGGCACTGGGTCGACTACCATCTTCAACAGTGTCAGAATATCTCCATACTGGTCAACAAAACCCTTTTGGCTACCACTGGTCATAAGGTTGCTCAACTCAATCATAGACGTCAAAGGCTCGCGGTGAAAGCTGTAGGAACAGGTCTTCCGCTTCGGCTCCGGGACTGTTGCCATCCCTATCAGTGAACAAACTCTGGAATGTACCTGAGAAATGATATGCATGCAGAGATTAGTTTTTTTCTTTTTTCTCTTCTTTTCTTCTTTTTTTTTTAATTCTTTTTTTTATTTGCTTATTTTTTGAAAGTAAACATGCTATGATGCAAATGATGCAGACAAGACTGGCTGGCGGCGCATCTCAGAACACAAGGTCGAAGCTTCGGTTTACACTCGGAACCCCAAATCCATCTGAAACCCAAAGTCAACTGAGACACTGTCGTCTGAACCCAAAGTCACCAACAGGACCACAAGTCACCAACGGTACCTGTAATAATGATCAACCCCTCCCCACTCACGGGTGTCGTCTAGGCTAGGGTAAGGTCGAGAGAAACGCAACATAAATAACCTTTCGCAGAATATCATCATATACACACCCGAAGTATGCAACGATAATATCCCACCAGGGTCTGAACTGCTCGTGATATCAATGTTCCGCTAAGTGGCGCAATACCACCCGCTTCCCATGAATCACTCTATTCCTAAGTATCCTAGATTTCACTCATAGCCTGGGTATTGGGCCTTTTACCTCAAGTAACTCCCACCCCAACAGAGAGAAACAAACAACCAGCCAGCCAGATGAACAATGAATATGAATGAATGCAAACATAAATGCAAACATAAATGCAAACAATAAATGCAAGCAATAAATAATGAATGCAATAAATAACAGCAAACAGCAACCAAAACCCTAACCTAGAGAGCGCTAGGAGAGACTCGCTTAGGGAAGATGGACCAGCAAGAGGTCAACTTCTCTATTTCCCCAGCAGAGTCGCCAGCTGTCGCATTACGCGAAAAACCGGCGGGAAACAAGAACAACAGAGCCGCCACCGTGCGTTATTTATCCCAAAAGAGGGAAAGGAAACGCTCGAAGTAAACCTGGAAAAGACATGGTCTCGCGACCAAAGAGAATGGGATCGGGAGTCGGTTATGCGAAGGGAAGGTATTAGCACCCCTACGCATCCGTCGTACTCGACGGGATCCACGCACAATAGGAAGGAAAATGGTTGCTAAAACACTGCTCAAACACACACACACTGGCTGAAAGAGACACAAGAAAACAAACAAGACTGACTCGGCAGGATATCGCATCCTGGGCCTACTTAGTCTATCAGGCATAGACATCAGAGTCTAAGTAGTTCGGACTGGGGAAACGACACATGCTCGCTAGGATATCGCATCCTATGCATACGTATCTTCTTGGACGAAGAAGAATCAGAGCATCCGTAGCTCGGCTAACACACACACAAAACCACAAAGGCAAACGTGGAACCCGAATGCCAATCGTTGGACTTACATCAGCTTTCGAACCAAAACACACGCACACTGGAAACCAGATGCCACTTGATGGACTTATACCAGACTCCAAGCACACAGCAAGAGGATACGGGATGCCAATCGCTGGGCTTACATCCATCTCCTGACACGCACAAAGACAAAACAAAAAGGCGCCCGGAGAGATCAGCTCATCTCCTGCCTACGTACCTCATCTGGCATGAGGATCAGGGCGACGTAGTTCCCCTACGAAGGGACACAAGACTAGCCTAACCAGATAACAGAGGGAGACACAACTAGGGAGACTACGACTCGAGCCTAGATGTTATCATGCAAATCATCCCTAAGTTAAGGTTTCTAGCTAACTTGCACAGGAAGCAAGCTATCCTAAACATGACTTGCACAGGAAGCAAGCCAAACTAAACCTAACTTGCACAGGAAGCAAGCTAAACTAAGAAAGCAACAACACACAAGCACAAATAGCACACACTATATGCAATCAGTTGGCTCAATCAAGGTTAGGTTTTAGTCGAGGGGTCATATCAACCTCGACAAACAAACCACTGTAACAGGGTGAGGTTAGCTCTTAACCTTGACATTGAGAGTCAAGGTGAAGCAGATGAAAGGTGAGTGAAGATGAGACTTCACAGCTCTTATCCCTGACCTGGGAGAGCTTAAGACATGAATGTGTGGGTTCAGAAGGTGGGAACCCTTCTACACATATGACTGACACAATGTACAATGATCTTGGGCTAGTATCTGCAATGCATCAACACAGTAGTGTGAGCAAAGCAGATGACACACAGAATAGCAGGGGATGGATTGCACATCCCTAGTATCTGCCAATGCCTTTTCACTTAGGAGGTCTTTGGATATGTACAAGGACAAATGTAAACAAACACAAACATTGCCTCTTAAGGAGGACTTCAGACAGGTGCCTGGCCAAGTAACAGGCCAGGTCTTCCAGACTACATGGAGAAGAGATCATTATACCTCAGTGCAAATGCTATCAAGCAAAGCAAAGCAAGTTCTCAAAGAACTATTAGCAACTAATGTACCTGAAATCAATCAAATACAATCAGTACTCAGACAAACCAACATCAAACAGCAAAAGTCAACAGTTAATCTGTACAGTCAAACACAATCACAATGCACAAAGGTGCAAGCCCTAAAGCTCAAACTCAAGTATCAAACCCTACAAAACAAAGTCAAAGTTAGCCATAGACAAATCACAAGTCAACTCCAATGGAGGCACATCATCAAGCATAGGCCATTGTGCTATTAACCTGAAACACAACTCAAAAGTGAGAGTACAAACCACTAGTACAAGACTAGGGTCAAAATGATATCAAAAAGTCAAAACAGAACATGAAACTTATCCAAAATCAAGATCAAACAATTAGGAATCAAATCCAAGTGGTTTCACATTCATATCATTCATCATTATCATTTCATGATCAAAATAGCACAAAGCATGCAAGTAGGAGCTCATAGAAGTCAACAGAATGGTTCTACTCAAGTCCAATCACAAACATTTCAACAAATCCTCAAAAAATTCATGATCAATCATCATCCATAACATGATAAGCACACCAAATTTCAGCTCATTTGGATCAAGGGAAGTAGGTCAATGAAATTCAAAAAGTCAAGGCAAATTCAAGCAAGCTCATTCAAAGCATCAAAACATGCATCAACTTCAATTAATCATAAAACAGAAACAACACATGATAAATGAATGGGACAAAAGCCATGATGCACTTCAATATGTCTATAATACTCATGCCAAATTTCAAGTCCATCCAATTAAGCATCAGAATTTCACAAATCAAATGAAATCATGTCTCACAAGAAGTTCACATTTGGTCAAACAGGGGAGAAAATTCCAATCAAATAGGAAATTCCATCACAAATTCCAGGAAAATTCACATGTATTCCCAACATTCACAAGTACTTTCATGCAAAAATCCAAACCATTTTGAGTTCAATAAGCATGGTAACAAAAATTAAAAAGTTGGACATGAATGGTGTGACACAAATTGTCACACCTCTATTCAAAAACTCATATCTCATCAACCAGTAATGATAAAATCATAAACTCTATACCAAAATGACCATGAACGTGTCTAGTTTAAGCACAAAAAATTTCAGCCTCATTGGATTAAGCAACATCATTTCACAAGCAAAATGGCATGGCATACACAAATTGGACACACATGAACAAACCCTAGACAATTTAAAAATCCATACGTGCATAAATTCTGCAAAAATCACCATAAAATACTAGAGGTCATGAGGAACAAGGTGCAAAAAATCCCACATTATTTGGACAAATATTGAAGGAGCTATGATTTTTCTAAGATTGAAGATCAAAATGAAATAAAAATGAAAATGATTATGATTTAATTGAATTTAAATACGGATAATGGCATTTCCGTAATTATGAGGCCACTTAAGTGAAACGCCGCGTTTCACTTAAGGGCGTGTCAAGGTCTGATTGGTGCATGGCCATGAAACGGGAAAACTCATGCAAAATGAAACTCCAACAGATCAAACACGGGTTTTGGCATGGGAAAATTAGGGTTCCAGAACGCCTTCACCATGTTCATCATCATGATGAACTTTTGTTCCAGAATTCAACAAAGAATATGCCATTCGATTCATCTCACAGTGTACATCAACAATCCAAAACTCATTAACCCTAACTCATGCTAATATGGAAGAAACAAGCAAAATAACATTCAACCATCAAACTTCAAATCAACATTTCTCTCTTAATACTCAATAATATTTCACGATTCAAAGTTCATTGAACTCAGCATGGCAAGATCTATGAAATACACATCCTAATTTTAACAAATATAAAGTTCGAAATCCAACCTTCAAGGAATGGCAGAGTTGAATCTGGAGTTCTTTGGCCGTGTAAGCGCGAAACAGAAGCTTAATGATGCTGGAGATAGTGAATGAACAATGAAATTCAGCTCAACAACCCTTGAGGCAGCTCCAATCGATACTTGCCATGGAAGAAGCTCAATGCAACATTGCCGTTCTAGCTTCAACAGTGACGAGACTTTACTCCAATTCACTTCCAATGTGCTTGTGGATGGTGAATCGAAGGAGAATTGGTGCTGTTCTAAGGAAACTTTGCAGCAAAATCAAGATGGAGAATCGAGAGAGTTTTTTCTTTTTAGATCTAGATCTGAGTAAGAGTGAATGCTAAGTGTGTTTTCTGTTAGAATTAACCATATATACCAACTGTTAATCAATTTCACTAATCAAACTTAAGCCAAATGCAATGGTTAATCAAAATGAATGTTATGTGCAAATTGCTAAAATCAACTCATTATGCATGGGGTGCATGCTACAGTGCACGAAAATGGGCCTAAGAAAATTCCAAATGTGGTTTTTGATCAAGTGCAATTGGTAGAAAGTGTAGGAAATGTTTAATTTGAAAGGTCGCTTTTTATCCCTCCCTTTTTAATTCAAGTCACTTGAAAAAGGCCATTTTGATTGGATGATTTTTGGTGAAATGTGATGAAAGATTTGGATAGAGCTTGTCAAATGTGACTTGTAGCAAAAAACTGAAGGTGAGAAAAACAAGAAAGGGGGGGGGGGGGGGGGGGGTTTGAATTGTTTTGGAAAATAAGCACTTTTTAAAATAAAAACCACACAAGGAATTTATACTGGTTCGCTTATAACACAAAGCTACTCCAGTCCACCCGGCCAAGGTGATTTCGCCTTCAAAAAGGACTTAATCCACTAATCTTGAAAGATTGTTTACAACCAACGTCTAAGAGAAAGATCTCTTAGTCCTCTCAAGTATACAGACTGCGCAGAGTCACTTGAGGAAATAAAACAATAGATGAAAGACAGTGTAATCTAGAGTGTTTCTAAGATAAGCAAATATTACAACAGTAAGAACAAAAGTGTTTCACGTTTTAAGCAAAAGCTTTGTGAAATATTGAGAGAGATGATGAATGTTTTTGTGTATGCTTTCTTCTTAACATCTCAAAGTTAATTGTTGTCCTTTATATAGGAGAGAAAGAGCCGTTTGAAAAATCATAGCAGATAATAACTCTTGAATAATAATTAGTGCCATAACTTATGTTGTTTGTTGCCAAAACAACTTTTTCTCCTCGAAAAAACTTCTTTCCAAAAATGGTTCCTTTCCATTTGAATTTGAAACTAACGTAACTTTCTGTATTAGGAAATCCATTTCCAAGCCTTTATTTGAAGTTAACGTTACTCTTTCTTTATTAGCAAATCCATTATCAGAGTCTTCATGTTTCTGGGAATCTTGGAATCTTGCTATCTAACTTCTGATGTTGATCTCTTTTGAGTTCTGATGGTTTCTTCAGATAGCGCTGAGAGCTTCTGGAGTTTGACATACCGTTGTTCAGAGTCAGAACTTCTAGAGCGTACTTCTTGTTCAGATGCTTCTGATATTTTGCTATTTTGCTCAGAGTTAGACTTTCTTGAACGTGTTTCTACTTCTGGTCTTCTGATAATTTGTATCAGATTTGATTCTGTATCTGATGACGTCATCAGATCTCTTCCTTCTTTCCTTAGAACCCTGCACACTTAGAAACTTTTCGTTAGGGTGCCATTTTTGGTTTCATCCTTTGTTATCATCAAAATCATGGAATCTGTTGTAGAACAATTTTTGTTCTTACAAAAACCTCACTCAATTTGGCCAAATGGTTTGAAAGTTATCTCACTTTGAAGTTCAAATTTTTTTGACAACGATTTGATCATAACTTGCCAACCACAAATGAGAAATGAGTGTTCTTGGACTTTTTGGAAAGGTGAGAGCAAGATCTTCAACTTTCATGTTGGACAAAATTTCATTTGAAGCTTGTATGATGATTTAAATTTGAGGAGAAGAACTTTCCATTTTTGGCAGTTTCCAATTACAGGTCACCTGCTATTTTTGGAAACTTTTGATCTGACTTTATTTTCTCCAATCTTGATCTTTGAAATGTCAAATGAGACTTGTATGGACATGAATGAAGCCTTTCAAACCCTCTCCCACCTTCAAATCCTTGATTTCAGGCACAGTTGACCACAGTTGAATTTCTAGGGTTTCTGATGGATTGAACAATGAATGATGACTTCTGAGCACCCAATCTTTGACCAAACCACTTCAAAAGGACCCCTAGGTCATGTGAACATGTTGGACCAACCCTAGGGCCTTGCTTCCTTGAGAAATGCACCTGCTTGCTTTGTTTGACTGATCCTCCTAACCAGTTGACCTAATTTTGTCTGATGACTTGCACTTGGGCAAAGGACAATGCAATGTTATGCAGTGGACTATGTTATGTTAATGACCTAATATGAAAATGAATGTACAAAAGGTAGGTGCAAATTTGAGGTGCTACACCATCTATTACCTTAGCAAAAAGTTTACCGACTGTGAAACAAGATATTCACTGCTCGAGAAAACTTGTTGTGCTTTGGTCTGGGCTGCTCGCCGATTGAGACAGTATATGCTGGTTCATACCACTTTGTTGATTTCCAAGATGGATCCAATCAAGTATATTTTTGAGAAGCCAGCATTGACCGGACGGGTTGCGAGGTGGCAAATGATTTTGACTGAATATGATATCCAGTATACCTCGCAGAAAGCAATCAAGGGGAGTGTATTGTCTGATTACCTCGCCCAGCAACCCATTGAGGATTATCAACCAATGAAGTTTGAATTCCCTGATGAGGACATCATGTTTCTCAAATCGAAAGATTGTGAGGAACCGATCCCGGAGGAGGGGCCTGACCCTGAATCCGAATGGATTCTGATGTTTCATGGGGCCGTTAACGTGAATGGTAGCGGTGTTGGTGCTGTTTTGGTTACGCTGAAAGGATCCCACATTCCTTTTGCTGCCCGGCTAACATTTGAGTGCACCAACAACGTGGCTGAATACGAAGCTTGTATCTTGGGGATTGAAGAGGCGATTGATTTGCGGATCAAGAACCTCGTTATATATGGAGATTCAGCTTTGGTTGTGAACCAGGTTAACTGGAAATGGTATACGCATCAGTCTCATTTAGTTCCATACCAGGATTATACGAGGAGATTGTTGACGTTTTTCACCAAGGTGAAATTGCATCATGTGCCGAGAGAAGAGAACCCTTTAGCAGAAGCTTTGGCTACTCTGGCTGCCTTGATTAAGGTACAATGGTGGAATCAGTTCCCCAGTGTTGAGGTGGGACGTCTGGATAGACCGGCTTATGTGTTTGTTGTTGACACAACGCCTGACGATGAGAAGCCGTGGTATTACGATATCAAGCGCTATCTGGAGACCCAAGAATATCCTGAGGGAGCATCCAAGAAGGACCGAAAGACTCTGAGGAGGTTGGCCATGGTGTTCTATCTGAACAAGGATGGAGTTTTGTACAAGCGGAATTTTGATTGGGTCTTGCTCAGATGTGTTGATGATAAAGAAGCAAGCCAATTGATGAAAGAGGTTCACGAGGGGTCGTTTGGTACCCATGCCAGTGGGAATGCAATGGTGAAGAAGCTGTTAAGAGCTGGGTATTATTGGATGACAATGGAGGCCCAATGTTTCAATTTCGTGCGGAAATGTCATAAATGCCAGATTTATGCTGACAAGGTGCACGTGCCTCCGAATCCGTTGAGTTTGATGTCGTCTCCGTGGCCGTTTGCTATGTGGGGCATTGATATGATCGGAAAGATTGAGCATACGGCTTCGAATGGGCACCGGTTCATATTAGTGGCTATTGATTACTTCACCAAGTGGGTGGAAGCAGCCTCTTATGCAAACGTGACGAAGCAGGTCGTTGCCAGATTTCTGAAGAGAGACGTCATTTGCAGATATGGGGTTCCCGAAAGAATCATTACTGATAATGGTTCTAATCTCAACAATAAGATGATGGCGGAACTGTGCCGGGAATTCAAGATTGAGCATCACAATTCTTCTCCCTATCGTCCGAAGATGAATGGGACGGTTGAGGCAGCCAATAAGAATATTAAGAAGATTATGCAGAAGATGGTCGTGACCTATAAAGATTGGCATGAGATGTTGCCATTCGCACTGCATGGGTATCGAACTTCAGTGCGCACATCTACTGGGGCAACGCCTTTCTCACTCGTGTATGGGATGGAAGTTGTGCTACCGGTTGAGGTCCAGATTCCCTCGTTGAGAGTCCTGATGGACGTAAAATTGCAAGAGGCTGAATGGGTAAGGACTCGGTACGAAGAGTTGAGCCTGATTGAGGAAAAGAGGCTGGCGGCCATTTGTCATGGGCAGTTGTACCAGCAGCGGATGAAGTGTGCTTTTAACCGAAAGGTGCGACCTTGTGTGTATCACGTAGGTGATATGGTGCTAAAAAGGATCCTTCCTCCTCAAAACGATCGAAGGGGCAAATTGACACCCAATTATGAAGGTCCGTTCGTGGTCAAGAAGGTTTTCTCTGGTGGAGCCTTGTTGTTAACGACCATGGATGGCGAGTATTTTCCATCCCCTGTGAATGCGGACGCAGTTAAAAAATACTTCGTATAATAGACCCGCTGGACGAAAAGAATAAAAGAGTCCAGGCAAAAATGGGCATCCCGGCGAACCAAAAAAAAAAAAAGGGGTTCGGGCAAAAATTAGGGATAAAAAGGAAAAAACTGTACACCCGGCAAGTCGAAAACCCCACAAGGGCGGCTTGGGCAAAAAAGGGTATCCCGGTGGACTGAAAACCCGAAAGGGCGGTCCAGGCAAAAGAGGGATTGAAACGAACAACTGCGTCTAGCATGATCGTTTACTTTGGTTAAGACACCAGGATAATCCCCGACAGGGATCGATCAGAAGCGTCTTGTTCAGAAGGCAGAAAGTGCGGAAAGTTTGAGGACATATGGGGTGTAACCGAGTTGGAACTCGATGAGATCGCGGTTTCACATTGCCATTAGGATAGATTTTTCCTTTTGTGCGCAATTACCTCTTTTCAGGAATTGCTTCCTTTGTATTGCTCATTCATGAGCCCCACATTTTTTTTTCAATCAATAAAATGCATATTCAGTCAAATAATTTTGTTTTTGTCTTCTTTACCGCTTTGATTGCAAAAACATCCAGTTATTTTTGATAAAGAATCTTTGAATTTTAAGACATACGGGTCCCTTCCAATGCATGTTTATAGGATTGAAAACTTGAAATCTTATTCGGAAGGTAGAGTGACCCAGGTGTTGAAATCTTGGCACGCCTGGGGCACCTTTTTGTCTAACGATCTCTTTTGCAGGTACTGTTAGATGTTTTCACTCACTTGCAGGTTGTGATGTGAAGTTTTGACAAAAGATCCCCGTGGAGTCCAATCAAGGACAAAGGAATTGATGAATGGAAAAGATGGCAAGAGACGTACGACGATTCGGGAAGGTTAATCAAGAAGACTCTTCAAAGTCTGAGGACTGGAAAGTTTGTACCAATCTAAGGAGTTCGCTCTCCGTAGAGTATGGAGCAGTCGAGAGTACAAGGTGATGAATCAGAAAAGTCCAAACGAGTATGGGAGCTCTCAAAAGTGGAAAGTTGACACTGGAGTTAAATGTTGAATACCAGGATTCGACGAGTCGACGGGTGTTCTGTGCCAGACTTTCCTGGTTTCCCCAAGCAGAGTTGGGATTGTTACCTCCCCAGCAGATTCAAGGTTTGTGTCTTCCCTAGCAGGGTCAGGATGGTTATCTCCCCAGCTGATTTAAGATCGGTGTTTCCTCAGCAGCCAGGACTGAAGGTTTCTATTTCCACATCGGAGGTGTCTATTGGTAGTTGTTATATCCCCAGCAAGTCGAGGATTGTCGTTTTCCCCGCAGAGCGCGTTGGTGGTTTCTTCCCCAGCAAAGTCCCCAAGAGGATCGGGTTCAGTGGAGGTCATCCCTGGTAAGGGTGGTCCTTTCCCCAGCAGCGGTGCTATTCCCCAGCAGGGTGGAGATTGGAGCGATAGCGAGTTCCTCAGTAGAGTGCCTCGAGCTCCCCAGAAGAGTTCCTTGAGGGGGATACTTTCTATGCATTCATCATGTAGATAAGCATATCATATTGCATACCTAATTGCGTAGCATTTCCATAGTTATGGAGTATTACGTTAAAGCTAGTCATGCATCATTATTGCAAGCATAAGCTAGTCTCAAGCCGTGGTTATCGTTTGAGATTTGGTTTCGCCAGTTGGTGAAGATGCTACTCAAGCCGTGGTTACCGCCTGAGAATCGGTTTCGCCGGATGTTGAAGATGTTACTCCGAGGAGTTTAGCATCGTGGTGTTGGGTCAACCGTATCCCCCAGTAGTGCGATACTGGAAGAGATTTCTGTCGTGCGAGATAGAAATTGGAAGATGTTACTCTGAGGAGCTTGGCATCGTGACGTTGGAGCAACAATGTTCCCCAGTAGTGCGATATTGGTGGAAACTTTTCCGTCGGGCGGAGATGGAAATGAAGATCAAAGAATGTTACGCGATCAGCGCGAAAATCGAAGAATGGAGAAAAGGAAGTGTTGCGGAATTTTCTGGAGAACGGGGTTCAAATGGAGATTGGAGTTGAAGATTATATCCGGGATGAGGTCCTCGGGGTTGTGTTCTGATCATGTGTCACCTTAGGCTTTGGCGAGGCCAACAGAAGTCGTTATGGGTGTCTTCTGAGGAAGAAATGCACATGTTACCTTCCTGTTGTGAAGGTGTACCCTCTGATATGTCGCCGTCAAAGTGGTGTTTGGTGTTATTTCCGGCGTTGCCAGCGGAATTATCACAAGAAAATGGAGAACGGGGTTCAAATGGAGAGAAGGAGATGTTGGGCATTTTCTGGAGAACGGGGTTTAAATGGAGAAAGGGAGACACGTGGTGTTTTCTGGAGAGCGGGGTTCACAACGACGATCGCAAGTTATCGTCAGGCGACTGGGGTTCAAATGGGGACTGGGGTTCATTGTTTGGCAAACAAGACTACTATGAAGGTGTCGGGGTTCAACTGCGGATCCGAGATCATCTGCACGAAAGAAAATATTTGTTCGGGGTCCAAGAAAAGCAAAAAAATCATCAATCAGAAAGTTTCGGGGTTCAAGAAAAAGTAAAAAAATAATAATAATCCCCAGCGAATATGGTGTTCAGGCCATGGGTATTCCTGTGTTACTGTTTATTTTGGTATCCAGGTCAACATTCTGTTTCGGTATTCAGGTCGACTTTCTCCGTACTAGACGAATTTTTCTTCTTTTGAGATTGCTTCTTTGCCGATTCTGACAGGCATTGTTAATTATTTTCCCGCGGAGTGCAAGTTGTTCGTCTATTCTTGGTATTCAATCACTCTTCACCCTGATCATGTGAAAGTCGAGGCTATTCATATCGACAGGTTCACAGTGGATTGAATAGGGGCAGCTGTAACACCTCAAAATTTGCCCTCCTCTCTTGGGACTAGCTTAGCATATTGCATTTCATTTTGTAGGACATTAGGCATTACATCTTTGCATATCATGTGAAATAGGCAAGTCATCCTCCTAGGTCTTTCTCAGAAGATAGAGAGGTTAAGAGATGCAAGCATGAGGGTCTCATAAATTGATCACTAGCCATCTGAGGGTTGCTCTTCAATTAGGGTTTCTTGGTTCCTCAAGGAGTTTGAGCATTATCTTATTGACAAGGGTACATCATATCATCATGGTCTTATCATCCTCAAGGGGTTCATTGTGCCTGATCAGATTCCTTGGGATTAGGGTTTTGACCTCTGGTCAACCCTAATCAGTTGCATTCTACCAGTCAGGGTTTTTCAAGGAGATGAGGTCTTTATTGAGATGGAGATCATCATATGATTTTATTGAGCTTGTATAAGCTAGGGTTTCATTTTGGAGTTATTTCATCAAGTGGTTGAGGCTCAAAATCATCTGTGCATGTTCAAGTCATCTGTCAACCATAAAAGTCAACAGAAAGTCAACTGAGGGCTAGGAGGTGGAGAAATGAGTTTCAACATCTCATTCATGTTCAAAAGAGGCTTATTCATCATTACAAATGCATATCTTGAAGAATTTGAGGTCAGATCAAAAGTTTCCAAAAATGGAAAGTGACCTATAATTGAAAGTTTCCCAAAATGGAAAGTTTTTGATTTAAATTCAACTTGATATTGCATCATCAAAGAAGCTTCAAATGAATTTTTGCCCAACATGAAAGTTGAAGATATCTCTCTCCCATTTCCAAAAAGTCCAAGATCATGAATTTATGATGAATGGTTGAAGAGATATGGTCAAATCATTGCCAAGTGTACATGGAACTTCAAAAGGGCATAACTTTTGTTTCATAACTCCAAATTTGGCGCCTCTTTGTCTAAAACTCTTCTCTTGACATGAACTTTCCAAATCATTCATCACATTTCATAAAATCTCATCACATAATCATGTGATTTTTCAAGCCATTTTTGGAGGGAAAATCATAAATTTAAAATTGGTGCATCATGAGAACTTTTTGTCATTGCCAATGTGTTTAAAAAATGATTTTGAGTGACTTTGATCAAGCACATGGCACTGTTCACGTCCATTTACTACATGCACCATGCAAATTTTCAATTTTTGCCATACACCTTGTTTTTGCTTAACTTCAACTAAACCTTGCTTAATTTTAATTAAAATAGGATTAGCACATGGTATATATACTAAATCATAACAGAATTTCAGGAGGTTAATCACAATTCACCATTTCTAGATCTAGTTTTCATTTCCCTCCAAAATTTTCTCCTAATCATAATTCAAATTTTCATCACATAACATACCAATTTTCTTCCATATTCTTGTTCCTTGGTGTGGATTTAGCATAGATCAATCATTGGATCTTCAAGATTGGACTAGAATTGTGCATGTGGAGCTCAAGAACATAACCATGGCATTTGAGATTTAAGCAAGATCTACACGTTTCCAAGCCTCAATTTCATCATCAAACATCACTACAAGTATTCTGGAGTTGATTTGGAGCATTCAAGGCCTTGGAATCTGCAGAATTCAAGATCTGTTCTTCAAGAGGTCAAATTTTCGCATCTTTTAATTCTTGTTTTTATGTACATAATCTTGTAGATCTTGTTGTGGTGAGAATTCTGATATAAATTTCGTGCGATTTGGATAAAAATTGAGTGAGATATGATGATTTCAAGTTTAGATCTAGAAACTTATTTGCTTCGATTCAGAAATTCCATGGAGATTTAGGCTTATATAATATGATATTTGAATTCTACATTGAAAGAGCTTTCCAACGATATATAATTTGTAAAATTCTGAGCAATTCTGGAAATTCCGGAAATTTTTTGATGAACTTCATCTTGTTCATCATCATCTTCATGAAGAAGATGAAGATCTTCATCCCTGGTTCGCTAGGGTTCTTGATGAAGAACGCGCCCAGGCCCTGTTTGATCCGTTGGTCCTCCCTTCGATCCTCTGCTCCAGCGTTTTTTAAAATTAATCATCATTTCCTCTTTCCCTCCATTATCATGTTTTCACTTTTTTTTCAATATTTTCCTCAACTTCAAAAATTTATAATAAATTGAAAAATGATCCAATTAATCTCCAATTTTTTCTCAAATGATCCTTGGAATGTATAGAATTTTATTATGTTGATTTCATGATTTTACACTTCCTGGATTTTGAATTGTATTGGATTATGTGAACATGTGTGCATTTATGACCCTGCCTTACTCTTTCTATCATGAAATGCTTGATTTTAATCCAATGGACTTGAAATTTTACATGCTGATTCTAGACACATTGATGGATGTTTTAGGCTTGGTTTGGTATTTTTCTCATGTACCAATTATGTTTTATGCTTGTGTTTGCATGGTGTGACAATTTGTGTCACACCTTTGGTTGTCTAACTTGTGCAATTTGATTTCCATGCCAAATGACCTCTAAGGCTTCTGATTTTTTGCATGATGAATGTTTTGGATGTGTTGAATGCTCATGAATTTTTCCAGAATTATTTGAATAATTTCTGTTTTGATTGGGATTTTTCATTCTTAATGTTCAAATGTGTGCCTTGAATTGGTCATTGACTTCTCTTGCCTATTACATGAACTTGCATGATGATTTTGGTTTGGTCCTTTTTAGGACTTGTTATTGATTGGTTAAATATGATCCATGTTGAATATCAAGTTATGTTTTGGATTTTTGATTCACTTTTGACCCTAGGCTTTGACCTAGTGGTTTGTTACTTACATTTGAGTTGTGATTTCAGGTTCAAGTGTACATCTCCATGGTTGATGTTGCTCCTTCATTTGAGCTTGATCATTTGCTATTGATTGCTAACATTTGCTGTTTTGTAGGTTGATGATAACTCACTTGAGTTTGCCTTATGGTTTATGTATTGCATATTGGGTTGTCTGTTTGATATTGACTGTTGATTGTTTGTCTGGATTTTGTACTGATTGGTTTAGTTGTTTTCACAGGTACCTAAGTTGCTTTAAGTTCATTTGAACTTTGCTTTGCTTGCTTGTGGTTGGCATACCACTTAGGTATAATCCCTTAATCTTCATGTAGTCTGGAAGACCTGTCATGTTACTTTGGCAGGCACCTGTCTGAAGCCCTCCTTAAGAGGCAATGTTTGTGGTTGTTTAATTTTGTGCCAAGCAGGTAAAGTCCTCTTAAGAGGCAATTGGCAGATAAAAGGAATGTGAAATCCATCCCCTGCTATTCAGTTGTGTCATTCACTGTGCTCACACCATGTGTTGATGCATTGTGAATAAGAACCCCAAGATCTTGTTGTGTCAGTCATGTGGAGAAGAGTTCCTAAATTCTGAACTCCCACACTTTCTAGTTGATTCATACTCTCCCAGGCCAGGGATAAGAGCTATGAGGCATAACCCTCATCTCCATTTCATCTGCTTCACCCTAACTCTCAATGTTAGGGTTAAGAGCTAAAAACACCCCATTCCAGTTGGCTTGTTTTTACAGCCTAGCCTTGTGTGAGCTGTAACACCCTTCTAAATACCCCAAATTATTATAATTAAAATACACATATATTCATCAGAGTAATTATGCCCCGAAGGGTGTCACACAATCATTTCACTTCATTCATCAATTGTCCTGTCATGCTCATTTTATTTAAATCAAAATAAGGTCTTTTGCATAATTCGCAGCGGAATCAACTTCAACATCAATGTAAAACATGTAACACTATACATGTAAATCATTCAATCACCAATATCAAATTAATTAAACATTCCCTCCCGATGTTACACCTATCAGAGCATGACCCATAAGAACTACTCTAGACTCCAAGCATAAGCTTCTACTCAACTCATTTCTCGTTACCTGAAAAATAGGCGTAAGGGTGAGTTCCTCAATCAATATAACAAGCATTATAGAACAACATGTAATGCCAAGTAATTAACACATTAATTCACCCTAATTAGACTACGCATTCAGCAACAGTAATATCCATTCAAACATCATACTCAACAGTACAATTTCCATCATATTCAATCATTAACAACACAACACACAATACACATATGATACTGGAATACATCCATTCATATCATATGCCATACATTCATTATGCAATGAGACTCTATGCATGCGGTACCGACTATTTGTGAACGTATAGTTCAACCTCACCGTCCAAACCCAGGCACGGCTACCAAGCTCACTAGTCCCACTCATTTGAGACATAGTGACTCACTCACTAATTCCTCACCATGGGAATTAGCTACCACCCCAAATGGGCCATGAAATGCACGCTACTCACCTAGCATGCAAACATCAACAACAACAATCAAATGATATACTCACTAATTCCTCACCATGGGAATTAGCTACCACCCCAAATGGGCCACAACATGCATGCTAATCACCTAGCAATGCAACATCAACAGCAATCTAGAATAGACACATGCTCACACTCTAAGCCATAATACAGTCTATTCACAACGTATACATTCACATCATCATGTATACCATCACACATTATCAACATAATTAATCACAAACGCATATCATATCATGCCACACAATCAAACACAGTATTAGCCCGCTCTACTAATACCTATACCACTCAAACCAACGGGAAATGCTCCCTATCACATTATATCTCAGCTAAGTCGCATCACTCAGCCTAAACAACCAAAAACTGCACAACAGTAGCACAGGGAAATCACAATTCTGCCCATACGCGTATTGCCTCTGCCATACGCGTATTGCCCACGCCTGGCCAAACCCATACGCGTAATGCCCACTTTCATACGCGTATTGCGCATTTCCTCGCCCAACTCATACGCGTATCACATGTCTCATACGCGTATGCTACGCGTAACAATCCCCCATACGCGTACCACCAGAGACCAATTTACGTTCAAAATATCATCTTTTTCTCCCATACGCGTAAGGCTTCCCCCATACGCGTACCAACATCTCATACGCGTATTGCCTAGAGCCATACGCGTATGACCAGAGATCAGAATTCTCAGATCTGCAATGGCTTTTCCTGCTACGAGTTCTATTCGATCTAACCTTCCACAGTCCAAATTTACACAGAAACCACTCATATCGTCTAATCCGAATCATTCCCTATTCGATTTCACAACTCCTAACATTATCACATACAATTCCTACGAATTTCTTTCGATTATCACCCAATTTCGTTCATCAATTAATTCCACAACTCATTATAATCATCCAATTCAAAGGTAAATTAAAGGTCTATCACTACCCATGACATATTATCATATAATACCCGTCAATCAACGATAAACCCCCCTTACCTGAGTTAGTCCGGTAGCCTCTGAGTTCCAAGCTTCTCCTTCCTTCAACCTTCGTTCCCTGGTTCTCTTTTTGCTCTTTTCCACGTTCTGTCTCCTTTTCCTTTTTCACGTGAAAACCTTTTTCCAAAAATTGGGACTTTTTATGATTCCACTTATATACTCCAATAATATTATTCCACTAAATAATTATCCCAATAATTATTATTCCAAAATAATAATAATAATTCAAATATTCCAATTAAATTAATAAACATATTATTAATTTAATTTAAATAAATACATATTATTATCGGGGTGTTACAACTCTCCCCCACTAAAAGAGTTTTCGTCCTCGAAAACATACCTCAATCGAACAACTCCGGATAAGACTCCTTCATCTGGCTCTCAAGTTCCCAAGTCACATTGCCACCTGCTGGTCCTCCCCAAGCTACTTTCACCAAGGCAATCTCTTTACCCCGCAACTGCTTCAACTCTCGATCCTCGATCCTCATAGGTGATGTTTCAACAGTCAGGTTATCTCTCACCTGTACATCATCTACTTGGACAACATGTGACGGATCATGAATGTATCTCCTCAACTGAGACACATGAAAAACATCATGCAATTTCGCAAGCGACGGCGGTAAAGCGATACGATAGGCTACCTCTCCTATCCTCTCCAGAATCTGATAAGGACCAATAAATCGAGGTGTCAACTTCTTCGACTTCAAAGCTCGACCAACACCAGTTATCGGAGTAACACGAAGAAACACATGGTCTCCCTCTTGAAACTCAAGTGACTTCCTCCTCTTATCATGATAACTCTTCTGACGACTCTGAGCAATTCTCATCTTCTCCTGAATCATCTTAATCTTTTCCGTAGTTTGTTGAACAATCTCCGGTCCAACTACAGCACCCTCACCGGACTCATACCAACATAAAGGTGTCCGACACCTCCTACCATACAAAGCTTCAAACGGTGCCATACCAATACTCGAATGAAAACTATTGTTGTAGGTAAACTCAATCAAAGGCAAATAACAATCCCAAGCACCTCCCTTTTCCAAAACACAAGCTCTCAAAAGATCCTCTAGTGACTGAATCGTCCTCTCCGTCTGACCATCAGTCTGCGGATGATATGCAGAACTCAATCTCAGCTTAGTTCCCAAAGCCTTCTGCAAACCTTCCCAAAACTTCGATGTAAATCTAGGATCTCTGTCCGAAACAATACTAGACGGAATACCATGCAAACTCACAATCTTCTCAATATACAACTCAGCTAGTCTCTCTAACGGATAATCCATTCTAATCGGAATGAAATGAGCCGACTTCGTCAATCTATCAACAATCACCCAAATAGCCTCAAAACTCTTACTTGTCCTTGGCAAACCAGAAACAAAATCCATACTGATACTGTCCCACTTCCACTCTGGAATAGCCAACGGTTGCATTAGCCCGGACGGCTTCTGATGCTCAATCTTTGACTTCTGACAAGTCAAACAAGAATAAACAAAACTCGCAATTTCTCTCTTCATTCCTGGCCACCAAAATAACTTCTTCAAATCATGATACATCTTCGTAGCTCCAGGATGAATACTCAAGCCACTACGATGTCCTTCCTCCAGAATACTCTTCTTAAGTTCAGTAACGTCCGGAATACACACCCGACTACCAAATTTCAAAATACCATTCTCATCAACTCTGAATTCGCCACCCTGACCTTGATTCACTAAAGTCAACTTATCAACCAAAAGCATATCGGATTTCTGACCCTCTCTGATCTCATCCAGAATACCACTCGTTAACTTCAGCATTCCCAATTTAACACTATTGTGAGTACTCTCACACACCAAACTCAAGTCTCTAAACTGTTCAATTAAATCCAATTCCTTAACCATCAACATAGACATATGCAATGATTTCCGACTCAATGCATCAGCCACCACGTTTGCTTTACCCGGATGGTAATTCAACCCAAAATCGTAATCCTTCAGAAATTCTAACCATCTCCTCTGTCTCATATTCAGCTCTTTCTGATCAAACAAATACTTCAAACTTTTATGGTCACTGAAAACTTCAAATCTTGATCCATACAAATAATGCCTCCACAACTTAAGAACAAATACCACAGCTGCCAACTCTAAATCATGTGTCGGATAGTTCCTCTCATGAACCCTTAGCTGTCTCGAAGCATAAGCTATAACCTGCTTATTCTGCATCAACACACCACCTAAACCCAACAATGAAGCATCACAATAAACCTCAAATAGTTCCGACGAACTTGGTAATATCAGAATAGGAGCAGTAGTTAACCTTCTCTTTAACTCTTGGAAACCTTCCTCACATTTTGAATCCCAAACAAACGCTTGCCCCTTTCTAGTCAACATTGTCAACGGTAACGCCAACTTAGAAAATCCCTCAATGAACTTCCTGTAATAACCAGCCAAACCGAGAAAACTTCTTATCTCAGAAGCTGACTTCGGAGCTTCCCACTTAGATACCGCTTCTATCTTGGAAGGATCAACAGCAACACCACCTCTTGAAATCACATGGCCAAGAAAACTAACCTCTTCTAACCAAAATTCACACTTAGACAGTTTAGCAAATAACTGCTTTTCTCGCAGCACTCCTAAAACCACTCTCAAATGCTCAGCATGCTCTTCTTCAGATTTCGAATACACCAAAATGTCATCAATAAATACCACAACGAACTGATCTAGATACGGATGGAAAATTCTATTCATGTACTCCATGAATACTCCAGGCGCATTAGTCACACCAAAAGGCATCACAGAATACTCATAATGTCCATACCTCGTCCTGAAAGCAGTCTTCTGAATATCCTCAGTTTTCACCCGTATCTGATGATACCCAGATCTCAAATCTATCTTGCTGAATACACTTGCACCAACCAACTGGTCCATCAAATCATCAATCCTCGGTAAAGGATACCGATTCTTGATCGTCACTTTATTCAGTTGTCTGTAGTCCACACACAACCTCATAGTACCTTCTTTCTTCTTAACCAACAACACTGGTGCACCCCACGGTGACACACTCGGACGAATAAATTTCTTATCCAACAGATCTTCCAACTGACTCTTCAATTCAGCTAGCTCAACAGCAGACATACGATACGGAGCCATCGATATCGGTCTAGTACCAGGTACCAAATCAATCGAGAACTCAACTTCACGCTCTGGCGGCAATTCACTCACTTCTTCCGGAAACACATCAGGAAAATCACACACCACAGCTAGATCACCAATCACCAGTTTATCTTTAGCCTCCAAAGTTGCTAACAGCATAAACAACTCTGCTCCATCTGCTACTTCCTCATTCACTTGCCTGGCTGATAGAAACAAACTCTTTCCTTCTTCAATCTCAGGAAATATCACAGTCTTATCAAAACAGTTGATAGAAACTCGGTTGAACACCAACCAGTTCATACCCAAGATAACATCAATCTGTACTAATGGAAGACACACAAGATCTATCCCAAAGGCTCTACCAAAAATACTCAAGGGACAACTTAAACAAACAGAAGTAGTAGTCACTGAACCCTTCGCAGGAGTATCAATCACCATACTACCCAACATCTCAGATATCTCTAACTTAAGTTTCACAGCACAATCCAAAGATATAAAAGAATGAGTCGCACCTGTGTCAATAATAGCTACAAGAGGAAAGCCATTAATATAACACGTACCTCGGATCAAACGATCATCTGCAAAAGTCTCGGAACCTGATAAAGCAAAAACCTTGCCTCCTGACTGATTCTCTTTCTTCGGCTTAGGGCACTGTGGGCTGATATGACCCACCTCTCCACAGTTGAAGCAAGTCACAGTCTTCAACCGGCAATCTGCAGCCAAATGACCACCTTTTCCACATTTGAAACACTTCTTCTCATTACTGGTACACTCATGGATACGATGTCCAGCTTGACCACATCTGTAACATTTAACAGGAGCACTAGAGTCTCCCCCACTAGGCCTCTTCATCCCACTCTGTCTCTGAAAACCTTTGCCAGCTGCATACGGTTTTCCACGATCCATCTGATTCTTACCCTTCCTATCCACCCTCTGCTGATAGCTCTCAGCTCTGGCCTTGGAATCCTGTTCAAAAATCCTGCAACAGTCAACCAGATCAGAAAACACCCTGATCCTCTGATATCCAATAGCTTGTTTGATTTCAGGACGCAACCCGTTCTCAAACTTCACACATTTCGAAAATTCTCCAGCAGCCTCATTATAGGGAGTATAGTACTTTGACAGCTCGGTGAACTTCGCAGCATACTCAGTAACCGACCTGTTACCCTGCTTCAATTCCAAAAACTCTATCTCCTTCTTTCCTCTGACATCCTCGGGAAAATACTTCCTCAGGAATCTCTCTCTGAACACCGCCCAAGAAATCTCAGCATTTCCGGCAGTTTCCAACTCAGTGCGGGTAGCAACCCACCAATCATCAGCTTCTTCTGACAGCATATGTGTACCGAACCTGACCTTCTGATTCTCAGCACACTCAGTTACTCTAAAGATCCTCTCTATCTCCTTCAACCACTTCTGAGCACCATCTGGATCGTATGCTCCTTTGAACATTGGAGGATTGTTCTTCTGGAACTCACTCAGTTGACGAGCAGCTCCCATTCCCATAACATTCTGATTTCCTCCAAGCACTCCAGCCAGCATACCCAGAGCCTCAGCAATTGCAGCATCATCTCTACCTCTTCCAGCCATCTCTATTCTGAAAACCCAACAAACCAAAACAATAAGTACTGATAGGGTTACACAACACCTATCCCGTACAGGGGAAACAGAATAATTACGACTCGACACGACCGACTATGCTCTGATACCACTAATGTAACACCCTTCTAAATACCCCAAATTATTATAATTAAAATACACATATATTCATCAGAGTAATTATGCCCCGAAGGGTGTCACACAATCATTTCACTTCATTCATCAATTGTCCTGTCATGCTCATTTTATTTAAATCAAAATAAGGTCTTTTGCATAATTCGCAGCGGAATCAACTTCAACATCAATGTAAAACATGTAACACTATACATGTAAATCATTCAATCACCAATATCAAATTAATTAAACATTCCCTCCCGATGTTACACCTATCAGAGCATGACCCATAAGAACTACTCTAGACTCCAAGCATAAGCTTCTACTCAACTCATTTCTCGTTACCTGAAAAATAGGCGTAAGGGTGAGTTCCTCAATCAATATAACAAGCATTATAGAACAACATGTAATGCCAAGTAATTAACACATTAATTCACCCTAATTAGACTACGCATTCAGCAACAGTAATATCCATTCAAACATCATACTCAACAGTACAATTTCCATCATATTCAATCATTAACAACACAACACACAATACACATATGATACTGGAATACATCCATTCATATCATATGCCATACATTCATTATGCAATGAGACTCTATGCATGCGGTACCGACTATTTGTGAACGTATAGTTCAACCTCACCGTCCAAACCCAGGCACGGCTACCAAGCTCACTAGTCCCACTCATTTGAGACATAGTGACTCACTCACTAATTCCTCACCATGGGAATTAGCTACCACCCCAAATGGGCCATGAAATGCACGCTACTCACCTAGCATGCAAACATCAACAACAACAATCAAATGATATACTCACTAATTCCTCACCATGGGAATTAGCTACCACCCCAAATGGGCCACAACATGCATGCTAATCACCTAGCAATGCAACATCAACAGCAATCTAGAATAGACACATGCTCACACTCTAAGCCATAATACAGTCTATTCACAACGTATACATTCACATCATCATGTATACCATCACACATTATCAACATAATTAATCACAAACGCATATCATATCATGCCACACAATCAAACACAGTATTAGCCCGCTCTACTAATACCTATACCACTCAAACCAACGGGAAATGCTCCCTATCACATTATATCTCAGCTAAGTCGCATCACTCAGCCTAAACAACCAAAAACTGCACAACAGTAGCACAGGGAAATCACAATTCTGCCCATACGCGTATTGCCTCTGCCATACGCGTATTGCCCACGCCTGGCCAAACCCATACGCGTAATGCCCACTTTCATACGCGTATTGCGCATTTCCTCGCCCAACTCATACGCGTATCACATGTCTCATACGCGTATGCTACGCGTAACAATCCCCCATACGCGTACCACCAGAGACCAATTTACGTTCAAAATATCATCTTTTTCTCCCATACGCGTAAGGCTTCCCCCATACGCGTACCAACATCTCATACGCGTATTGCCTAGAGCCATACGCGTATGACCAAAGATCAGAATTCTCAGATCTGCAATGGCTTTTCCTGCTACGAGTTCTATTCGATCTAACCTTCCACAGTCCAAATTTACACAGAAACCACTCATATCGTCTAATCCGAATCATTCCCTATTCGATTTCACAACTCCTAACATTATCACATACAATTCCTACGAATTTCTTTCGATTATCACCCAATTTCGTTCATCAATTAATTCCACAACTCATTATAATCATCCAATTCAAAGGTAAATTAAAGGTCTATCACTACCCATGACATATTATCATATAATACCCGTCAATCAACGATAAACCCCCCTTACCTGAGTTAGTCCGGTAGCCTCTGAGTTCCAAGCTTCTCCTTCCTTCAACCTTCGTTCCCTGGTTCTCTTTTTGCTCTTTTCCACGTTCTGTCTCCTTTTCCTTTTTCACGTGAAAACCTTTTTCCAAAAATTGGGACTTTTTATGATTCCACTTATATACTCCAATAATATTATTCCACTAAATAATTATCCCAATAATTATTATTCCAAAATAATAATAATAATTCAAATATTCCAATTAAATTAATAAACATATTATTAATTTAATTTAAATAAATACATATTATTATCGGGGTGTTACATGAGCCACTTGTTTGCATATAGTGTGTGTGCTTGCTCTCTTGTGAATGCTTGTTTGCTGTTTATCTGTTGTTTCAACTTGCTGCCTGTGCGAGTTAGGATCTGTTTAGATACCTCAACCTAGGACCATTGTGGATTGCATGACAACTATTAGGCTCGAGTCAGTCTCCCTTTTAGTTTGTTATTTCCCGGTCTCTGGTTAGGAGAAAGTTTCTCCCCTGTTTAGGGGAACTATGTTGCCCTGATCCTCATACCAGATGAGGTACGTAGGCAGGAGATCGTGCGAGATCTCTCCGGGCACCCTTTTCCTTTTTTTTTGTGTGTTTGTTTGACGGCTAGCAGGCTCGAGTACCAGACTCCCTGTTAGCTTGTTTGTTCAACTTTTTTGTTGTTTTTGACGACTCAGCGTCCGTTTAACCTCTTGTTTGCTTGGAGTCTGATGTAAGTCCAGCGATTGGCAGTCGGTTTCCTGTGTTTGTTTGTGTGGAGTCTGACGTAAGTCCAGCGATTGGCGGTCGGTTTCCTGTGGGTGTTTGTGCGTTTGGAGTCTGATGTAAGTCCAGCGATTGGCATTTGGTTTCCTTGTTTGTGTTTGTTGTTTAGAGTCGGACGTAAGACCAGCCATTGGCAGTCTATTTCCATTTGTGTGTTTGTTTTGACGTCTCAGCGTCTGTGCGTGTGTTTTATTTTGGCGTGCGTGAGCCGAACTACGGTAGCTCTGATTCTCATTCCAGATGAGATACGTAGGCATAGGATGCGATATCCTAGCGATCCCGTTCCCCTCTTCTTCCATCTGTGTCTTATTCCAGTGTGTGTGTGCATTCTTTTGAGCATTATTTAGCAACCTTATTCTATTCTTTTGAGCGTGGATCCCGTCGAGTACGACGAACGTGAGGGGTGCTAATACCTTCCCCTTGCGTAACTGACTCCCGTACCCTGTAATCTCCGGTCGTAAGACCATTTCCTTTCCAGGTTTACTTCGAGCGTTTCCTTTCCCTCCTTTGGGATAAATAACGCACGGTGGCGGCTCTGTTTGTTTGTTTTTCCTGCCGGTTATTTTTCGCGGATGCGACAAGTAGCTTTCTAGCTTTCTATGTCGTTTGGATTTTATGTATTTTGGTAGCTTGCTTTTCCAATTGCTCCTCATACTACAGTTTTCATCTTGTTGTTTTGGATACGTTTGTTACAGCTTTTGGCCTCTTTTGTGGATAGTGATTAATTAATGGACAATGGGCCTATTGGACATGGATTAAAACTGGTTATGAATTAATTGGATTTGGTTTTAAAATGGATAATGGATTTAATAAAAATGGATATAATGGATTTAATGAAAATGGATATAATGGATTTGGATTTTAAAAAATGGATATTGGATAAATATTGGACATGGACAGGTGAATATGGATATGGGCCAAGCTTATGGGCTTAAGAACATGCTGGATTATTGTTGAAATGGGCTTAAAAAAAGGAAAAGAATGGGCTTAACAAAGAAAAGGAATGGACTTATTCTAAACCAAGAAAATGGCCCAATGGCGAAAAAAGAAGAAGGAAAATTTCACAAATTAAATTGAATTCTAAAATCGATTTGAAGTTGAAAAAAATATTAATGATTCCTGAAGTTAATCAAAAACTCAAGAAAATTAATTCTAACCTCAAGAATCAATTTTGAATTAAAATCAATTTGGAAAAAGGTTACGACACCATGATGAATGTATATACACTGAATTGATGAATCCCAATGACAAGACCTGTAAATCAGATTGAACCTTGGTTGAATGAAATGAATGAATGAATGTATCAATGCACCAAGAAACCTGTAACCAAGAATTAAATGGATGATTAAGAATGAACATGGATCCGAGGATAAAAATGAGGTATACAACCACATGGACCTCTGATTAACAAAATACGTGGCAAATCCTGATGATCAAGGCATGATCAATCTTGATCAAAATGCCTCAAAATCGAGCAATTTACCAAGCAAGTGAAAGCGTTCACCAATGTTATAAACCAAGGGATTATGGTTAGATTGCCTGATCCTCCTCAAACCGTGGATGAACCAAAATATCCACCAGGTGCAAGCATCAAGCCACAAATTCAAGTCACATGTTTCCGCATGTTGAACTATGCTTATGCAGATGAAATGAATGCTTAATGATATGCAAATGATTAGGGCTAGTGGCCTATATGATCAATGTGAAAGGTTGGGCGAATTTTGGGGTATGACACACCCCGACCACGCTCCCTTAGCTTTTTCTTGGGAAGAAAGTTGGAGTATTGAAGACTTCTCCAGCCGATTGAGATCCATGTGGCCCTTACTTACTCTATCGGCCGGATACCCAATCAAATATCTAATCTACGGAGTTATCCACGTTTGGCACACCTCCTCATCATTCTGCAGTCCTGAACCTTTGGTGATCCTTCGGGCCTGGGCTCATGTTGTTATAATGATGAGACAACCGTCGTGAGACTCTTATGATGATGAGACATTCGGTACAGACCATATACGAGACCATTTGGGTGGAGGGTGTCCTAGAAAGCTGCTTGGTTGATCGATTTTTCCTCCATGAGTCTGAACCTGGATCTGAGGGAGTTTGTCAATCGGTTTTTTTGAGTGTCCGGAGTCGAAACTTCTGGTCGTCCAAAATGTCATAGAACTAGATCCCGATCTAAGGACATTTGTTGGTGTCATTTATCAGCGGAGCAAGGCCGAAATGAACGGTCAATCAAAATCATATTAGATTTGGCAGATTTCACCACCGCGAAACTGAGATCTCGACTTCAGGGAACCTAGGTTCTTTCATCGAAGGTGTTTTTGGATTCAAATTTAAGAATCAAACTTGACCCTCGTTGAATCATAGGAATCAGAAGTCGATTTCCATAGACACAAATATTGTTTAGGTGTGGAACTAGAAATTGAGGAGATATGAAAGCTACGGTGGAGCAAAGCTTTGGCCGTTAATCCTTGATGTTGTATTGTGGATGGAAGGTTGCGGTTATGGTGCTTCTTGAACCAGAAGCATTGATCTTGAATCAATGTTGTTGGTCAGTGTCGATCACGTATCAGCATTGCTAATCTCTGATACAACGGTTCAGAGGAGGGGGTACTTGCAGGGTTCACACTCCAACACTCAAGTTAGTTTATGGTTCAAGATAACCGTAATAGGAGTGGAGAACAGAGATTATGTACCTGAACACCCTTTATGAAGGTATTTATACCTCGGGCTTGACGAAGTAGGTTGAATAAGTAGGCCTTGTGTTATTTGACATTTGGCCGATGGGGGCACTAGGTACTTAGACCTTTGACCGACATGAAACTAAATAAACAAATATATATATATATATATATATATATATATATATATATATATATATATATATATATATATATATATATATATATATATATATATATATATATATATATATATATATATATATATATATATATATATATATATATATATATATATATATATATATATATATATATATATATTGTAAGACCCTAATTTTGACCCTAAGATCCCTCATGTAATTCCATCATAAGCATTAACATTGGGATCATACCTTGGCATCCTCCTTACCCATTTTCATTGGGTTTATTTTGGGAGAGATCGCCAAGCACTTGGTGATTACATCATACTTGTATATTATCATTTTACTAACCAAAAAACCAAAAATATGTCTTTGTATTTGCCTAACTCTTTTGTAGGTAGGGCTTGATCTCATTGATTCATCAAGATCACATCTAGGGTTTGAGACCCTCATGAACAAAGAGCACAACCAAGAATTGATTCAATAATAGTTATGAACATCATATATGAGTCCCAATTTTATCTACATGTTATATTTATCAAGTTTGCTTCAAGATTTTGAGGGTGATTTGCCTTGGAAACCCTAGTTTGACAGGGTATCTTGAGTAACTTCTCCAACAAGCTATCTCACCAATTGATAAAATTTCTCAAGGGACACTTCAAAATTCATCATATTATGCATATATAATCTACCATGAGCCAAGGAAGTCAAGGGAATTGGAAATTAGCAAGTTGGTTGATGGTGGTTGGCCAGATGAATTCATCTAATCAAAACTGGGTCTCCCTAGACCCTGTCTCCTACAATTTTCATCATATGAAAATGATTCCAAAAGAAAATTTACTCTAAATGGCATTTTAAACAATTTTCATGTTTAGACCTAGAGCTAGTTTTGCTTGGAAAGTAAAATTTTATGTTGGAACATTATAGGTCATTTTGTCTAAACCCTAATTTGAAAGTCAACTTCCCAAGGCCATAACTTGCTCAATTTTTATGAGATTAAAGATTTCCAAGATGCACAATCAAATTCAATGTATCTACTTCAACTTTGATGTTTGGAGTGGGAGCTAATTCAACTTATTTGAACATGTGATATGAGGCTACATTATATGTAACTTTTGACCTATACCATTGATCAAGTGATTTTTCCAAACTTCAAAAATGCATAACTCTATCATTTCAAATCCAAATGGCATGAAATTGGTGACCATATTTAAGGTCTTTGAGATAGATACAACTTTTATGAAGACACTTTTCTCATTTGAAGCTCCCATAAAAAGTTAAGCAAGGTGGAATATTGAGACATATGGCTTGACACTTAGAAAAATTTTGATATGTCAAATTTTTCCAAACTTCCACCTCAAATTTCTCCAAGTTACAAGCTCCAAATGGAAAAGTGTTCAACATCAAACTTGTTCCTCTTGACCTCACCTTTCCAAAGAGCTTAAATTCATTCATTTTGGACTTGAAATGCATAGGCTGCGCATGGCTTAAACAGGCTGATATCATTTGGCGTGGATCAACTTCAAACATCAATGTTCAATTGCCTTGCATTCCAAGCTAGCTCCAACACATCTGATCATTCATTTTGGACTTCAAACCATCATTTCATGGGCCTATGCGCGCCCATACACCATGCTATCATCATTTTCCAAATTTGGAAGGTTGAAAAGAGTGTGCAAATATCACATGGATTTGGCTATATATACAGCTGCATTTGCTCAGAATTAACACACACATTGCGCCAACTTTGAATCCCCATTGAAAACCTCTCACTCTCATAGGATAACCCTGATAAATTCATTTGAATTTGAGCTTGAATCTCCACTGTTTTGGAATTCAATTCTCCAGGAATCCATTGCTTCTAAGCCTTTCTATTCCTCTCTGTCGCATTACGCGAAAAACCGGCGGGAAACGAAGAACAACAGAGCCGCCACCGTGCGTTATTTATCCCAAAAGAGGGAAAGGAAACGCTCGAAGTAAACCTAGGAAAGAACATGGTCTCGCGACCAAAGAGAATGGGATCGGGAGTCGGTTATGCGAAGGGAAGGTATTAGCACCCCTACGCATCCGTCGTACTCGACGGGATCCACGCACAAAAGGAAGGATAAATGGTTGCTAAAACGCTGCTCACGCACACACACACACTGGCTGAAAGGGACACAAGAAAACAAAACTGAAACTGACTCGGCAGGACATCGTATCCTGGGCCTACTTAGTCTATCAGGCATAGACATCAGAGTCGAAGTAGTTCGGACTGGGAGAACGACACATGCTCGCTAGGATATCGCATCCTATGCATACGTATCTCCTTTGGACGAAGGAGAATTAGAGCATTCGTAACTCGGCTGACACGCACACAAACAAACAACAGGCAAAGGCAAACGTGGAGCCCGAATGCCAATCACTGGACTTACATCAGCATCCGAACCAAAACACACACACACTGGAACCCAAATGCCACTCGATGGATTTACATCGGCTTCCAAGCACACAACAACGCAACAAGTTAATAGGGAGTCGGGGACTCGAGCCTATAACTGTCAAACACACACAAAAAGAAAAAAAGGCGCCCGGAGAGATCAGCTCAATCTCCTGCCTACATACTTCATCTGGTATGAAGATCAGGGCGATGTAGTTCCCTTACGCAGGGACAAAGGACCTAGCCTAACCAGATAACAGAGGGAGACACAACTAGGGAGACTACGACTCGAGCCTAGATGTTATCATGCAACTCATCCCTAAGTTAAGGTTTCTAGCTAACTGGCACAGGGAGCCAGCCTATCCTAAACATGACTTGCACAGGAAGCAAGCCACACACACACTTAACTTGCACAGGAAACAAGCCAAGTAAAACCTAACTTGCACAGGAAGCAAGTCTAAACTGACCCTAACTTGCACAGGAAGCAAGTCAAACAAACATACAAGCACAGGTAGCACACACTATACACAAACAATGGGCTCAAACAAGGTTAGGTTTTAGTCGAGGGGTCATATCAACCTCAACAAACAAACCACTGGAACTGGGTAAATGTTGCTCTTAACCTTGACATTGAGAGCCAAGGTGAAGCAGATGAAAGGAGATGAGGGGTGTGCCTCATTGCTCTTATCCCTGGCCAGGGAGAGCATTTGAATATCAGAAGGTGTGGGAGTTCAGAATGGGGGAACTCTCTCCACAAGTTAGACTCTATAGATCTTGGGCTTTTACTCACTATGCATCAACACAGGTAGCGTGAGCAATGTGAGTGACACACAGACTAGCAGGGGATAGGTTGCATATCCCTTGGGTTCTGCCAATTGCCTCTTCACTTAGGAGGACTTTGAGTATGTACAAGGACAAAATTTAAACACCCACAAACATTGCCTCTTAAGGAGGTCTTCAGACAGTTGCCTGGCCAAGTAACAGGCCAGGTCTTCCAGACTACATGAAGATTAGAAGTATACCTCAATGCAAATTGCTTAACAAGCAAAGCAAAGCAAAAGTTCACAAGGAACTGAGCAACTAAAAGCACCTGAAATAGTCAAGCAGACATTAGTATACAACTTCAAGATTAAAGCAGAAAGGAAACAGATCAACAGTCAATCATAAGCAAGGGAATGTGCAAGGCATAGGGCTCAAGGCATGTGAGCCAAGCAACCTACAAAACAAAACATGTTAGTCATGATAAACAAACACACATAACCAATTTATATTGGTCTCATTGGACAATTATTGGTCAGCCTGAAAACATGAACTCAAATGTGAGTAACAGGACCACTAGGACAAGCCTAGGGTCAAAAGAGAATGAGAAAATTAAAACAGCAAGTGGCAAGCATCCAACATCATGTTCAAACAATCAAGAAACAATACCAATTGGTTTCACATTCATATCAATCATCATCATCATTTCATGAACAATTTAGGTCAAGGTATTGCATTTAGAAGCTCATAGAAGTCAACAGCAAGACTTGAATCAAAAGCAATCTCAAACATTTCCAAAAATCACCAAATAAATCATGATCAATCACAACCCATAGCATGGTAAGCATGTCAAATTTCAACTCATTTGGACAAGTGGAAGGCAGTCAATGAAAATCAGAAAGGCAAGGCAATTTTGAACATGCTCAAAGAAGTCAACCAAACATGCATCAACTTGAAAAAATCATAAAACAGGGATGGCATATGATAAATGAATGGGACTAAAACCATGGCAAAGCTTAAGATGTCTAGTAATCATATACCAAATTCCATGTCCATCTAATAAAGTATGAGCATTTCACAAAACAAATGGGAGCAAGTGTCACAAAAAGTCAACATAAGACCAAACAGGGGACAAAAATCTCAATCAATTGGAAAATGCCATAAACAAATCCACAAAAACTCATATGTAAACTAGACATATACAAGCTCAATCATGCAAAAAATCAAAGCATTTTGAGGTCAATAGGCATAGCTATGAAAATCATCAAGTTGCACATCAATGGTGTGACACAAATTGTCACACCCTACTTCAAAAAATCAAAACTCAATGACCAGAAATGAGAAATTCATAAACTTTATACCAAAATCACCATGGATGTGTCTAGTTTGTGCACAAAAAATTTCAAGGCCATAGGATAAAGTGTCATCATTTCACAAAGGATTTGGTAAAAGGTACAAGATATGGATACATGTCACAATCCCTAATGCCAATTAAAAACCAACCATCCAAAAATTCTGGAAAAAATGTGATAAAATACTAGAGGTCATGATGAATCAGATGCAAAAAATCCCATGGAAATTGGATCAAGCATGATGAAGTTATGATTTTTGCAAGATGAGCATACAAAGATGAAATAATTAAATGACATAACATGTTTTAATGGGCCACATGCCACGCTGAATGGCAACTTTGTAAATAGCGGTTCCACTAATCAAAACTCTGCGTTTTGGGCCAGGGCAGGAAATAATCTGATTGGTCACTATGGGCTACAGTAGCATGCAGGGCACGTGAAGAAAGAAAAAATCTGGGAAACTCATGCATTCTAGGGTTCCATGTACAGTGAACAACATTCATCCCTTCCAATTCGATTCAAACAAATTTTTTTAGAAATTGAAATTAGATATACCAAAATGATCAGCAAGCTTCACTCATGCATAATCCATCATCCATTTTCATTAAAACAGGCCAAGCATTAAGAATCGAGTAAAAACATATTTCAACATCCAACTTAAAACCTAGATTTCTCCTAAACTACTCAATCATTTTCAACCATTCAAAGCTCAATGTGACCAGGGCAAGGAGATGTACACATGGCATAGCATGATTTAGAGAAAAAAATAAGTCGAATTCTTACTTGATTCTGAAGCAAATGATGAAACAGTCGTGTTTTGATGATGCCTTGCTGAAACAGTCACTCTACAGACCTCCAAATGATGAATGATGAAAAGGGTTTGGCTCAAGGAAGCTTGGAATGACACCAATCTCAAACTGCCATTGATGGTGCTTGAAGAAAACAGTCAAGCAAACAAGCTTTCCAGTTGGTGATTCAAACTTGAAATCAGCTCCAAATGGTGAGTATATGCTGTAGTAAGCAAGGCAATGTTGTGTGGTTGCAATTTGTTGACAGAATTTTTAGAAATGGAAGAAGATGAAAATTTGAGAGAGTGAGAATTCTGTGATATGGAGAGGCTGCTAGGGTTTTAGAATGACAGAAAATGAGTTAATATATGTCTGTTTAAGGTTCACTCAATGTATGCTAATCACAATTTAGTTGAAAAACGAAATTTGCTAATTGACCACTTTTGTTCAAATGGTGAGGTGTAATAGCTGTAGCACGAAAATTGGGCTTGCAACAAGTCTTAACCAACATTTCAGAACATATTTGCAAGGCCAAAGTGGTTAAAAATGATTAAATCAAAAGTTCACTTTTTCACCTTTCTTGAAAATTAATTCATGTAAGTGAAAAAAGGTCATTTTGATCTATGAGGTTTTGGTGCATGATGGTTACATTTTTGGAAAGAGGAGGTCAAATGTGACTTGTTGGAAAAAACCCCACCAAATTTGGCCAAATGGTTTGAGAGATATGGCCTTTTGAAGTTCAAGAATATTTGAAAATGAATTGATCATATCTTGCCAACCATACATGGGAATTGAGAGTTCTTGGACTTTTTGGAAATGGGAGAACAAGATCTTCAACTTTCATGTTGGGCAAAAATTCATTTGAAGCTTGTATCATGATGTAAGTTTAGGATCAAGAAGTTTCCATTTTTGGCAAATTCCAATTACAGGTCAACTTTCTATTTTTGGAAATTTCTTGTTTGGCTTCAAATTCTTCCATGATGGTGTTTGACATGTTACATGAGGCCTATTTGGACATTAATAAGCTCTCTCAAACCAAATCCCATCATCAAAACCATAAAATCAAACCCAGTTGACCAAGTTTGACTTTTTAGGGTTTCTGACTGACTGTGCATTGACTGATGACTTCTGAGCATCCAATCCTTGACCAAAACACTTCAAATGGATCCCCAAGTCATGTGAACATGTTGGACCAACCCTAGGGCCTTGGCTCAATGAGAATTGTGCTTGCTTGTTTGATTGACTGATCTCCTGATCAGTTTGACCTAATTCTCCTGATGATCTTGCACTTGGGCAAAAGGGACAATGCAATGCTATGCAGTGGACCATGTTATGTTATGACCTAATATGAGAATGTATGTACAATGATAGGTGCAAATTTGAGGTGCTACAGCTGCCCCTATTCAATCAGCTGGGAACCCGAATGGATGAGAGCAATGGCTGTCAGACTTTCAGGGTAAACAGGGATTGAATACCAAAGAACTGTAGAAATTTGCACTGACTGGATATAATACAAAAGGGACCACGTCATTTACCGATGACAACTGCATGACAACTTCAGAAAAGCAAAACCATTTACCGATGGTTGGAAACTGGGAACTTGATATTTACTGATATCAACTTCAGCAAGACCATTTACCGATGGCTGCTGGGAAACAACTTCTGAAAAATAAAACCATTTACCGATGGTTAAAACTTGATATTTACCGATATCAACTTCAGCAAGACCATTTACCGATAGCTGCTGGGAAAACAACTTTGATGTAAGAGGGAAGCAAGACCATTTACCGATGGTGGTTTCAGAGCAACTTGATATTTACCGATATCAACTTCAGCGAGACCATTTACCGATGGCTGCTGGGAAACAACTGGGAATTCGATATTTACCGATATCGAAGAAAACTGGGCCATTTACCGATGGCATCTCCGCTTGGGGAGGAACAAAATCTTTGTGGTGGAACCAGACAAAACGTTTACCGACGACTTCTAGGGGTCTTGATCTTATCAACAAGGAAACAAAGCAAGACCAGACATTTACCGATGACTGGGATGAGACTCGATGTTTACCGACATCGAAAGATGATGTTTACCGACATCAAAAGAAACGACCAGACATTTACCGATGACTAGGGATGAGGAATTTATTGGGGAGAGACAAACAAATATTCGCGACCGGAAACCAGATAGGACATTTACAGATGACTCTACTGGGGATTTCTAGCTAGGGAATTATCAGACATTTACCAATGACTGAGGGAAAGACTCGATGTTTACCGACATCGAAAGATAATGTTTACCGACATCAAAAAATGACCAGACATTTACCGATGACTGGGGTGAGACTCGATGTTTACCGACACCGAAGCAATGGTGTTTACCGACACCAAAAATGACCAGACATTTACCGATGACTGGGTGAGACTCGATGTTTACCGACACCGAAGCAATGGTGTTTACCGACACCAAACAAAGAAAACTCACGCGGGTGCTGACGTGACACTTACTGGTATCACAAGAAGGACATCTTAGATATGTCAAGGCAAGGCTGATCACTTACTGGGGATCTCACTGAGGAGCAACAAACTTTCTGTCACCATCGGGTGAGGCAATAAACCTCTGTGGGGGTATCAAATCTGAATACTGTCAAAGCCACTGTAGCAGACGTGTTATGCTGATGTTGAATAAAAATGATCCGCCTCTGCCGGGGATACAGTCTGATGGGGTTTCGAACACATGAATGCATATGTTTGAATTTTTCTATGGCGTAATGCTCCATATGGAATGGGAATGCTACGCAGTTTTGAGGATGCAATGATTACTACATGCAAAATGCAAAATGATGAGAACTCCGTCGGGGAATACACAGGACGACCGTGCTGAGAAATCTTCAACAAAATTCCGCTGGGGGAAACAAGGCAACTGCTGGGGAACCAATAATACAAATCCGCTAGGGGAAGACAAAGCAACTCGCTGGGGAGTAAGCAAACCACTTGCTATAGACAAAAGTAAATTGCTGGGGATATCCCAATCAATCCATAAGTAGGATAAACTCCGCTTGGGGGAAATAAACACTTCGCTGGGGAAGATAAACCAGGCAACTCTTCGGGGATAAGGCTCATGCAAACCTCAGATAAGATAAACTCTGCTTTGGGGAATATCTGTTACTCCGCCGGGGACGACCCACATAATTCACAAGTAGAATCAAGTCAGCTGGGGATGCAGGTATCGACCCGCTACTGAAACCTGTCGAATTTACTGGTAGGATGAACTCTGCTAGAGAAATGATTGCTTCGCTGGGGAAGACTTAACCAATCCATAGCTAGGAGAATAGCTCTGTTCTGGGAAATAACTGCTGGAGAATGTTCACAGGTGATGACCTGCAAAACGGAACAACAGATGCCCCAGGGGGTACGTGGACAAGATACGCTCAAGTGTCCTCAACATTCAAAATGATTTTCAAATGTTTTAATCTTTTGCACGTTATTGTTTAGCCTTCATGTTTTTAGATGCAATGTTTATCAAAAATTCGGACGTTTTTGCAAACAAAACAGTAAAAGTAAAAACAGGAGAGCAATTTATCTGAATAACGACTTTTATTGATTGAAAATGTGCCTGAAAAGGCAAATACATTGGGAAGCAATTCCTAGGAAGAGGTAATTGCGTACAAAAGGAAAATAAACTATCCTAATGGCAATGTGAACGCAGCATCCACTATTTCCCAACTCTGTTATAACTCATAGATCATCAATTTCCTCCCAATTCCTTGCTTTCTGAGAAAACTGACTGGACCGATCACAACCTTTGAGATGGCAGCTGACGAAGCGTGACGAAGTACAGATGACTCAGACTGTAGTCTTCGCTTTAATCCCTCTTTTGGCTGGATCGCCCTTTCGGGTTTTCAATCCACCGGGATACCCATTTTTGCCTAAGCCGCCCTTGCGGGTTTTCGACTTACCGGGTGTACAATTTTCTTTCATTTTATCCCTAATTTTTGCCCGAACCTTTTCTTTCTGTTTTTTGGTTCGCCGGGATGCCCATTTTTGCCTGGACTCTTTTATTCTTTTTGTCCAGCGGGTCTATTCATGCGAAGTATTTTTTGACTACATCTGAGTTGACAGGGGAAGGAAAATCTTCACCATCCATAGTTGTAAGCATCAAGGCTCCACCAGAGAAGACCTTCTTCACAACATATGGACCTTCATAATTAGGAGTCCACTTGCCCCTGTTATCTGTACCGGGAGGGAGGATCCTCTTCAACACCAGATCACCAGTTTGAAATGTCCGAGGACGCACTCTCTGATCAAAGGCTCGCTTCATCCTTCTCTGATACAACTGCCCATGGCACACAGCTGCTAACCGTCTTTCTTCGATAAGGCTTAACTTATTAAACCTTGTACGAATCCACTCGGCTTCGTCCAGCTTGACATCCAATAATACTCTCAGAGAAGGGATCTCCACTTCAACAGGTAGGACTGCTTCCATACCATACACAAGGGAGTAAGGGGTTGCCCCGGTCGACGTACGTACTGAGGTACGGTACCCATGCAAAGCGAAAGGCAACATTTCATGCCAATCCTTGTACGTAACGACCATCTTCTGCACAATCTTCTTGATATTCTTGTTAGCTGCCTCTACAGCACCATTCATCTTCGGTCTGTAAGGAGAAGAATTGTGATGTTCGATCTTGAAATCTCTGCACAGTTCTTTCATCATCTTGTTGTTGAGATTTGAACCATTGTCAGTGATGATTCTCTCAGGGACTCCATAACGACAGATGATTTCCTTCTTGATGAAACGGGCAACCACTTGTTTGGTAACGTTGGCAAAAGAAGCTGCTTCTACCCACTTGGTGAAGTAATCAATCGCAACCAAGATGAAGCGATGTCCATTCGAAGCAGTTGGCTCAATCTTCCCAATCATGTCGATGCCCCACATGGCGAACGGCCAAGGCGAGTTCATGACATTCAACGGGCTTGGTGGTACATGCACCTTATCAGCATAAATTTGACATTTATGGCACTTCCGAGCATACTTGAAGCAATCGGATTCCATAGTCATCCAGTAGTAGCCGGCTCTCAACAATTTCTTAGACATTGCATGACCACCAGCATGTGTACCAAACGAACCCTCGTGCACTTCTTGCATTAACATGTCTGCTTCGTGTCTATCCACGCATCTGAGCAGAACCATGTCAAAGTTCCTTTTATACAACACATCATCCTGATTCAAGTAAAAGCTTCCAGCTAGCCTTCTCAGGGTCTTCTTATCATTCTTCGACGCACCCTCAGGATATTCTTGAGTCTTGAGGAAATTCTTGATATCATAGTACCACGGCTTCTCATCGATCGCAACAGACTCGGCTGCAAACACATACGCAGGCCTCTCGAGTCGATTCACCGCAACATGTGGCACATGATTCCACCAATGAACCTTTATCATGGAAGATAAAGTAGCCAAAGCATCAGCCATCTGATTCTCATCCCGGGGGACATGATACAACTTCACCTTCTTGAAGAACGTCAGTATTCTTCTGGTGTAATCTCCATATGGAATCAAATGCGGCTGGTTCGTATTCCAATCTCCATTGACCTGATTGATCACTAGAGCTGAATCTCCAAATATGTCAAGTGTTTTGATCCTCAGATCAATGGCTTCTTCTATCCCCATGATACAAGCCTCATACTAAGCTTCATTGTTGGTGACGTCAAAAGTCAACCTGGCAGAAAAAGGTATATGAGCACCTTTGGGATTGATCAACACTGCCCCAATACCATTACCGTTCATATTCACAGCCCCATCAAACATCAGTGTCCACTTGTCATCAGGATCCGGTCCTTCCTCGACAGGTGGCTCCTCACAATCTTTCGCCTTCAGATACATGATGTCTTCATCAGGGAATTCAAACATCATAGGCTGATAATCGTCGATCGGTTGCTCGGCAAGGTAGTCTGACAGAATACTACCTTTGATGGCCTTCTGTGACGTGTACTGAATGTCATATTCTGTTAAGATCATTTGCCATCGAGCAACGCGCCCAGTGAGAGCCGGCTTCTCAAAGATGTACTTTACTGGATCCATCTTAGAAATCAACAAAGTAGTATGGTTCAACATATACTGCCTTAGTCGGCGAGCAGCCCAGGCCAAAGCACAACAAGTTTTCTCGAGCAGTGAATATCTTGTTTCACAGTCGGTAAACTTTTTGCTTAGGTAGTATATGGCATGCTCTTTTCGACCAGACTCGTCATGCTGCCCCAATACACACCCCATCGAGTTCTCGGTAACTGATAGGTACATTATCAATGGTCTCCCAGGAACTGGAGGAATCAGGATTGGAGGGTTCTGTAAATACTCTTTGATCTTGTCAAAAGCTTTCTGACAGTCATCATTCCACTTGATCGCCTGATCCTTTCTGAGTAGTTTGAAAATTGGTTCACATGTGGCAGTTAGGTGAGATATGAACCTTGCAATGTAGTTCAACCTCCCTAAAAACCCACGGACTTGCTTTTCCGTCTTTGGTTCAGGCATCTCTTGAATAGCTTTGACTTTAGCTGGATCGACCTCAATCCCTTTCTCACTGACAATGAAGCCTAACAGCTTCCCTGATCTCACTCCAAACGTACACTTGTTCGGATTCAGCCTCAGCTTGAACTTGACCAACCTGTCAAACAACTTCTGCAGATTTACCAAGTGCTCCTCCTCTGTCTGCGACTTCGCAATCATATCATCCACGTACACTTCAATTTCTTTGTGCATCATGTCATGAAAGAGAGTCGTCATTGCCCTCTGATAGGTAGCACCGGCATTCTTAAGCCCAAATGGCATCACTTTGTAGCAGAACGTGCCCCAAGGTGTAATGAATGTCGTCTTTTCCATGTCCTCTGGCGCCATCTTGATCTGGTTGTAGCCCGAGAAACCGTCCATGAAAGAGAATACCGAGGATTGAGTCGTATTATCAACCAATACATCAATGTGAGGTAATGGGAAATCATCTTTCGGACTCGCTCTGTTCAGATCCCGGTAATCGACACACATCCTGACTTTGCCATCCTTCTTTGGCACGGGAACAATGTTGGCCACCCACGGTGGATATCTGGTAACAGCCAGGAAAACTGCATCCCACTGCTTCTGAACCTCTTCCTTGATCTTGACAGCCATATCAGGACCAGTTCTGCGAAGCTTCTGCTTGACCGACGGACACTCTTCTCTAAGAGGTAACCGATGCACCACAATGTCTGTATCCAACCCAGGCATGTCTTGATATGTCCAGGCGAATATTTCCACATATTCTCTCAGCATCTCAATTAACCTCCTCTTGACAGAGCCTTCTAAAGCAGCCCCAATCTTGATCTCTCTTCTGGCGTCCTCAGTACCCAGGTTAACAATCTCCAACTCCTCCTGATGAGGTTGGATGACCCTTTCCTCTTGCTTCAGTAGTCTGACCAATTCTGCAGGGAGTTCACAGTCTTCCTCACTCTCCTCTTCAGCTTGGTAGACAGGATTATTGAAGTCATATGGAGCCATAACAGAGTCGTTCACAGTGGATGCCAAAATATCACTTCTGCATGTTTAATGTTTTGTTTTTAGAAAAAGATTTCAATAAAGTCACAAAAAACAAAAACATTGCCATTTTTATTTTTTTGAAAAAAGCGAAAGCAAAAATAGAAAGACAAAGATCTCAAAATTTGATTGCAAAACGTCCTTTATTTCTGATAATCATTTAAACATGATGAGGCCCTACAATGAACCACTACGCCTTGGGCAGAACGTAGGGTTTTCATGCAAAATGAAAAAAACAAAAGGAAATTACTCTGTCAGAAGAGTAACTTGGACCACTTCTTCAGGCGTCCAATTGTTGATAGACTCCCCTGGTGCGCACGGGCGGACCCAGACGTCTATATTGCAGTCACAGTCTTCACCATCAGTAGCAAAGACATCTCCATGGTTCATCAGCCCGGCGCTGGTAAAGGTGCTCGGACCCACACTATGTTCTGCCTGAAGAGGCTCAAAACCGATTCCAAACTTGTCTTCCTTAACCGGCAAGTCAACCATCTTGCCCCAGCCCTCAGCTCTTCCGGAGTCAACCACCTCCTTAGCCTGCTTATAGGATGCAATCGAAGCACCTGGCTTCCTCTGCTCAGCACAAGCTACCCTCTCAAGCGCCACAGTCTCGAATGCCTGGCACAGTGTTTCATGGATCTCGCCATCTACCTCGACATACTTGAACGAGGATCGGTGACTTACCAGAATCTCTTCTTCGCCACACACGGTCACAATCTGACCGTTCCAGACATATTTGAGCTTTTGGTGGAGAGTCGACGAGACTGCCCCAGCTGCGTGTATCCATGGACGCCCCAACAAGCAGCTATAAGCGGGCTGAATGTCCATCACATAGAAGATTACATCAAAAACTTCCGGACCTATTTTCACCGGCAAGGTAACTTCACCAAACACAGACCGTTTGGATCCGTCAAATGCACGCACAATGAGGTCACTGGGAGTGAGCACGACTCCCTCAACATCAATCTTCTTCAGAATTTGTTTGGGCAGGACATTCAGGGACGACCCGGTGTCTACCAGTACGTGAGACAGAACAGCACCTTTGCACTCCATAGTGATGTGCAAAGCTTTGTTATGATTACGACCCTCAGGCGTCAGGTCCAGGTCAGTGAAACCTACACCATGCCTGGTGCTTACGTTGGCTAGCACACCCTCCAGTTGGTTGACGGAGATCTCTTGCGGTACGTATGCCATGTTCAACATCTTTAGCAAGGCATCACGATGTGCTTCTGAACACAACAGCAAAGAGAGTATTGAAATCTTGGACGGAGTCTGATTGAGCTGATCTACAATCTTGTAGTCACTCTTCTTGATAATCTTCATAAATTCCTCAACGTCCTTTTCAAATGAACCCTCAGCCTCCTTCTGAGCCGGTTCCTCGTCAACCATAGCTTGTTTACCCTTAGCCCTAGCAGATGCCTCAGCATTAGCATCTCTCAATGGCTGAGGAGCAAACAGTCGTCCACTCCTGGTAAAACCTCCTGGTCCTCCAACATTGTCCACCACAGGACTTGCCACCACAGGAGTTCTTACCGGTGCACTGATCGTCACAGGCGCTTGATTTGCTGGCCTTATCTGATTGTCACCCCTCCGATTGCTGCGATAGGCATTGTCATACTTCCAAGGAACAGCCCTACTATTTTCAACTTGTCTTCTGCCAGACGCCACAATAGTAGCCGGAGCATTGATGGTTACCGGAGCAGGAATAGTAACCGGCGCAGGAATGGTAACTGGAGCACTGCTTGCTGCTGATGTACCAACAACCCTCTGTCCTCGTCCTTCAGACGGCTTGAAGTAGATGGTGACAGTAGACACTGACCCATTATCTTTAACAGCCCGACTGAACTGGAGACAACCTTCATCAATTAATCTCTGAATACCAGTCCTTAACTGGTCACAACCATTAATAGCTTCAGCACAGCCCAAACATCCTTCGTCACAGCCCGGGTAGACACCCCCTTTCAACAGACGGTCCTTCACAACTGATAATGAAGTTTGAACATCCTCAACATTATCAACCAGATTTCCAGCTTCTCCGTCTTCAATACTGTTTACCCTATGCCCACCATGCTGAGGCATAGGATTGTTCACCACATTAGGTACCGGAGCAAAGTTGATCGCCTTGGCATCGATCAAATCTTGTACCTTGTGCTGGAAAGCCCGGCATCTCTCAGTATGATGGCCGGGTGCCCCAGAATGAAAGTCACAGCGGACGCTCGCATCATAACCAGGAGGCAACACTGTTGGAGTAGCCATGGTATGCAATTCAACAAACCCTAACCGGAGTAGTTCGGGCAGTAATTCGGCGTACGTCATGGGCAGTGGGTCAAACCTTCTATCAGCCTGCAACCTTTGTCTTGGCTGATAAGGACGTTGCTGCTGTTGTTGTTGTTGTTGCTGTTGCGGTTGTTGAACTCTTTGTTGTTGTTGACGAGGTTGAGGTGCAGGAATAGTCACTGCAGCAACCGGACGATACTGTTCTCTATTTACACTTCCTCTGTACACACCCCCTCTGTGTTGTACAGCATTGGTCTCTCCTTCTCTACGGCGAGGTGCCCCAGAGAAGGGTTTCTTCGACGAAGAAGAACCCGCATCATGAATCCTACCGGCCTTGATCAGACTTTCGGTTCTCTCGCCACAGATGACGACATCAGAAAAACTTCTGAATGGGCAGCTTCCCATCCGGTCCATATACACACCTTGAAGAGTGCTGATAAACATGTCGGTCAACTCCCTTTCCAGCATAGGGGGTTGAACTCTCGCAGCAAGCTCGCGCCATCTCTGGGCGTACTCTTTAAAGCTCTCATTGTTTTTCTGACACAGACTCTGCAGCTGAGTCCGGGTCGGAGCCATATCCATATTATGCTTGTACTGTCTGAGGAATGCTTCACCCAAATCCCTCCAGCATCGGATTGAATCCCGCTTCAACTCCATATACCAGTCCAAAGATGCCCCAGATAGGCTGTCTTGGAAAAAGTACATCCACATCTTCTCATCATCAGTGTATGCGGAGATTTTTCTGTAGTATGCCTGCACATGGGTGCGAGGGCAGGAGGTACCGTTGTATTTATCAAATGACGGTGCCTTGAATTTGTGCGGGATTCTCAGACCTTCAACCAATCCCATGTTTGTAACATCAAAACCGAGGGAGTTTTGACATTCCATCGCCCGGATTTTCTCAGCAAGGGCCTCAACTTTACGATCTCTCGCATCATTTCTACCCAGAATATCTTCGTCTTCACTGAGTAAGGTAAACATATCCTCTTGTCTGTCAACAATCGGAATTCTGTTACGGGCCGGAGCATGGATGACTCTGGCATTAGCAGCATCTGGAGCAATAGGTTGACCATCAACTCGAATACCCCTCAACTCTTCACCTACAGCATAGTTGTTGACAGGAATAGCAGCAGCAGGAGTGTCAGTAACTGGGTTTCCTTCTTGCAGAGGTGGATTGACTGGTGGCAGTGCAGCTTCTTGCCTCTGAACCAGAGCTCGGAGTTCTTCTTGTCCTTGCGCAACCCCTTGCATCATGTGAATGAATTGGGCCATGTTAGCCCTCATCTCAGCTAACTCGGCTTGTACTTGATCCATATTCCGTTGATGGTTGAGTCTCGTTGAGTAGCGGTGCGGTCTTTGATCAGCTATCCTGCCTGGACACAGGAATCAAAGTGAGAAGACGGCACAAGAACACCTGTTATGCAAATGATATGAATATGATGTTAAATGATGTATGATGCACATGATATGCTCATTTCTCAAGCATTCAAAGAGCCTGACCCATCCTCAGAAGATGGCAACCTACAGCAACAAGAGAACAATACAGATACAGGGAAAAATGAGAACAACAGGGAAATACTGACAACCTTATCTATAAATAAGATCAATACAACCAAGTCAACAGAATATTCGAATAAACAGAGTACAAAGAAATGAATCCCATCCAACAAGCCTGGAGGTGATTCTCAACAAAAAAGATCCAAAAGACGGAGTACAAGCAAATGAATCCCATCCAACAGGCCTGGAGGTGATTCTCAACAAAAAAGATCCCAGAGACGGAGTACAAACAAATGAATCCCATCCAACAAGCCTGGAGGTGATTCTCAATAAATACATCAAAGATATAAACTAAGACAGACGGTCTTCCGGAATGAGGGTCTTCAGGTAATGGCACTGGTCTATCAACAGTGTGCATTCTGAACATTCTGATAAAGGGGTGATCTTCTCCTTCAATTGTCTTCTAAGCTCCAAGACTTCTCTTCCAAGATAATCCTCTGATTTCTGTCTTAAGTCTACCTCCTTCTTCAACTGGACGTCTTTGTCTTTAAGTTGCTTCTCCAAGTCTCTGATCTTCTTTTGATAGTTGACTTCTGCTCTCTGCAGTCTCAGGCACTCCCTATGCTCTTCATCCAACATGGATTCCATCTCCTCATATGATCTCTTCTTACCCCTTGCTCTGCTAGCATCCTCTCCTTGCACTTCCCTGAGTTGATGGGCCAAGTGCAACCTATCAGCTTTGGCTTTGTACAACTCCATCTGGGTGTCCTGCTCCTTCTCTCTCAAACGGCGACTCTCCATCAGAGCTTGCTTATAGTGCTCAGCAGGCACACTATCAGCAAGAACCAAAGGTGGTTGTTCCTGCAACGGCTCCATCCTATCGTAGGGTAGCAATAAAGTTTCCACTCTCTTCTTTACCCAATCGGTGTAATCGGGCATTGCAATGGCAAACTTCTTCCCTAATACGGATCCATCCTTCACTCCAACAGATCTCCAAGCTCTTCCTATCTGCTCCAATCTAGACAGGTCACTCTGCTTCTCAAAATACACACTTTCAACTATCTCAGCTTCAAGTGGTCTTCTACTCATAACAAACCCTAACTGGCGAAGAAACAGAACTGGATTATAATTTATGCAACCCTTGGTCCCCACGAGTGGCACGTTCCGGAATTCTCCACAGCTCATGATAACATTCCGTACGTCCATCCGGTACGACTGCCATCTGATGTCATAGGAAGTGAGCGACATGACCCTCTGAGTCCACTTAAGAGTGCTCTGGGTATCCACAAAGGGTCCACTGACGGGCAGGAGGGACATAAACCATCTGAACAGGAGAGGTAGGCAGCACCTGATGGCTCCACCCTTACCATGCCTATTGTGAATGGCATAATAAGTATCAGCTAGTAAGGTGGGGACCGGATTCCCTCCAATGAAGATAGTGATAGCAGCATAGTCAATGAAATTGGGCATGCTTGGGAATAGGACGATCCCATAGATCATGGCAGCTAGCTGTGCGTGAAAAACTTCCCAATTCCCCTTATCTGCTTCATCTCTAGCTGCTCTCAAAAGAAACTTCAATGGCAGACCCACAACTTCCCCACAGGGCTTCCAATTATCACAAACTTCCTTGACACTCAACCGGAGAGCTCTGGCAATAACTCTGAAGTCAACCTCTTTTGGGACGTCCAAAAAAGGAATCTGATGCTGAATCGGGATGCTCATCAGGATAGAGTACTCCTCGAGAGTAGGCGCCAACTGATAATCTTGAAAGGTAAAGCATCTGAGCTCCGGGTCATAGAACTGAAGAAGTGTCTGCAGAGGTACCGGATCAACTACCGTCTTCAACACTGTCAAAATATCTCCATACTGCCCAACGAAACTCTTCAGTCGATCATCAGTCACAAGACTACCCAACTCGATCAATGAAGTCAATGGCTCACGATGAAAACTGTAGGAACAGGTCTTCCGCTTCGGCTCTGGGACTGTTGCCATCTCTGTCAGTAGATCAATCTCTGGAATGTACCTGAGAAATGATATGCATGCAGAGATTAGTTTCTTTTTTTCTTTTCTTTTTTTTTTCTCTTTTCTTTTTTTTTATTGCGTTTCTTTTGAAAAATAAATATGCTATGATGCAAATGATGCAGACTGGACTGGCTGGTTGTGCAAACTCTGATCACTAGGTCGAAGCTTCAGTCTAAACTCTGAACCCAAATCCAACTTGAAAACCCAAGGTCGACTGAATACACTGTTGTCTGAACCCAAAGTCACCAACAGAACCAAAAGTCACCAACAGTACCTGTGATAATGAACCCTTCCCCACTCACGGGTGTAGTCTAGGCCAGGGTAAGGTCGAGAGAAACGCAGCATAAATAACCTTTCGCAGAATACCATCATATACACACCCGAAGTATGTAACGACGATATCCCACCAGGGTCTGAACTGCTCGTGATATCAATGTTCCGCTAAGTGGCGCAATACCACCCGCTTCCCATGAATCACTCTATTCCTAATCATCCTAGATTTCACTCATGGTCTGGGTATTGGACCTTTTACCTCAACTGACTCCCACCCCACAAAGAAAAACAGACAACCAACCAGGCAGAATGAATAATGAATATGAATGCAAACATTAATGCACACAATCAATGCAAACAATAAATGAAATGAACAAATAATGAATGCAATAAATAAACACAACACAAAGCAACCAAAACCCTAACCTAGAGAGCGCTAGGAGAGACTCGCTCAGGGAAGATGGACCAGCACAGGTCAACTTCTCTTTTATCCCCAGCAGAGTCGCCAGCTGTCGCATTACGCGAAAAACCCGCGGGAAACGAAGAACAACAGAGCCGCCACCGTGCGTTATTTATCCCAAAAGAGGGAAAGGAAACGCTCGAAGTAAACCTAGGAAAGAACATGGTCTCGCGACCAAAGAGAATGGGATCGGGAGTCGGTTATGCGAAGGGAAGGTATTAGCACCCCTACGCATCCGTCGTACTCGACGGGATCCACGCACAAAAGGAAGGATAAATGGTTGCTAAAACGCTGCTCACGCACACACACACACTGGCTGAAAGGGACACAAGAAAACAAAACTGAAACTGACTCGGCAGGACATCGTATCCTGGGCCTACTTAGTCTATCAGGCATAGACATCAGAGTCGAAGTAGTTCGGACTGGGAGAACGACACATGCTCGCTAGGATATCGCATCCTATGCATACGTATCTCCTTTGGACGAAGGAGAATCAGAGCATTCGTAACTCGGCTGACACGCACACAAACAAACAACAGGCAAAGGAAAACGTGGAGCCCGAATGCCAATCACTGGACTTACATCAGCATCCGAACCAAAACACACACACACTGGAACCCAAATGCCACTCGATGGATTTACATCGGCTTCCAAGCACACAACAACGCAACAAGTTAATAGGGAGTCGGGGACTCGAGCCTATAACTGTCAAACACACACAAAAAGAAAAAAAGGCGCCCGGAGAGATCAGCTCAATCTCCTGCCTACATACTTCATCTGGTATGAAGATCAGGGCGATGTAGTTCCCCTACGCAGGGACAAAGGACCTAGCCTAACCAGATAACAGAGGGAGACACAACTAGGGAGACTACGACTCGAGCCTAGATGTTATCATGCAACTCATCCCTAAGTTAAGGTTTCTAGCTAACTGGCACAGGGAGCCAGCCTATCCTAAACATGACTTGCACAGGAAGCAAGCCACACACACACTTAACTTGCACAGGAAACAAGCCAAGTAAAACCTAACTTGCACAGGAAGCAAGTCTAAACTGACCCTAACTTGCACAGGAAGCAAGTCAAACAAACATACAAGCACAGGTAGCACACACTATACACAAACAATGGGCTCAAACAAGGTTAGGTTTTAGTCGAGGGGTCATATCAACCTCAACAAACAAACCACTGGAACTGGGTAAATGTTGCTCTTAACCTTGACATTGAGAGCCAAGGTGAAGCAGATGAAAGGAGATGAGGGGTGTGCCTCATTGCTCTTATCCCTGGCCAGGGAGAGCATTTGAATATCAGAAGGTGTGGGAGTTCAGAATGGGGGAACTCTCTCCACAAGTTAGACTCTATAGATCTTGGGCTTTTACTCACTATGCATCAACACAGGTAGCGTGAGCAATGTGAGTGACACACAGACTAGCAGGGGATAGGTTGCATATCCCTTGGGTTCTGCCAATTGCCTCTTCACTTAGGAGGACTTTGAGTATGTACAAGGACAAAATTTAAACACCCACAAACATTGCCTCTTAAGGAGGTCTTCAGACAGTTGTCTGGCCAAGTAACAGGCCAGGTCTTCCAGACTACATGAAGATTAGAAGTATACCTCAATGCAAATTGCTTAACAAGCAAAGCAAAGCAAAAGTTCACAAGGAACTGAGCAACTAAAAGCACCTGAAATAGTCAAGCAGACATTAGTATACAACTTCAAGATTAAAGCAGAAAGGAAACAGATCAACAGTCAATCATAAGCAAGGGAATGTGCAAGGCATAGGGCTCAAGGCATGTGAGCCAAGCAACCTACAAAACAAAACATGTTAGTCATGATAAACAAACACACATAACCAATTTATATTGGTCTCATTGGACAATTATTGGTCAGCCTGAAAACATGAACTCAAATGTGAGTAACAGGACCACTAGGACAAGCCTAGGGTCAAAAGAGAATGAGAAAATTAAAACAGCAAGTGGCAAGCATCCAACATCATGTTCAAACAATCAAGAAACAATACCAATTGGTTTCACATTCATATCAATCATCATCATCATTTCATGAACAATTTAGGTCAAGGTATTGCATTTAGAAGCTCATAGAAGTCAACAGCAAGACTTGAATCAAAAGCAATCTCAAACATTTCCAAAAATCACCAAATAAATCATGATCAATCACAACCCATAGCATGGTAAGCATGTCAAATTTCAACTCATTTGGACAAGTGGAAGGCAGTCAATGAAAATCAGAAAGGCAAGGCAATTTTGAACATGCTCAAAGAAGTCAACCAAACATGCATCAACTTGAAAAAATCATAAAACAGGGATGGCATATGATAAATGAATGGGACTAAAACCATGGCAAAGCTTAAGATATCTAGTAATCATATACCAAATTCCATGTCCATCTAATAAAGTATGAGCATTTCACAAAACAAATGGGAGCAAGTGTCACAAAAAGTCAACATAAGACCAAACAGGGGACAAAAATCTCAATCAATTGGAAAATTCCATAAACAAATCCACAAAAACTCATATGTAAACTAGACATATACAAGCTCAATCATGCAAAAAATCAAAGCATTTTGAGGTCAATAGGCATAGCTATGAAAATCATCAAGTTGCACATCAATGGTGTGACACAAATTGTCACACCCTACTTCAAAAAATCAAAACTCAATGACCAGAAATGAGAAATTCATAAACTTTATACCAAAATCACCATGGATGTGTCTAGTTTGTGCACAAAAAATTTCAAGGCCATGGGATAAAGTGTCATCATTTCACAAAGGATTTGGTAAAAGGTACAAGATATGGATACATGTCACAATCCCTAATGCCAATTAAAAACCAACCATCCAAAAATTCTGGAAAAAATGTGATAAAATACTAGAGGTCATGATGAATCAGATGCAAAAAATCCCATGGAAATTGGATCAAGCATGATGAAGTTATGATTTTTGCAAGATGAGCATACAAAGATGAAATAATTAAATGACATAACATGTTTTAATGGGCCACATGCCACGCTGAATGGCAATTTTGTAAATAGCGGTTCCACTAATCAAAACTCTGCGTTTTGGGCCAGGGCAGGAAATAATCTGATTGGTCACTATGGGCTACAGTAGCATGCAGGGCACGTGAAGAAAGAAAAAATCTGGGAAACTCATGCATTCTAGGGTTCCATGTACAGTGAACAACATTCATCCCTTCCAATTCGATTCAAACAAATTTTTTTTAGAAATTGAAATTAGATATACCAAAATGATCAGCAAGCTTCACTCATGCATAATCCATCATCCATTTTCATTAAAACAGGCCAAGCATTAAGAATCGAGTAAAAACATATTTCAACATCCAACTTAAAACCTAGATTTCTCCTAAACTACTCAATCATTTTCAACCATTCAAAGCTCAATGTGACTAGGGCAAGGAGATGTACACATGGCATAGCATGATTTAGAGAAAAAAATAAGTCGAATTCTTACTTGATTCTGAAGCAAATGATGAAACAGTCGTGTTTTGATGATGCCTTGCTGAAACAGACACTCTACAGACCTCCAAATGATGAATGATGAAAAGGGTTTGGCTCAAGGAAGCTTGGAATGACACCAATCTCAAACTGCCATTGATGGTGCTTGAAGAAAACAGTCGAGCAAACAAGCTTTCCAGTTGGTGATTCAAACTTGAAATCAGCTCCAAATGGTGAGTATATGCTGTAGTAAGCAAGGCAATGTTGTGTGGTTGCAATTTGTTGACAGAATTTTTAGAAATGGAAGAAGATGAAAATTTGAGAGAGTGAGAATTCTGTGATATGGAGAGGCTGCTAGGGTTTTAGAATGACAGAAAATGAGTTAATATATGTCTGTTTAAGGTTCACTCAATGTATGCTAATCACAATTTAGTTGAAAAACGAAATTTGCTAATTGACCACTTTTGTTCAAATGGTGAGGTGTAATAGCTGTAGCACGAAAATTGGGCTTGCAACAAGTCTTAACCAACATTTCAGAACATATTTGCAAGGCCAAAGTGGTTAAAAATGATTAAATCAAAAGTTCACTTTTTCACCTTTCTTGAAAATTAATTCATGTAAGTGAAAAAAGGTCATTTTGATCTATGAGGTTTTGGTGCATGATGGTTACATTTTTGGAAAGAGGAGGTCAAATGTGACTTGTTGGAAAAAACCCCACCAAATTTGGCCAAATGGTTTGAGAGATATGGCCTTTTGAAGTTCAAGAATTTTTGAAAATGAATTGATCATATCTTGCCAACCATACATGGGAATTGAGAGTTCTTGGACTTTTTGGAAATGGGAGAACAAGATCTTCAACTTTCATGTTGGGCAAAAATTCATTTGAAGCTTGTATCATGATGTAAGTTTAGGATCAAGAAGTTTCCATTTTTGGCAAATTCCAATTACAGGTCAACTTTCTATTTTTGGAAATTTCTTGTCTGGCTTCAAATTCTTCCATGATGGTGTTTGACATGTTACATGAGGCCTATTTGGACATGAATAAGCTCTCTCAAACCAAATCCCATCATCAAAACCATAAAATCAAACCCAGTTGACCAAGTTTGACTTTTTAGGGTTTCTGATTGACTGTGCATTGACTGATGACTTCTGAGCATCCAATCCTTGACCAAAACACTTCAAATGGATCCCCAAGTCATGTGAACATGTTGGACCAACCCTAGGGCCTTGGCTCAATGAGAATTGTGCTTGCTTGTTTGATTGACTGATCTCCTGATCAGTTTGACCTAATTCTCCTGATGATCTTGCACTTGGGCAAAAGGGACAATGCAATGCTATGCAGTGGACCATGTTATGTTATGACCTAATATGAGAATGTATGTACAATGATAGGTGCAAATTTGAGGTGCTACACTCTCCTGCAAGCAAGTGAAGTGAAGCCAAGCACAATTCAGATCAAGATCTAACCAGTTCAGACCTCCATTGAAGGTAATTTGCTGAAATTTTAAACTCTTCGATTCTCTTAAATTGTTGCTCAATTCCGTTGATTCTTGAGTTGTCTGAAGTCCTACCAATGTAGGCAAGAAGATTGAGTTGCTTTGAGGCCAAATCGAAGCAACTCAAATCATGAACCTCATTTTTCAATTCCACATATCTCTTAATATATTTAGAATTGGAGGAATTGGAGGTGATATTCGTGCTCAGTGATGTTTTTTCTTTAAGATCATGTCCCTGTTTATTATTTTGGTGATGGTTCATCTTAACCAGACCGGTGGAGCTCGCCAGGGAAGATGACCGAAGCTATGGCTCCGGTGATGAGGTGTCTCACCTCTGAACCACTTGATCCAAGTCCCACGTTATAATCTGGAGCGTTGATGTTGATTACTTCATTTGCCACGCGGTTGACTAGGACATTGGTGGAACGCGCGTTTTGGATCATCAGATCTGCCACCTCAATTAATGAGGGAGGTCTGATGGTCCACGTAATTTAGCATTTTCTGAATTTTATTTTTATTCCATTTTCTTCAATAATTCATAATAAATTTAATATTGATCCAAAAAATATGAGACTTTCACCAAAAAATTTCAAATATTTTTCTCTTTCATATTCTGAATTAAAATTATTTTTTGGATCATTATTAATATTTTTCATGAATTAATTGATTTTGCATTTGTTTTTAATTGTCCAAAAATTATGAATTTTTTTCTCCAAGGTCCTTTGACCTTGTTTGACCTATGATAAATCTCATGGCCATTTATTTGGTGTTTTGATGAGATTTTAGGATTTGGACAAAACATATTTGAATTTAATGCATTATTTTATTATTTTTAATTGAATAAATGTCATTTTAATTGTGTTGACCATTTGGATTGACTTAATTGAGTTTCTTATTTGTTGCTGGGCCTTGGTCAAGGTTGATTTGACTTTGTCAAGTTAATATTATTGGATTTAGGGGATTGATGGAATGTACATTCCATCTCCCAAAATGAATGAATAATATTAATTTGGTAAAAGTCCTCCTTTGACCAATTTGTGATATCATTCATCCCTTTCCCTTTTCATCTAATTCCCCTTCCTCATCCATTTATTTCCCATTGGCCAATGACATCTCCAAGTCCTAATGCTACTTGATTGAAAGATTAACATGAGTATGGATGAGATTAGGCTACACGTTTTGCATATTTTTTGTGTGTGGTATGTTTAATGAGCATAGTTCATAATACTATATCTCCAACATACATTAACACCAAAAGTCCATTGCCCGGCCTCAAATAGTTGTGACTTCTACATAAGTCCAATTACGATTGCTTAACATAGCGCTAAATTTGTGACATAAAAGGCATAAGCATTCTAGTTAGTGAGATTGTAAGTCTCCCCTCTTCCATGGTATTGTGTGGAAACTTGGCCTTCTTTCCTTCCTTAGGAAGATGTTTTGGTTCAAGGATTCATGCTTGTGGCAAGTGGGTTGAGTGTTCTCCAAAGAATGTCTTGAAATCAAAAAGCAAAACAAAACTAACTACTAACTTACTAACCATTAACTTTTAATTTCAAGTCTTTACTTTAATGCAATTTACTTTTAGCAATTTATATCATTTGCCATTATACATATCATTCTAATTGTTTATGTTAATGTAATTTTCACTTTGTCCACTTGGACCATATTGTGTGATATTATTTTGTTTGCTTGTATGTGTGGTCTTTGACCATTAATGTCCATAATAATAACCAACAACCCTAAAAGACTTTTGAATGGACTGTTGGTTTGATCTTGCCCAATTGGACTTAGAATTTAGGCAACATTCCTTTGCTAATAGACTTGGCCAATGCCAATTTGTTGAAGAACCAAGTACTTGCAATTTGGAAATTCATCTGATACATCATTCAAGATCTCTCCCATTCATCTGCAACATTGATCATTGTTAAGCTGTTATGTTGAACCTGTGACTTGTAGAATGCATCTGCTACATATGCTATTTTGAAGAAGATCATGAAGTGGATAAGCTTGGATGAGGTCATGTTTATTTGATGCCTTTGCTCTTTAAGATTGATATAATTGTGCATTTGTATGTTGCTTGATTCTAAAAAGTCCAAAGGAATTCTGGGTTTCTATTGACATACTTGTCTATTGGATTGCTCCCATTTGGTCAGATCTTTTCAACTTTAAACTTTTAATTTTTTGTTCATAGGGTTGTCTCTTCATCTCCTCCCCATTTCTTTAATTTCAAAATCTCTCCCTCCATTTTCAAAACCTTCTTTGTGTGAACTACTTTTGTTCTAACTTTGACCACCTTTTGCAAAAAAATATAGAAACTTTGGGCTTATGCCATTGCATTTTCAAACTTATTTTCTTAAATCAAACTTGTAAATAGACTTAACTATACTTGACTTAAACCTTCAAAAAGCCAAAAAGAACTAACTCATGCAAACCATTTTCAGGCCTTTATGCCTTTCAAACTTAAATTTGTTAAAACCAACACACTCATCTTGAAATTTATAGCATGAACTACGAGGTTTTGATCCCTCATTTATATGGTGGTACGTAGGCACAAGACCGAAGGTCTTGTCAAACACAAAAATATAATTAATGAGTTCTTTTTATCATCCCCTCAATCTATTTGTTTGTAAACATCACTTTGTACAAAATACATATGCATACAAAAAGGGCTCCCTAGGAGTACCTAAGACACTTTGGGTGCTAACACCTTCTCTCTGTGTAACCAACCCCCTTACCTGTGATCTCTGATTTTTATTAGTTTTTATTTGAAAACTTCTTACTATTTGGGTTTTGTTCGTACTTTTTCCCTTTCCCTTGGAAATAATAAAAGCGCGATGGCGAGTCTTGTTAATTGATCTCTAGCTTGTCAATAGCTTGATGATCATGAATTTCCCGCTACAAAAATTAAGTGGCAACTCTGCTGGGGAGTAGTCTCCAGTGGGTTTAGCCTACTTTTTGTGTGAATGTATTTGTATATATGTGATGTTTGTATATATGTATGTGTGATATAATATGCTTGTTGTGCTTGGTGATCTCTGAGTGGTGAGATAAGTTTTAACCCGAACTTGAGTGCAATTAAGATAGGAGGATGGTATAGTCATGTTCGACTTGTGTGGAGTAGTCCTTAACAAGTTGACTTGAGATCCATCTGCTCAGTGGAGACTCCTTGGGATTTTGAAATGTCACACAAGTACTTGTGGTTAGGCATTACTATTTCTAATTGGGTCTGAGAAGTTGAGGACCTTAGAACACCTAACCCATCTTGACCTATTTTAGGACGTAGTGCGGAAACTGTTCAGGTGTAGACTTGATAACAATTGTTACGCGATACTACACTCAGACGAGTTTCTCTTGAGAATATTATGGGTCGATGAGTCAGTCATCTTAACCTGTAATATCCGATAGATGGAATTAAGACTCTGGGAACTTTTTAGAACATGATCTACAGGTTTTTATCCTTAGTTCACTCCTTTGGGATGGTTCTTACCCAGACTCCATGCTCGTGACTTGCAACAAACCTTTGATTCTTGGTTGATCCAATCAAGTCTTGTCAATATCAATGGAACTTGGGTGTTGATAAGGTGTAAACCATAATCCACCAAAATGGATGATTGATCTTGACAATGACTTGATTCATCCCTTGACCTTTGTTTGCCTTGTGTGTGATCCCTTACTTGTGATTGTTGCATTCATGCATTTCATGCGCACCATAACATTCATCACACAAAATTTCAAGGAACTAAGGTGTCATTTGCAAATATTTTCAGACCATGGATTATGGACGAAGGAACACTAAGAAGTACAGTTTCAGATGTCCAGACTTGAAAGAGTTAAGGAAGCTAGCATCTTTTGTATTAGATCCCTTGGATTTCAAACAACGTCATGGGAAGCTTCTGTCAATTTTGTCTGCTGATGTGGTTGAAGGACTCTTGAGTGTATTGGTGCAGTTCTATGATCCTCTCTACCATTGCTTCACTTTCCCAGATTTTCAGCTTGTACCTACCTTGGAGGAGTATTCTCATCTTTTGGGGATACCTGTTTCTAGTAGAGTGCCTTTTAGTGGATTGGAGGAGATTCCCTGATCTAGTATTATTGCTGAAGCTCTTCACTTGAAGAAGTCTGAGATATAGGCTCATTGGGTGAAAAAAGGAGGATTGTTTGGATTGCCATCTGTTTTCCTCATCAAAGAAGCTACTACTTTTGCTCAAGCTGGTAGTATGAACGCTTTTGAAGCTATCTTTGTGTTGCTCATCTATGGATTAGCTTTGTTCCCTAACATTGATGGTTTTATTGATGTTAACGCCATTAGACTTTTCTTGATTGGGAATCCTGTGCCTACTTTGTTGGGTGATATGTATTTCTCTTTGCATCTAAGGAATTCTAAGGGTCGTGGAACGATTGTCTGTTGCATTCCTTTTCTGTACAAGTGGTTTATTTCGCACTTGCCTCCGACGTTTGCTTTTGTGGAGAACAAACAATGTCTAAGGTGGTCTCAGAGACTTATGTCTCTCACTAATGATGATATAGTTTGGTATGATCCGTCCTTAGGCAGTTTGGAGATTATTGATAGTTGTGGTGAATTCTCTAATGTGCCTCTCATTGGTACACCAGGAGGAATTATCTACAACCCTGTTTTGGCTCGTCGTCAACTTGGGTTCCCCTTGAGAGACAAACCTAATAACACTTTGTTAGAAGGTCTTTTCTATCAAGAGGGTAAAGATCCCCAACATTTGAAGCAGAAGATTGTGCATGCTTGGCATAATGTGCATAGGAAAGGAAGATCCGAGCTTGGTCCATGCAATTGTGTAGCTTTGGAAGCTTACACTCTTTGGATGAAGAAGAGTGCTATGGAGTTGAAGATGCCTTATCCTTGTGAAAGACCTATGTCTATGGTTGTGGTTGAGCCATTAACTCTCCATAACCAAAATGTAGAGGAGTTGGAAGACGCGCTCATCAAGATGAAGCAAGAGAAGGATATGTGGGAAGAGTGTTTCCATGCTTTGAGCAAGAAGCATGAAGAGTTGTAGTTGGAGTCTAAGGACAAAGATGCACTTATCGAGCTACTTGAAGACCGGGTGACGAAGAGACAGAGAGAGCCAGAGGTTCCATCTTCTCGCATGCCTCAGCCTTCCGTTGCTTGGAAGAAGATTGTCGACCAGCTTGTCCTCGAGAAGACTCATATGAAGGATTCTTTTGAGACCGAGATCCGTCGCATTCGAAGGAAGTACGCGCCTTCAGCCAGATCTTCTGACATTGTTGTTAGGGATCCTTAGGATGACTAGTCTCCTTTTCTCTTGTATCTTTTACTTTGGTTTCTGAAATTATACTCAGTGTAATACTTCCAATTTATATAAATAAAAAGAGATTTTTTTGGTCATATCAAATTGTCGCAATTTTAATATTATATATTTGCAAATGATATAGTAAGTTCCTTGGAAAATAAAAATAATCAAGCATTGCATTTCATGCATCATTTGCATAAGCAGGTTTTTGCCAGGTGTCTGATTGGTGTTCTTCTGTGCTTTAGCCAAGCTGACTCACCGGTACAACACCAGAGCTAATCATTCAAAGATCATGGAACACCTTGAGCAAGAGAACCGAGATTTGAAAGAGGAGATTGCCCGACTGACTGCCATGATGGAGTCAGTTCTTGCTGCTCAAAGCCAAGCTTCTCCAACACCTGTAACTCCTCCCGTGAGGACTGTCATTTCTGAAATGGTTACCTCTACTGTGCCTGATGCCACCACCCACTTCGCTCCCAATCTGCCTGCTGGATTCCCGTAGGGAATGCCACCCAATTTTGTGCCAGAAAGTTTCGCTCCCACTTTTGCTTCCATGTCGGCATCTAGCCTGACCATTTCTGTGCCACCTCCAGTTGTGCATACTTTGCCTCGTGTAGAGGACACCATCTATCATTCCGAGCCGTCTGAGGTTCCGGATGTCTATGAGAAGATGGATGAGATAAAGGACCTATTTCTTGAGTCGCGCAAGGAATTGAAAACGCTGAGAGGCAAAGATCTGTTTGGGAAGAGTGCTGCTGAACTGTGCTTAGTGCCTTCAAAGTGCCTGACTTTGAGAAGTACAAAGGGAACTCTTGTCCACTTAGTCATCTTGTGATGTATGCCCGCAAGATGTCAACCCAGACAGATAATGATCAGTTGCTGATTCACTACTTCCAGGATAGCCTGACAGGTGCTGCACTACGATGGTATATGGGGTTAGATAGTGCAAGCATCCGCACTTTCAATGACCTAGGTGAGGCTTTTGTGAAGCAGTATAAGTACAACATGGATATGGCGCCAGATAGGGACCAGCTGAGGTCCATGTCTCAGAAAGATAAGGAGACATTCAAGGAGTATGCCCAGTGTTGGAGGGAGTTGGCTGCCCAGATCACTCCTCCTTTGGAGGAGAAAGAGATGACAAAAGTCTTTTTGAAAACCCTGAGTTCATTTTACTATGAATGTATGATCGCCAGTGCCCCCAGTGACTTTACCGAAATGGTAAATATGGGGATGAGACTTGAAGAAGGGGTCCGTGAAGGACGATTGTCAAAAGATGAGGCGTCGACGAGCAAGAAGTATGGGAGTAGTTTCAGCAAGAGGAAGGATAGTGAAACAAACGCAATTACTAGTGGGAGGCAGAGGAGGCCTCAAGTAAGAAGAAATCCACCACCCTGTCAACATCATCATCATCAAGTATCTTCCTTCATTCCAGTATTTTCAAATCATCAAACAACACCAATTCAACAACAACATCAGTATCAAAATCAACGTCAACAACAACAACCGCAACAAAGAACAAACACCTACAATAACAACAATTATCACCAGCAATAGAACTTTGAGAGGAAGAAGGTCTCTTTTGACCCGATTCCTATGTCGTATGCAGAACTGTACCCATCATTAGTCCTCAAAATATTGATTCAACCGAGGAATCCACCGCAGATACCAGAACCACTTCCTTGGTGGTATAAACCCGAACTTCGCTGTGCTTTTCACCAGGGTGCACCTGGGCATGATATTGAGAACTGTTATCCGCTGAAGTATGAGGTGTAAAAGCTTATGAAGAGTGGCATGGTGTTTTTTGAAGACCGCGCGCCTAATGTGAAAGCTAACCCTTTGCCCGCTCATGGGAATTCTTCAGTGAACATGGTGGACGACTGTCCAGGTGAATTCAAGGTTTTTGATGTCCGGTTTATCCAAAGATCTTTGGTGCAAATGCATAAAGATATATGTTTGGTGAATGACTGTGGACATGATCACAATGGTTGTGATATTTGTAGCGTGAACCCAAGGGGGTGTGTTATAGTGAAAAGGGACATCCAGCGTCTGATGGATGAAGGCATGATTCAGATTGTTCAATCTCGTCATATAGATGACAATGTCAATGTCATTGTACCCGTTTTCAAGCAACCAGAGCGGTTGGTGATTCATTACGATAGCAGCAGTAACCAGAACATCAACAATAGATCGATTTCGGTGTTGGTAATACAGTTAGCGGGCCCAATCCCGTATGCATCTGATAAGGCTGTACCGTATCAATACAATGCTACGATGATGGAAAATAGTCAAGAGGTCTTGTTGCCTACGACCAGTTCAGTGGTGAGCATTGCAGATATTACGAAGGTGACCCGCAGTGGTCGAGTTTTTGGACCGGTGTTCCCGGAGAATAAAGAAGAGTTGATGGCTGGTAAGAAGGTGGAGGTGCCTAATGTAGATCCAGTGGGTTGTTCAAAGGATAAGTGTGGTGAATCTAGCAATTTGAAAGCCAATAGTGATGATGATGAGGTGCTCCGACTGATTAAGAGGAGTGAATTCAATGTGGTTGAGCAGTTGCTCCAGACTCCCTCGAAGATTTTCGTGATGTCTCTGCTTTTGAATTCTGAAGCGCACAGAGAAGCACTCCAGAGAGTTCTTGAACAGGCATACGTGGAGCAAGATGTTACTGTGGATCAATTTGATCACATTGTGGCTAACATCACTTCATGCAATAATTTTAGCTTTTGCGATGAAGAACTCCCTGAGGAGGGAAGAAATCACAATCTGGCTTTGCACATTTCAATGAACTGTAAAGAAGATGCTTTGTCAAACGTGCTAGTTGACACTGGGTCGTCACTCAATGTGCTTCCAAAGTCAACATTGTCAAAGTTATCTTATCAAGGAGCTCCCATGAGGTATAGTGGAGTAATTGTCAAAGCCTTTGATGGCTCGCGCAAGACAGTTATTGGAGAAGTGGACCTTCCAGTCAAGATAGGTCCGAGTGACTTTCAGATTACTTTCCAGGTAATGGACATTCACCCGGCCTACAGATGTTTATTGGGAAGGCCATGGATTCATGAAGCAGGGGCTGTTACTTCCACTCTACATCAGAAGCTCAAATTTGCCAAGAATGGCAAGCTGGTAATTGTGGGAGGTGAGAAAGCGTTGTTGGTTAGCCATCTGTCATCTTTCTCCTATGTGGAAGCTGAGGATGAGGTTGGAACTCCGTTCCAAGCCTTATCTATTGCTGCTGAGAAGAGAGTTGGGGAACCTATGTCCTCTCTGAAAGATGCTCAGAAAATTGTGGAAGAAGTGTGAAGACAAGTTTCCTACAAGATTTTGATGAAGACAACATATCAAGATCTCCATAACAAAAGAATGGAAAAAGAAGATCACTTCAACATTGCTCAAGTTTTCATGGATCTAATATAGGTATATGAAACTCTTGACAATATACTCCTAGTGCTCAAAAGTTTTATCTTGCATTAAAATAATCATTCTAAATCTTTTCTATCATGATTATTTATTTTAAAATATTGTTAAAAAATTGCATGTTCAAAAGTTTTTTAACTCAGAAATTTTTTCAATATTTTGGACATGTCAATCGATTGATGCCTTGATACAATCGATTGATCAAACTTTCTGTTTTAGAATTTTTTGTTTTTTAAACTGAACCAATCGATTGATATTGTATGTCAATCGATTGATCTTAGTATTTTTTTTCATTTTTTAAGTTGTGTTAATCGATTGGTTATGTGTGTCAATCGATTGATGCTGGAATTTTTTTGAAAAATCTGAAAAATTATTTCACCATTCTTTGCACCATTTCATCATAACTTTTCATGGTAAAAGCTTGCATCTTTTCATGATCAATTATCTGATTTCATTTCTAAACATTGCCATGTTATGATTGAAGGGATGCATTCATACTATAAATAATTCTTATATTTTCATTACAAATCTCACCTCTTTCAAATCAATTTGCAAAATCTCTATACATTCATTTTTCATCTATTTCTCATATTAAGATACTTTTGAAAAAGAATTTTCATATCATTTTCTTCAAAAGTACTCTTGAGCACTTAGAGATTATTTTGTTTTTGAAATTTCATATTGAAAGAGAAGAAGATTCTAATCAATTGATTAAAGTCTTATATAATACAATTATTCATATATTCATTCAATTACTTTGTAAAATCCTAAGTTCCAAGGATTGTTTGGTTTTAGGTGTATTGCTTATGATCCAGGATTGTTGGATATAAGTGTCAAGAAAAGGAAGGATTGTTTTCTTTTCTTGTGAGTTAAGTTTTCAAGAGGATTGTTCTTGATTACTTAGTTAGGTGTCTTGTCTAAGAATCTAACATTATAGTGAATTCTCTTTCATGTTGAAAGGGGAGTGGAGTATTCTCGATCTGTGAGGGGAACCACTATACATCATGGTGTTCTTTACTTTTCGCACTTTACCGCTTTTCATCACATAAGCATCTCAAGAAATTAAAAATCAATAAACCGTAAAAAATACGGAAAATCGCCTAAGTGCCTCATTCACCCCCCCCCCCCCTAAGGCACTCCTTAAACTTACAATTGGCATCAGAGCAGGTTATAGGTAACCTGTTCCTAAAAGATCCACATGGCTTTCGCAAGCACGAATCCGGTTTTCAAAGACGGTGGAAGTAGTAACAAACCACCACTTTTCTCTGGAGAATATTTTGATTTTTGGAAGATCCGCATGAAAGCACATTTATAAGCCCAAGGAGAAGGCATATGGGAAGTCGTTGAAGATGGTCCGCATAATCCTATGAGTGTGGTCAATGGTATTGGTACTCCAAAGATAAAGAGTTCATATGATGAAGATGATAAGAAAAAAATCTTAAATGAAAAGAAAGCAATAAACATTCTTCAAAGTGCTTTAAGCATGGACGAGTTCTTTCGCATATCTCAATGCAAATCAGCGAAACAAATATTGGACACCTTAGTGGAGACACATGAAGGCACCGCCGAAGTAAAGAGATCAAGGTTGAATACATTAAGTCAAGAATATGAGATGTTTAGAATGCTGCCCGGAGAATCCATCGTGGCGCTACAAAAGAGATTTGTTCACTTGACTAACCACTTGATTGCTCTCGGAAAAACATTTACAAATGACGATCTCAATCTTAAAGTACTAAGATCATTGACTCGAGAATGGCAACCGAAGGTGACGGCTATCTCCGAAAAGAAAAGTTTGTCAACAATGATGTCCGCATCACTCTTTGCCAAACTTCAAGAACATGAGTTAGAACTTGGTAGGCTTGAGAAACATGAAAGTCAAGAAAAGAAATCTAAAGGAATTGCCTTGAAGGTAGACTCAAAAGAAGATAAAGATGATGACGCATTGGAGGAAGATGAGAATTTCATGCTCCTTGTTAAAAGGCTTGGTAAGTTCTTTAACAAAAATGATAAATCCTTTAACGCTAAAAAGAATAGAAATTTCAGGAAAAAGGAGACCACCACATCTACGCAAGATATAACATGCTACGAATATGGAAAGCAAGGCCACATAAAGTCGGAATGTCCTAAACTTTCAAAGAAAGGCGGATTCAAGACAAGAAGGATTTCAAGAACAAAAAGGCATATCTTGCATGGGAGGACAATGAAATTAGTTCTTCATCCGGATCGGATAGCGACGAATGTGCAACCTTGGCGCTAATGGCTTCTCATCATTCTGATGATGAAGAAGAGGTTAGTAATGATTTTTCTCTTTTTGATGATGATGCACAAGGTGCAATAAATGAATTGTTAAATGAATGCAAAATTCTTTATAAAACTATATCATCTCAAAAGAAACAAATTTCTTCCTTGGAAGAAAATATTGAAATTTTTGAAAATGAAAAACAAAAGATGATTAGTGAAAAGAAGAATTTTGCATGTCTAAAGTGTGAGTCTTTCTCTTTCCAAATTGTCCAACTTAAAAGAGTCCTTGAAAGGTATGAAAAAGGACAAATTGATTTGGAAGGGGTTCTTAGCCAATAAAGGTACTCAAATGACAAAAGTGGACTTGGTTACTCCAAATTTTCTAAACCAAGTTCAAATAAAACTATCTTTGTTAGGCCTAAGGATCAATCTCCAAAAGAAAGAGTCAACACACCAAAATTTGTGCATCAACATCCTAAAAAGAAAAGGTTTACAAAGAAAAAGTCTTATGTTCCTAGATATAAAAGCAATTTTGAACCAACTTGTTTTTATTATGGTATTATTGGCCATACACCTAATGCTTGCTATGTTAGAAACTTTAGTGTAGCAAAGGTGAATTATGTATGGGTTGAGAAAGGTACTAATTATGAATGACCCAAAGCAATTTGGGTACCTAACAAAACTTAATTTTGTTTTGTAGGTATGCTTGAAGGCCACATCAAATCTTTGGTATTTGGATAGTGGGTGCTCCAAGCATATGACTGGTGATGTGTACAAATTTTCAGATCTAATGCTTAAGGCCAAGGGTTATGTTACTTATGGAGATAACAACAAAGGAAGAATTCTTGGCATAGGCAAAGTAGGTGCACCAAATTTCATATCCATCGAAGATGTGCTATATGTCGAAGGGCTAAAGCACAACCTCTTAAGCATAAGCCAACTTTGTGACAAAGGATTCAAAATAAGGTTCACAAAAGATGAATGTTTAATTGAAGACAAAGTCACACAAGAGGTAATGCTTATAGGAAAGGGAATTAATAATATTTTCATGATTTCCCTTGATGATGTTTCTTTGAAGGTTAAGTGTCTTGTGGCAAATAACAACGACTCATGGTTATGGCATAAGAGATTTGCTCACATTCACATGGAGCACTTGAATAAGTTAGTAAAACATGACCTTGTCATTGGATTGCCAAAGATAAAATTCATCAAAGATGGACTTTGTGATGCTTTTCAAAAGGGGAAGCAAACCAAATCAACTTTCACATCCAAGAATGTGGTGTCCACTTCTATGCCACTACAATTGTTACATATAGACTTATTTGGTCCATCAAGAACAAGAAGCTTCGGAGGTAACTTATATGCTTTAGTTATTGTTGATGATTATTCTAGATATACTTGGACATTCTTTTTAGTGCATAAAAGTGATGCATTCAAAGCGTTCAAGAAGTATGCAAAGCAAATTCAAAATGAGAAATCATTAACAATTGCCTCCATAAGAAGCGATCATGGTAGAGAATTCCAGAATACTTCTTTTGAAGACTTTTGTGAAGATCATTGGTAGAGAATTTCACAACTTCTCGGCTCCAAGGACTCCTCAACAAAATGGAATAGTTGAAAGAAAGAATAGGTCATTGGTGGAACTTGCAAGAAAAATGCTTAGCGACTCAAATCTTCCTAAGTATTTTTGGGCGGATGCGGTTAGCACGACATGTTTTGTAAGTAATGGAGTTAACATAAGACCTATCCTAAAGAAAACTCCATATGAACTCTTCAAAGGAAGGAAACCCAACATTGCTTTATTTCATATTTTTGGATGCAAGTGCTTTGTCCTTAACAATGACAAAGACAACCTTGGTAAGTTCGACGAAAAATCGGATGAAGGTATTTTTCTTGGTTATTCTCTTACAAGTAAAGCATATAAAATTTATAATAAAAGAACTTCAAATATAGAAGAATCCATGTGTGTTAAGTTTTGACGAATCTAACCCCTCGAAAGAGGAAATTGTTGTTTGTGATGATGATGATGATTTTGTAGAAATTCCAAAAGAAGATACTTCAAACAAGAATCAAGAAGAACCGATTCAACAAGAGTCAAGTGAAAATGATCTACTTAAGGAATGGAGGACTCATAAAGACCATCCTATTGACAAAGTAATTGGTGACATTAGTCAAGGTGTTGCTACAAGATTGAATCTCAAGGATGCATGCTTAAATATGGCTTTTGTTTCACAAATTGAACCCTCCAAGGTTGATGAAGCCTTAAGTGACGACCAATGGATAATTGCTATGCAAGAAGAGTTAAACCAATTCGAAAGGAATCAAGTTTGGGAGTTTGTCCCTAGGCCAAGTGATAAACACATCATAGGTACCAGATAGGTGTTTAAGAACAAGCTTGATGAGAATGGTATAATTGTTCGAAACAAAGCAAGATTGGTCGCCCAAGGATTAAATCAAGAGGAAGGCATTGATTTTGAAGAAACATTCGCTCCAGTTGCAAGGTTAGAAGCTATCCGTTTATTACTTGCTTATGCTTATTTATTAAACTTTCTATTATTTCAAATGGATGTCAAGAGCGCATTCTTGAATGGCTACATCAATAAAGAAGTCTATGTCAAACAACCCCCGGGCTTTGAAGACTTCAAAAATCCTTCACATGTTTTCAAATTGAGAAAAGCTCTTTATGGCCTAAAGCAAGCACCTAGAGCATGGTATGATCGTCTCAGTAACTTTCTTTGTGAAAAGGGATTTGAAAAAGGTAAAATCGACAAAACCCTGTTTATTAAGAAGATTAAAGGCAATACCTTATTGGTTCAAGTCTACGTTGACGACATCATATTCGGCTCAACAAACAAAGACATGTGTGAAGAATTTTCATCAATGATGCAAGGAGAATTCGAGATGTCCATGATGGGTAAAATGAATTATTTTCTTGGACTTCAAATTAAGCAACTGAAGGATGGTATCTTCATCAATCAATCAAAGTATTGCAAAGAGTTGTTAAGAAGATTCGACATGGATAGTTGCAAGGCAATGTCTACTCCGATGGGATCCGGAACTTATATTGATCAATATGAATCAAGTGTTTCGATTGATATAACAAAGTATCGAGGTATGATTGGTTCCTTACTTTATTTGACGGCAAGTCGTCCTGATATTATGTTCAGTGTGTGTCTTTGTGCTCGTTTTCAAGCAAATCCAAAAGAATCACATCTCACCGCTGTTAAGAGAATCATGAAATATCTCAAGGGAACAACAAATGTCGGCCTATGGTATCCTAAAGGTAGTATTTGCAAATTGGTTGGTTATTCTGACGCTGACTATGCAGGATGTAAAACTAATTGAAAAAGTACTAGTGGTACATGCCACATCCTTGGAAATGCATTAGTTTCGTGGGCTTGCAAGAAACAAGCATGTGTTTCTCTAAGCACTGCCGAAGCAGAACACATCGCCGCAGGTAGCTGTTACGCTCAAATACTTTGGCTTAAGCAACAACTTCGTGACTACGGACTCGATCTTGGATGCATTCCTCTTCTTTGTGACAACACTAGTGCGATAAACATTACAAAGAATCTGGTCATGCACTCAAGAACCAAACATATTGATATTCGACATCACTTTCTTCGTGATCATGTGCTTCAAGGAGATGTCAAAGTCACATTTAAGGATACTCATAATCAACTTGCCGACATCTTCACAAAACCTTTAGCGCGAGAATCATTCTACAAAATTCGAAGGGAACTTGGGATTCTAGATGAGTGTGATATATAACTCATCAAAATAACACCAAAATTTAAAAAGGTACATTCTTCCTTTTAAATATTTAGTAATTAATTATTTACAGCTATTAAAATGTTTCTACTATGATAAGTATGCTTGTTTATGTGTTAATGTAAGTATTTTTTCAAAAAAAAAAATTATGTCAATCGATTGATGGTAAGGTGTCAATCGATTGGTCCCTCTTTATTTCTCAATTTTTTTAGAGAAAGTTCTTACAATCGATTACATGGGTTGAGTCAGTTGATTGGTTCTCTATTTTTTTAATTTTCTTCATAAATTTGTTTTCAACCAATCGATTGTATCTCCCACATCAATCAATTGGTCTTTGTTATTTTTTCAACTTTTTCACATAACCAATCGATTGATCTTGCATGTCAATCGATTGATCCATTTAAATTTTTGTTTTATCTGTTCAGCATGCACATGATTCTCTTCCAAATGTACTTATGGCCATGTGAGTGTCGCAACCTGAAAAATACAATGCGAAAAAAAACAACCGGCGAAAGAAAAAGACAGAAGAGTCGCCACCGTGCGTTATTCATCCCAAAGGAGGGAAAGGAAACGCTCGAAGTAAACCTGAAAAAGGAAAGGACAAGACGGGGTCTCGCAACCAAATCTTGGGTTCGGGAGTCGGTTATGCGAAGGGAAGGTATTAGCACCCCTACGCATCCGTAGTACTCTACGGGATCCACTTTTGTAATTCTTGTCTAAAGGGTGTGAGTTTATCTTGTGTTATTTACTAAAAAAAAGGGTTAAATGAAAATGACTCGCGCGGATGTCGCATCCACTGCATACGTATCTCATCTGAATATGAGAATCAGAGTCTTCGTAGCTCGGCTACCTATGGGTTGGGGGGATGTGTGCTCGCTAAGACATCGCGTCTCATGCCTACGTATCTCATCTGGCCTGAGAATCAGAGCAAAACGTAGTTCGGCTAACTACGGGGTTATGGATTGGGTTTTGGGCGAACAACGTTACTACGCAATCTACCGGATGCTCGACCTTTGGAGACTTACTCGCCTGTAGTAGAAGGAGTTAACGTGTTGCTTTGGGTTTAAGGGTTTGGGATGCTCAAGGGCAAAAAGGGCAGTCCTTGATGAAGGAACCGCGCTACCTGCAGGGATACGAACACAAAACACAAAACATGTATCTCAAAGTAAAATGCCACCAAGGGGCTCAAACGTTGCCTCCTATCGAGGTCTTCCAGCTAGGAAAGCAGTAAAATGCGGGAAAAATGTAAAAGTACCACGCGGATAAAGATCCGAAGTAACAGCAACCAAGGGGACAAGAAACCCAGAGATCTCTCAAGCTGGTACTATCAAAGAAAAGTGAGTCAGTACAGGTAATCGGAATGAACCTCCAGGGGTTATCCCACAAATAAAGTGGGAAACCACGCAAGTTATCCCTGCAAAAGTCATGTGAGCCCTCACAAAAATTCAACAAAAGGGTTAGTGAAACACCATAAGCATTTTTTCATGAACAACAGTATGGTTTCAGAAACCTCAAACCCTGTGGCATACACTCAAAAATTAAAAGGTTAAACATTCAAGGCATTGTTTATACATTCATATACATATTAAACCCATGGGCAAAGGTAATGGGAATAATGGCAAACCTGATTGGAGAGCTTGATTGAAATTGAGTTGCACCCGTGAGGTTTACAAAACAATCTTCAGGGTTTATGTGAGGCAGAGGTGATTCTGTGTAGTTGAGTTCCCTTCGGGGTTTGGAGGCTGCTCTGAACTCCGTTAGGTCTTCTCTCACTATCTTTTTCCTCAGGGTTTTGTTCCAAGGAAACCTCAGAGTATTTTACTTCTCTTCAAAATCCCCCTTTTGTTCTGTGTTCTCTCAAGTGAAGCCTTGGTATTTATAGACTGAATTTCATGGTTTTGTGGGCTCAAATGAGAGAGACCCAAGTCCAAAAAATTTTATTATATTTTATTTATTTAATTAATTAATTAATTAAAAAAAAATTATTTTTTTTTATTATTTTTTTGTAAAAAATTATTATTATTTTTTTTTTTCGTTTTTTTTTTTCGTTTTTTTTTTTCCGGATCTAATTCTGATTGACATGATGAAATGCAATATGAAATGCTAAATGAATGCATGAATGAGGAGGGCAAATTTTAGGGTGTTACAGCTGCCCTTATTCAATCATCAGCTAACCCGAGTAGGATGAAAGCGAACAGCTTATCAGACAAACGGGGTGAGCTGTGATTGAATACCAAAGACAAACCGAAAATTTGTGCTCCGAGAATACCACAAAAACGCGGAAATACACCGCGCTGTTTATCTTTTTCCGATCCTCTGGCTTAATCTGGAGTTTCGATCCTCTGGCTGAACCTATACTCAATTTAGTCCTCTGGTCGGATATTAATTTTGATCCTCGGGCTGGATACGATTTTGATCTTCTGGCTAGATCTTCTTCGATCTTCTGGCTAGATCTCCTTCGTTTCGATTCTCTGGCTGAATCTATTTCCTTTGATTCTCTGGCTGAATCTACTTCGATCTTCTGGCTAGATCTGAATTGTTGCGATTTTCGATCTTCTGGCTAGATCTTCTTTGTTTCGATTCTCTGGCTGAATCTATTTCCTTTGATTCTCTGGCTGAATCTACTTCGATCTTCTGGCTAGATCTGAATTGCTTCGATTCTCTGGCTGAATCTATTTCGATCTTCTGGCTAGATCTGACTTCGATCTTCTGGCTAGATCTGGATTGTTTTGATGATAAATTCCCATCATTAGGATCCCGCATCTGAGGCATGCGTTGGTTGACCCTCTTTTGAAATCTACACCCAACCTTCATATTAGATATGCAGCTTTGAGAATATTACACTTTTGGAGTTCGTACATATTCTCCGGGCTAGAACATGTTGTAACGACTCCTCAATTAGACTTGCTGGGGAAATAAAGCTTGTAGGCGACTTCATTGGGGAATCTTCAAATTGAGCCTTAGGCTGGCTTACTGGAACACGATTCTCAGGCTGAATCTTCGAAATGACCCTCAGGTTGGATCACTGGAACACGACTCTCAGGCTGAATCTTTGAAATAACCCTCAGGCTGGATCACTAGAACACGATTCTCAGGCTGAATCTTTGAAATGGACCCTCAGGCTGGATCACTGGAACACGATTCTCAGGCTGAATCTTTGAAATGGACCCTCAGGCTGGATCACTGGAACACGATTCTCAGGCTGAATCTTCAAAATGACCCTCATGCTGGATCACGGGAAAACGATTCTCAGGCTGAATCTTCAAAAAGTGACCCTCATGCTGGATCACGGGAAAACGATTCTCAGGCTGAATCTTCAAAATGACCCTCAGGCTAGATCACTCACGCTTGATCCTCTGGCTGGATCTTCAAAATGACCCTCAGGCTGGATCACTCACGCTTGATCCTCTAGCTGGATCTCATGACCTTGGTTGTAAAGTAATTCTTCAGTCTGCTTGGAAGAACCTGTTTATCAGCTTATGTGTATGCTTGATATGATATGCATGCGAATGCAAATGCTATGCATGGTGTAAAAGAAAAAAAAAGAAATCTGCTAGGGGAAGCAAACTCCGGTAGGGAACAGATCGCTGTATCAATCCTTGAATGCTCTGTGGGGAATGATCCGTCTGCCGGGACCAATGAGCCACCAAAAATAAATTGGCTGCTTGAAAAGTCGACCTTGCGGGGGGAGTATCGACTATGGAAACTTGGTTCGGCGAGGCTCTGTGAGGAGAGTCTGTGGGGAAAACACTTCCTGGGGAAATGTCGTAGGAAACGACCTTTGCTGGGGATATGAACTTGCTAATCGTTCTCTAGCTGGGGATTAGAACAAATCTGTTAGAAATAATCTGCTGGGGATGAGATGAACACTGGGAACACCACCCTCTTGTCCGTTGGGTATGCAACCACTCCGCTGTTGCTAGGAAGATACAGTCTGACACCGTCAACTCCGTTGGGGATATATAATCTGGATACTGTCAACTCTACTGGGGATAGACAGTCTGGATACTGTCAACTCTGTTGGGGAACATGCTCTGCTGAGGAGAGACTTTGTCAACCGCTTGGGGATGAGGATTCATGACTTGGCATCCGGTTCCTGTGACCTGCAACCAAAAATACACGTATGCCTCGGGGGAATTACTCGGTTTGAATTCACCGTTCGGGATTAAGCACATTCAAAGCAATTTTAAATGTTTTCTTGTGCAAATCAATCTGCAAAAACCACCATTATGTTCATATGCAATATGTTTTATCAAAAATTCGGACATTTTTGCAAACAAACTGATAAATGAAAAATAAAGAGGCTCTTTAACTGAATTATTCGACTCTTACTGGGGAGAAAATTTGTGCGAGGAATAGGCGAGGGTATCAGGAAGCTGATCCCTGAAAAGAGGTGATCGCTATAAAAAAAAGAACTATCCTAATGGCAATGGGGATACGGGGTCCCACCGAGTTTTGACTCTGCTATGGCTCGTATGTCCTCAAGACGCTCTGCTCATCTTGCTTTCTGAAGTGGATGATTAGTCGATCTTTAGCCTTCGAAGATTGCTGGATTGAATGAAACGGTGATATAACACTGATGAACTCAGATCACAGTCATTCGCTTATTCCCTAACTTTTGCCTGGATCGCCCCCTTTTCGGGTTTTCAATCCACCGGGATACCCATTTTTGCCTGAGCCGCCCTTTTGGGTTTTCGACTCACCGGGTGTACTCTCTTTTTTTATATCCCTAATTTTTGCCCGAACCTCTTTATTCTCCTTTTTTTTGGTTCGCCGGGATGCCCTTTTTTTGCCTGGACTATTCTTTTTATCGTCCAGCGGGTCTATTTTATGCGAAGTATTTTTTTAACTGCGTCTGAGTTGATAGGGGACGGGAATCCTTCGCCCTCCATGGTTGTTAGTGTCAAAGCTCCGCCATAGAAAATCCTTTTAACCACGTACGGACCCTCATAGTTTGGTGTCCATTTGCCCCTGTGATCTGTGTTGGGAGGAAGAAATCTTTTGAGTACCAATTCACCGACTCGATACTCCCGAGAGCGCACTTTCTGACGAAATGCTTTCTTTATTCGTCTCTGACCGAGATACGTCAATTCTAGGTACGTAGTTCCAGCATAGCACCATTTCCCTGTTGGTTTGATTGATGACCAAAGCTGAGTCCCCGTATACATCCAGGGATTTAATCTGTATTTTGACGGCTTCCTCAAGTCTTAGGATACAAACTTCGTATTCGGCTTCATTGTTGGTGCAGGGAAAAGTTATTCTGGCACCAAATGGCATATGAACCCCCTTCCGGTGTGATCAACACTACACCAACTCCGCGACCATTGACGTGGACCGCCCCATCAAACATCATAACCCATTTGGATTCAGGGTCAGACCCTTCCTCCGGGAGTGGTTCCCCTCAATCTTTCGATTTGAGAAACATGATGTCCTCATCAGGAAAGTCAAACCTCATAGGTTGGTAATCATCAATCGGTTGCTCTGCAAGATAGTCTGACAAGACACTTCCCTTGATGGCTTTTTGTGAAGTGTATTGGATGTCATACTCTGTCAGTATCATTTGTCACCTAGTAACCTTTCCGGTAAGTGATGGCTTTTCAAAAATATACTTGACTGGATCCATTTTTGATATCAATAGAGTCGTGTGAGTCAACATATACTATCTTAGTCGGCGAGCAGCCCATGCCAAAGTGCGGCAAGTTTTCTCGAGCAATGAGTATCTTTGTACACAGTCGGTAAACTTTTGCTAAGGTAGTATATTGCATGCTCTTTTCGACCTGACTCATCATGCTGACCGAGCACACAACCCATTGACCTTTCTAACACAGTCAAGTACATGATCAACGGTCTTTCCTCTCGGCCTGTAGACTGGCCCCGATCTTGATCTCTTTCTTGTCGTCTTCGGTACCAACGTTGATGGTCTCAACCACCTCCTAATAAGGTGTAATAGCTCGGTCCTCCTGTTTCAACAATCTGGCTAACCCTTCAGGCAATTCACAATCTTCCTCAGCCCCTTCTTCGGCTTGATAGATAGGATTGTCGAAGTCATACTTGGCCATAGCAGTGTCGTTAGCAGTGAGATCCGGGTGGTCGGCTCTGCATGATGGAGGATCATGCTTTACCTTAGAATGAGAGATTTTTTTTTGGAAAGAGAGAAAAAACAAAAAAAGAAACATTGCCATTTTTTGGTAAAAAGTAAAAAAAACTGAAAGAAAGAGAACACAAAATTGTTTGCAAAAGCCGTCCTTTATTGATGATAAAAATAAATTACGAAATGTAACTAAATCGATGGCCCTACAAATGAGCCATTACACCTTGGGCAAAGTGTAAGACTTTATTATGCATGTAATAAAGGAAAACAATAAAAATCACTCTTTCAGCAGAGTAACCCGAGCGGTTTTTTCAGACGACCAATTGTCGAGCTTTTCTCCCGGGACACACGGGCGAATCCAGCTATCTAAGTCACAGTCGCTGTCAGCCTTGTCTTCATCTGCAGCATTGACGACGTGGGGAGAAACCAAACCCCCGCTGGAGAAAGTACCGGCTTCATTCTTCTGAGATCCCGGAGCATACCCCAATCCAAACTTGTCTTCTTTGATGACTGGCTCCACAAATTTGCCCCAGCCTTGGGCATTACCAGCTTTAACCACTTCGACAGCTTGCTTGTATGAAGAGATAGAAGTCCCGACCTTCTCAAACTCAGGTGAAAAGACAGCTTCGGTCGCGACCTCATTGATGTTTGTAGTTTCGAAGCCCTGACACAGCATCTCATGCATCTCTACATACTTAAATGTAGACAGGTGGCTAACAAAAATATCCTCTTCCCCACATATAGTGACGATCTGACCTTCTAGTTCATATTTAAGCTTCTGGTGGAGGGTAGAAGTAACAGCACCGGCAGCATGAATCCAAGGCCGACCTAGCAGACAACTGTAGGCAGGCTGGATATCCATCACATAAAAGGTGCTCTTGAACACCTGCGGTCCAATCTTAACTGGCAACTCAACTTCGCCAAAAACAACTCTCTTAGAGCCATCAAAAGCCCTCACAACTAAGTTACTTGGCCTCAGGATGATGCCATCGCAATCCAACTTCATTAAGGCTTTCTTTGGAAGAACATTCAGAGAAGAGCCTGTATCAACCAAAACATGGGAAAGCACCACCCCTTTGCACTCCATTGTGATATGCAAGGCTTTGTTGTGATTCCTGCCCTCAGGTGTCAGGTCATTATCGATGAAACCTAGCCCCCGGCTAGCGTTTACATTGGAAACTACCGACTCCAGCTGGTTAACAGTTATCTCCGGCGGAACATAGGCCATATTCAGTACTTTCAACAAGGCTGCTCTGTGCGCCTCAGAGCACAGCAATAGTGAGAGAATGGAGATCTTTGAGGGTGTCTGATTTAGCTGGTCGACTACCTTGTAGTCACTTTTCTTGATAATCCTCATAAACTCATCCACTTCCTTCTCGAATGCGGTCTTAGGAGGATCTTCCTCAGTAGTAACCTCTTCGGTGGATACCTGTTTCCCTTTAGCCTTGGCAGCTGCCTCGGCTTCAGTATTCGCGCGTAATGTTGATGGTGCAAATAGGCGTCCACTGCGAGTGAAGCCACCAACCCCTCCAACATTGTCTACAGCGGAGCTACCAATGTCAATGTCTTCTTCGTTAACTTTCTGCCCCTGGCAGTAGATATCAGCCCCATAGTGCCACGGGATAGCACTGTCTTTCTCATACGGAACAGGTCCTGGTACCGTGATGGTGATTGGACCAACCAAAGTCGGTTAAGGGCTGTCAGAGTAAATTGCGACTGGTGTTGAACTTTCGATGTTCACCGCTGCTGGTTCTGTACTTTCTGGGAAATATATTGTTGTCGGAGCGAGTCTCTCGGGAACATATATTTCTTCAGGAGTGAAATAAAACGTCACCGTCGATACATCATTCTTCACCGGACGGGCCTGATCGAACTGAAGACAACCTTCATCTATCAGCTGCTGAATACCCCTTCTCAAACTGTCACATCCGTTTTCGGCAGCTTGACAATTTCTGCATTCTTCCCCACAGCCCGGGAAAATCTGTCCTTTCAGAAGTCGGTCTTTAACCACCGATAGCGAAGTCTTCACCTTAGTCACATCAGAAACCAAATTCAAAGTTTCCCCACTATCAACAGCATTAATCCTCTGCCCGCCGTGAGCCGGCATCGGGTTCTAGATAACATTAGGCACCGGAGCAAAATTGATAGCCTGGGCATCTCTCAAATCTTGTACCTTTAACTGGAGAGCCTTGCAATTATCTGTAGTATGGCCAGGTGCGTTGGAGTGAAAAGCACATCTGGCGTTGACATCATAACCTCTGGGCAAATTATTGGGATCGATTGGTGGGGCCAGAGTTCTCAATGTAACCAGATTCATGTCAATCAGCTTGGGAAGTAATACTGAATAAGGCATTGGGATTGGCTCGATGACCCGGTCCGTCTGCCTTGGACGTTGTTGATAATGTCGCTGCTGACCCGGATTACCTCCTTGTTGTTGATTGTTGTACCTGGGTTGTTGTTGCGGATGACATTGCGGTTGAGGAACAGGTGTTGGAATAGTGACTGCGGCCACTTGATCTTGATAATAATTAGGGCGTCCTCTACCCCTGCCTCTGCCGGTATACACAGCGCTTGTCTCCCCTTCTTTTCTTCGCTGACCGTTACCAGCAAACGGTCTCTTGGGACCTGATGAGTTGGAAGCACTATTGTCTTGAATTCGGCCCATCTTCAACAGACTCTCGATTCTTTCTCCAGCAATTACTATCTCTGCAAAGCTGATTGACGGGCAAGCAGCCAATCTCTCAATATAATTGCCTTGAAGAGTGTTCATGAACATGTTCGCCATCTCCCTTTCAGACATAGGGGGTTGGACGGACGCAGCAATCTGTCTCCAACGCTGAGCATACTCTCTAAAGGTTTCCTTGGCAGTCTGAGACATTCCTTGCAACAAAGTCCGATTTGGAGCCATGTCCAAGTTGTATTGATATTGCTTGATAAAAGCCTCTGCCAAGTCTTTCCAGCTCTTGATGGTAGTACGAGACAAATGAGAATACCATTCACGAGAAGCTCCAGTTAGACTGTCTTCAAAATAGTACATCCACAACTTTTCATCTTCCGTGTGAGCTCCCAACCTTCCCAGATAAGATTGGAGATGAGTGCGTGGGCAAGAAGCCCCGTTGTATTTCTTAAAAGTAGGGGGTATGAACTTGTGAGGAATCCTTACTCCCTGAACCAGACCAAGATTTGTGACATCAAAGCCTAAGGAATTTTGAGACTCCAAAGATTTGAGCTTCTCAGCAAGCTCATCCATACGGCGAGTGGTCTCGAGGGCCTCGTCGTGCAAAGAAAATTGATCACACTGATAATCTTCAGTAACGGGGCGCCCGTTAATCCGAATCCCTTGATTCACATTGTACCTTCCGCCAATACCATTTCCAACATTCCCTGTGTTGCCAACATTACTCGGGTTTCCATCAGCATTCGCGTTACCCGCGTTACCAGTGTTCACAGGGTTATCAGTGATCCCAGAGTTACCAGGGTTTCCCTCAGCATTTGGTATCTTCAAATCTGGATTGGGCCTCGGTTGCTCAACCAATTCCCTCAGCTTTTCTTGGCCTGCTGCCATACCAGTCATCAATGTCATGAACTGATCCATCCTTTCACGCATATCAGCCAGCTCTTTCTATACTTGGTCCATCGCTAGTTGTGGACGATTTTCCTTTGTCGGGTACCTGTGGACTCGCTTGGGACCAATAACTGCCTGATACAGGGAACAAACATTAGACACTGCGGTGACACCTGCAAAACAGACAAGGGTTAATATGCATGGTATGCGATGCACTGCTTGTTCAGTTTTAAGGCACCCCTGTTTTGAAAGGGAATACCCTGCAAATGAATAAGCATGAGATGTTGGATGCAAATATGCAGATGATGTTATGCAATGCAAAGGCATGTCAATCAGAATTGATGTATCTGCTTGAACATCTGTCGGGTTGCACTGTCTGGAGAGAAATTAAGAGCACACCAAACAAAGGTCATGGGATGGATCATGTTATCCTTAATATCAACCACCCATTTTGGTGGATTATGGTTTACATCTTATCAACACCCGAGTTCCATTGATATTAAGGATACCTGATCGGATTAACCATGAATCAAGGGTTTGTTGCAAGTCACGAGCATGGAGTTTAGGTTAAGAACCACCCAAAAGGAGTGTACTAAGGTTTAAACCTGCCAAACATGTTCTACAAAAGGTTCCCATAGTCATAATCCCATCTTTCGGATATTATCAGAGGAACGACTACTCGTATTCCAACAATATTCTCAAGAGAGACTCTTATGAGTGTAGTATCGCGTAACAATCGTATCAAATCTTACACTTGAACGACTTTCGCACTACGTCCTACGAATAGGCCAAGATGGGTTTGGTAAACTAAGGTCCTTGGCTTCTTAGGTCTATATTGGAACAAGTAATGTCTAACCACAACTTACTTATGTGACATTATTGATCTCAACACGACCTCCACCAAGTGAATGGGCTTGCAAGTCAACTCGCTAAGGAATACTCCACACAAGTTGACAGGACTATGCCATTCTCCTATCTTAAGTGCACTCGAGTTCGGGTATAGAACTCATCTCACAAAGATCACCAAGCAGCCATAGCCAGCCAACAGATATAACAATGATATGTACATAATGCAATAAGGTAAAGCAGGTAAATAAATAACTGTACAAAAGCATGAACACCCAATAAACAAACAAACTACAAAAGCTAGGAGGGACTCGCTTAGGGAAGGTGGACCAGCAAGAGGTCAACTTCTTAGCGTCCCCAGCAGAGTCGCCAGCTGTCGCAACCTGAAAAATACAGTGCGAAAAAAAACAACCGGCGAAAGAAAAAGACAGAAGAGTCGCCACCATGCGTTATTCATCCCAAAGGAGGGAAAGGAAACGCTCGAAGTAAACCTGAAAAAGGAAAGGACAAGACGGGGTCTCGCAACCAAATCTTGGGTTCGGGAGTCGGTTATGCGAAGGGAAGGTATTAGCACTCCTACGCATCCGTAGTACTCTACGGGATCCACTTTTGTAATTCTTGTCTAAAGGGTGTGAGTTTATCTTGTGTTATTTACTAAAAAAAAGGGTTAAATGAAAATGACTCGCGCGGATGTCGCATCCACTGCATACGTATCTCATATGAATATGAGAATCAGAGTCTTCGTAGCTCGGCTACCTATGGGTTGGGGGGATGTGTGCTCGCTAAGACATCGCGTCTCATGCCTACGTATCTCATCTGGCCTGAGAATCAGAGCAAAACGTAGTTCGGCTAACTACGGGGTTATGGATTGGGTTTTGGGCGAACAACGTTACTACGCAATCTACCGGATGCTCGACCTTTGGAGACTTACTCGCCTGTAGTAGAAGGAGTTAACGTGTTGCTTTGGGTTTTAGGGTTTGGGATGCTCAAGGGCAAAAAGGGCAGTCCTTGATGAAGGAACCGCGCTACCTGCAGGGATATGAACACAAAACACAAAACATGTATCTCAAAGTAAAATGCCACCAAGGGGCTCAAACGTTGCCTCCTATCGAGGTCTTCCAGCTAGGAAAGCAGTAAAATGCGGGAAAAATGTAAAAGTACCACGCGGATAAAGATCCGAAGTAACAACAACCAAGGGGACAAGAAACCCAGAGATCTCTCAAGCTGGTACCATCAAAGAAAAGTGAGTCAGTACAGGTAATCGGAATGAACCTCCAGGGGTTATCCCACAAATAAAGTGGGAAACCACGCAAGTTATCCCTGCAAAAGTCATGTGAGCCCTCACAAAAATTCAACAAAAGGGTTAGTGAAACACCATAAGCATTTTTTCATGAACAACAGTATGGTTTCAGAAACCTCAAACCCTGTGGCATACACTCAAAAATTAAAAGGTTAAACATTCAAGGCATTGTTTATACATTCATATACATATTAAACCCATGGGTAAAGGTAATGGGAATAATGGCAAACCTGATTGGAGAGCTTGATTGAAATTGAGTTGCACCCGTGAGGTTTACAAAACAATCTTCAGGGTTTATGTGAGGCAGAGGTGATTCTGTGTAGTTGAGTTCCCTTCGGGGTTTGGAGGCTGCTCTGAACTCCGTTAGGTCTTCTCTCACTATCTTTTTCCTCAGGGTTTTGTTCCAAGGAAACCTCAGAGTATTTTGCTTCTCTTCAAAATCCCCATTTTGGTCTGTGTTCTCTCAAGTGAAGCTTTGGTATTTATAGACTGAATTTCATGGTTTTGTGGGCTCAAATGAGAGAGACCCAAGTCCAAAAATTTTTTATTATATTTTATTTATTTAATTAATTAATTAATTAATTAAAAAAAATTATTTTTTTTTATTATTATTTTTTTGTAAAAAATTATTATTATTATTTTTTTTTTCGTTTTTTTTTTTCGTTTTTTTTTTTTTCGTTTTTTTTTTTTTCCGGATCTAATTCTGATTGACATGATGAAATGCAATATGAAATGCTAAATGAATGCATGAATGAGGAGGGCAAATTTTGGGGTGTTACAGTGAGTTCTGATTTTTCTGATACACTCTTCCTATTGCATTTACTATTATTTTGTCCTGTCCCTTTTTTTTCTCCTTTTCCTATTCTCTAGTAAATTCCATTTACCAATATATTCCTTCTCTTTATGTCACTTTATTTTCTTTCATTGCTTTTAATTGCTGTTTGGTCCAACTACTTGATTTTCATTACTACATTCCATCACCATAAAGCCACTTCTCTCCTCAAACAACAATTCAGCATTCACGAATATACACTTCTCTTCAAAGGGTTTTTGCTTCATCTTTTGTTTTTCACTCCAAGCAATTTTCATGGCATCTCAACTATCATCCAAAGGCAAAGGCAAAGGCAAAGCTTCTTCCTCAAGAGGCTCTCTAGATTTATCAAGGCTTTTCACTACAAAACATCAACAAGAAAGGTATGAAACCTTCTTCTTCCAAAAGAAAATTATGAAGCCTATGTATAGCACTTTTGTTACTTTCCCTGAAGAAGTATTTACCTTTCCTAGTGTCTTTGAGGAGTTAGGTTTGTGTAACCTAATTGGTTGCCATTTAGATTTTTACCCTGAACTAGTTAATGTTTTCTGGTCCAATATGGTAAAGAAGAAAGGGAAATTAACATCTGTAGTGAAAGGAGTCCCAATCTCTTTAACTGCATCTGATATTTGTGCTATTTTTTAAATCCCTCCTGGTGGTCATAAATTTGTTGGGACAATTGCTCCATGGGAAAACTATAGCAAACATGCTTTTTACTATAGCTTAAGTCGGTTGTCTGAACATCAATTTTATAACAAGAGAAAGAAGAGTTTTGGAGGAGATAACCCGGAACGAGTCTACTGGTCCCCAGCAAAATTTTCTATTGGTGACAGGATGTTACACTATTTTCTGGTATATGTTGTTGTGCCAAGATTTTCCAATCACTGCACTATCACCGATCCAGAAATGATGCTTCTCTATTCCATCAAAACTCACTTTCATGTCGATTGGGGTCATTCAATCCTATCTCATATGATGTCTCATGATGAGCATGTCGAAGGTCTACCATATGCTCACCTATTGACCAAGATTTTTCGACACTTCAACGTTAATCTGGAAAATGAGTTGTGTTTTTCAATGGAAAAACCTTCCTTTATGATTAGCATCAAACAGATCAATCGGAAGATGGGAGTCATCTTTAATCCTCAGACTCTTGAGATAAAGTATCTGGATAATGAAGATGAAGAACCTCAACAAGAAGCCAACAGTGATGATGAGTTTAACCCTCCTACAGAAGTTCAACCAGATCAACCCTCGAATCAAATGATTATGGATTATCTACAAGGCTTTCGCACAGATGTTATAACCGAGATTGGTCATTTATAGTCGAGAATGGATCGGTGGGAGTTATCTCAAGCTGGCTTTCAAGGTAGTAGCTATCAAGGTGGCGGTTTTCAGGGTGGTGGCTATCCCGGTGGTGGATCTAATGATGGAAACAACAATCAGTAGTTGGCTATCTTATGGTGTTTATGACTTTGTTATGTTTTTCATTCTGCTGTTTTCTCATCCCTAGTTTATAATTTGCATGACTTATCTAGTTACTTATGGTGTAATAATTAAACATCGTTTGTGTGTGGTCTTATGCTTAAATCTTCTCTTAACAATTATTGTGTCTCTTTTCCCTTCTTTTTGATTATGACAAAAGGGGAGAAGATGTATGTATATGTGTTGTGCTTGAATTGTTTAATGCAGGGGGAGTTTTGTATGTGATCATTTCTAAGACGATAGGGGGAGTATGAGTTCAAACTACTAATTGGTTGTCATCATCAAAAAGGGGGAGAATGTGAAGACAAGCTTCCTACAAGATTTTGATGAAGACAACATATCAAGCTCTCCATAACAAAAGAATGGAAAAAGAAGATCACTTCAACATTGCTCAAGTTTTCATGGATCTAATATAGGTATATGAAACTCTTGACAATATACTCCTAGTGCTGGAAATTTTTATCTTACATTAAAATAATCATTCTAAATCTTTTCTATCATGATTATTTATTTTAAAATATTGTTTAAAAATTGCATGTTCAAAAGTTTTTTAACTTAGAATTTTTTTCAATATTTTGGACATGTCAATCGATTGATCAAACTTTCTGTTTTAGAATTTTTTTCGTTTTTCAAACTGAACCAATGATTGATGTTGTATGTCAATCGATTGATCTTAGTATATTTTTTCATTTTTTAAGTTGTGTTAATCGATTGGTTATGTGTGTCAATCGATTGATGTTGGAAATTTTTTGAAAAATCTGAAAAATTATTTCACCATTCTTTGCATCATTTCATCATAACTTTTCATGGTAAAAGCTTGCATATTTTCATGATCAATTATCTGATTTCATTTCTAAACATTGCCATGTTATGATTGAAGGGATGCATTCATACTATACATAATTCTTATATTTTCATTACAAATCTCACCTCTTTCAAATCAATTTGCAAAATCTCTATACATTCATTTTTCATCTATTTCTCATATTAAGATACTTTTGAAAAAGAATTTTCATATCATTTTCTTCAAAAGTACTCTTGAGCACTTAGAGATTATTTTATTTTTGAAATTTCATATTGAAAGAGAAGAAGATTCTAATCAATTGATATAAGTCTTATACAATACAATTATTCATATATTCATTCAATTACTTTGTAAAATCCTAAGTACCAAGGATTGTTTGGTTTTAGGTGTATTGCTTATGATCCAGGATTGTTGGATATAAGTGTCAAGAAAAGGAAGGATTGTTTTCTTTTCTTGTGAGTTAAGTTTTCAAGAGGATTGTTCTTGATTACTTAGTTAGGTGTCTTGTCTAGGAATCTAACATTATACTGAATTCTCTTTCGTGTTGAAAGGGGAGTGGAGTACTCTCGATCTGTGAGGGGAACCACTATACATCGTGGTGTTCTTTACTTTCCGCACTTTACCGTTTTTCATCACATAAGCATCTCAAGAAAGTAAAAATCAATAAACCATAAAAAATCCGGAAAATCGTCTAAGTGCCTCATTCACCCCCCTCTAAGGCACTCCTTAAACTTACAAGAAGGTCATGTTAATCAGTGGGGGCGCGTGGTAGAGGTCGCCGACAACAAGGGAATAACTGGTTTGGGGTTCCAAAAGGGCTCATCAACCGTTAGATCTGAAGAGATGCAACTCAGCTTCCGTAGCGGAGGGTTCATTCATGGGAATGAACAACACTTAGCTGTTGTGCTAGAGGACAATGAAGAGGAAGATTGCACCAACTTTGTGATGCATGGACAGACATGCAACAATTGGACTGTTGTTGATATTCCAATTATTTTGCATCGATCATTAGTAATTGCTTTTATATTTTAAAATCCTTCTCCTATGCCTAAGGGAGAAGTGAACATTGTTTGGGCATTTAAATTGATCATCAATAAAATTAACTCTATTCATCCACATCTTTGATGTTTTGTTTTTACTTTTTGCTTATTTCTGAAAATGGGAATCACAAAAAACATAAATAAACAATATAATTGTCCATCTGCATAATATTTAGTCACAAATTCACTTCTCTAAAATCAAAATATCAAATCATTATGCAGGCTGGTTCCTAACCCCATTGAATACAATGATCCTTCTCCTTCTCCAAATTTTGAGTTCCCTGTGTTTGAAGCCGAAGAGGAAAGTGATGTAGAGGTAAATGATGAATTGTCTCATCTTCTTGAGCAAGATGAAAAGATTATTCAGCCATTTGAAGAGCAGATTGAGCTAGTTAACATGGGTTCCGAAGATGATGTGAAGGAAGTCAAGATGGGGTCTCGACTATGTCCAGATGCTAAGAAGGGGTTAATTGATCTTCTTCGAGAATATTCAGATGTGTTTGCTTGGTCCTATCAAGACATGCCTGGGTTGGATTCTGATATTGTGGAGCATAGATTGCCGTTGAAGCCAGAATGCCCGCAAGTCAAGCAGAAATTGAGAAGAACGCATCCTGATATGGCTGTGAAGATTAAAGAGGAAGTGCAGAAGCAGATTGATATCGGTTTCCTTGTAACTGCTGAGTATCCGCAATGGGTGGCCAATATTGTGCCTGTGTCGAAGAAAGATGGAAAAGTCTGTATGTGTGTTGATTATAGAGATTTGAATAAAGCCAGTCCGAAAGATGATTTCCCTCTGCCACACATTGATCTGTTGGTAGACAATACTGCTAAATTCAAAGTCTTTTCGTTTATGGATGGATTTTCCGGATATAATCAGATTAAGATGGCACCCGAGGATGTGGAGAAGACCACATTCATTACACCCTGGGGAACATTCTGTTATAGAGTGATGCCTTTCGGTTTAAAGAATGCTGGTGCAACTTACCAGAGAGCAATGATTACTCTTTTTTATGATATGATGCATAAAGAGATTGAAGTATATGTCGATGACATGATTGCTAAGTCAATTGATGAAGAGGAATATGTTGAGCATTTGTTGAAGCTATTCCAGCGTCTGAGGAAGTATAAACTCCGCTTTAATCCCAATAAATGTACTTTTGGTGTTCGTTCTGGTAAGTTGTTGGGCTTTATTGTCAGCGAGAAGGGTATTGAAGTTGATCCTGCCAAGGTCAAAGCAATACAAGAGATGCATGCACCCAAAACTGAGAAGCAAGTCAGAGGTTTTCTCGGCCGCTTGAATTATATTTCCAGATTCATTTCCCACATGACTGCCACATGTGTGCCTATATTCAAGCTTCTTCGGAAAGATCAGTCTTGTGATTGGACCGAAGACTACCAGAAAGCATTTGATAGTATCAAGGAATATCTGCTTGAACCTCCGATTTTGTCTCCACCTGTTGAAGGAAGACCATTGATCATGTATTTGACTGTGCTCGAAGATAGTATGGGTTGTGTTCTGGGTCAGCAAGATGAGACTGGGAAGAAAGAATTTGCAATTTACTACCTCAGTAAGAAGTTCACCGACTGTGAGACTCGGTATTATATGCTTGAGAAGACTTGTTGCGCATTGGCTTGGGCTGCTAAGCGTCTGAGTCAGTATATGTTGAATCATACCACTTGGTTGATATCTAAAATGGATCCAATCAAGTATATATTTGAGAAGCCCGCTTTAACTGGGAGAACTGCCCGTTGGCAGATGTTGTTATCAGAGTATGATATCGAATACTGATCTCAGAAGGCGATTAAAGGTAGTATCTTGGCTGACCATTTGGCTCACCAACCAATTGAAGATTACCAGTCACTGCAGTATGATTTTCCTGATGAAGAGATTTTGTACTTGAAAATGAAAGATTGTGATGAACCATTGCTAGAAGAAGGGCCAGAACCTGGTTCCCGTTGGGGCATGGTATTTGATGGAGTTGTTAATAAATATGGAAATGGCATTGGGGCAGTGATTATTACTCCTCAAGGCACGCATTTACCATTTACAGCTAGATTGACTTTCAAGTGTACAAACAACATGGCAGAATATGAAGCTTGCATTATGGGGCTTGAAGAGGCCATGAATCTCAGAATCAAGTATTTGGATGTCTTTGGTGATTCGGATTTGGTTGTGAATCAGATCAAAGGAGAATGGGAGACAAATAAACCCGGTTTGATACCATATAGAGATTATGCGAGGAGAATTTCAACTTTCTTTACCAAAGTTGAATTTCATCATATCCCTCGAGATGAAAATCGGATGGCAGATGCTCTTGCAACGTTAGCATCAATGATCATAGTGAAGTATTGGAATGAAGTTCCCAATTTATTTGTGATGCATCTTGATAGGCCAGCTCATGTGTTTGCTGTTGAAGAGATTAAAGACGAGAAGCCATGGTATTATGACATCAAATGTTTCCTCCAAGGTCAGATTTACCCGCCTGGGACATCTTTGAAAGATAAGAAGACTTTGAGAAGATTAGCCCGTAATTTCTACTTGAATGGTGATGTACTGTACAAGAGAAACTTCGACATGGTTTTGCTCAGATGCGTGGATAGACACGAAGCAGACTTGTTGATGACCAAAGTGCATGAAGGATCCTTTGGTACTCATTCCAATGGACATGCAATGGCGAAGAAGATGTTGCGAGCAGGTTACTATTGGCTGACAATGGAATTTGACTGTTGCAAGTTTGTGAAGAAGTGCCACAAGTGTCAAATTTATGCCGATAAGATTCATGTTCCTCCAAGACTATTGAATGTTATCTCTTCCCCATGGCCCTTCTCCATGTGGGGTATTGATATGATTGGGATGATTGAGCCTAAAGCTTCGAATAGACATCGTTTCATTTTGGTGGCAATTGACTACTTCACAAAATGGGTTGAAGCGGCATCGTATGCAAATGTAACCAAGCAAGTTGTTGTAAGGTTTATCAAGAATAAAATTATATATCGTTATGGTGTGCCAAGTAAGATCATTACTGACAATGGATCGAACTTGAATAATAATATGGTGGAAGCTCTTTGCAAAGACTTCAAGATTGCACATCATAATTCTTCTCCCTGCAGACCCAAGATGAATGGGGTTGTTGAAGCTACGAACAAGAATATCAAGAAGATTATCCAGAAGATGGATGTCACATATAAGGATTGGCATGAGATAATCCCATTTGCTTTACATGGGTATCGTACATCCATCCGCACTTCAATAGGGGCAACCCCTTTCTCTCTTGTTTATGGTATGGAAGTAGTACTCCCCGTAGAGGTTGAGATTCCTTCATTGTGTGTGCTCATGGAAGCCAAGTTGACTGAAGCAGAATGGTGTCAGACCAGGTTTGATCAATTGAATTTGATTGAAGAGATTAACTACCATGTGTCATGGTCAGTTATATCAGCAGAGAATGAAGAAAGCTTTTGATAAGAAGGTCAAGCCTCGAGTGTTCAGAGAAGGTGACCTTGTGCTCAAGAAGATTTTATCATTCAAGCCAGATTCCAGAGGGAAATAGACTCCTAATTATGAAGGCCCATATGTTATCAAGAGAGCCTTTTCAGGCGGCGCATTGATTCTTACAACTATGGGTGGTGAAGAGTTCACTCGTCATGTGAACGCAGATGCAGTCGAGAAATACTTCGCCTAGAAAAAGAAAAGAACAACTCACTAAGTTGAAAACCCGAAAGGGTGGCTTAGGCAAAAATGAGTGTCTCGGTGGATTGAAAACTTGAAAGGGCGATCCAGGCAAAAATTAGAGACATAAAACAGAAAAAATTTCCCGATAAGTTGAGTACCCCACCTTGGGGCAACTTATGCAAAAATTAGGGATTATGGCAAGTAACTGCATTTCTGTTGATCTTCAGTGATTTTGAAGACTTGTTTGAGCACAAGGGTTGACATCGATTCATCTCCAGCAGCGATCAAAAGCGTAGTGGATATCAAGATCTTGTAGAAGGATTAAGGATCATTTGTATTCAATGTAACCCTTTTCCATGTAAATTACCATTTTCAACTTTGTAAAATCTATGGAGTCTTGTCATTCACAGACTACCATTCCAATAAATAAAGTTGAGCTTTTATCTAATTGTTTCTACTCTTATTTACTTCAATCAATAGTTTTAAATTTTATTATGATCATTTTGAAATTAAAATTTTAAAATCAAGTCTTTAAAATATATAAGCAAGAACTTTTCCAAAGCAAGTAAAAAGAATATCAACAGCATTTCAGCGAATAGCAAGTTCTTAAATGCGAAGTATCTGAGGTTCCCCAAGCAATTAACTCTTCGGGTATCCCTAGACATCAGTATTGTTTCAGTTCCTCGGCGGAATATTTGATCCCCGGTAGAGCTTCTTTCTTTTTCCCCAGTTGAGTTGGTTGTGGCGTGTCCTTGTTCCCAACAGAGTTCCGGTCTTCCCCGGAGGAGTTCGTGTTTCCTCAGCAGGTGGATCGTCACCAGAAGATGTTTCGATCTTCCCTAGTAGATCACTTTGGTGTCCCCACCAATCGTTGTATCTTTGCTCCCAGTCAGAGTTTCCTCCTGGTTCTTGAGCAGCTTTTTGATTCTTCCCCAATAGGGTTGTCTCCCATTTTTGTGGTGTTGACCTAAAATTCCCTGCAGATTGGATATTTTATCCACAGCAGATCTCCTTCCCCAGCCAGGGTTGGGCCTTTGGGATATTGATCTCCCTGTTCTCCAGCTGTTTGTCTCCATGATTCGTGGATTGACCGAGGATTGTACCGGTGGTTCAACTTCTTTGCGACACCTCCGTATCCTTCGTGATCGTTTTTTCAGCATAATCACCATATATATATGTATATACATATATATATATATATATATATATATATATATATATATATATATATATATATACATTCATATAAATTCATGATTTGCATATTCTGCATCTTCATATTTGATTCGCTGTTATGGCGGTACTTTATCCCCATACCGAATTTGGTGTCTGTCCTCTTTCGATTGTAGAGTGTCAGCCCCTAAGCAGAAAAGACTTTAACCTTTCTCTGTTTCCCCACTGAGTTTGTTTCCTCATGGACGATTGTTATTTCAGTTTCCTCTCTGTCGCAACCTGAAAAATACAGTGTGCGAAAAAACAACCGGCGAAAGAAAATGACAGAAGAGTCGCCACCGTGCGTTATTTATTCCAAAGGAGGGAAAGGGAACGCTCGAAGTAAACCTAAAAAGAGGAAAGGAAAAGGCAAGGTCTCGCAACCAAATCTTGGGTTCGGGAGTCGGTTATGCGAATGGAAGGTATTAGCACCCCTACGCATCCGTAGTACTCTACGGGATCCACTTTTGTAGTTCTTGTCTAAAGGGTGTGAGTTTATCTTGTGCAGTTTACTAAAAAAGGGGTTAAATGAAAATGACTCGCGCAGATGTCGCGTCCACTGCATACGTATCTCATCTGAATATGAGAATCAGAGTCTTCGTAGCTCGGCTGACCTATGGGTTAGGGGATGTGTGCTCGCTAAGACATCGCGTCTTATGCCTACGTATCTCATCTGGAATGAGAATCAGAGCAAGCCGTAGTTCGGCTAACTACGGGGTTATGGATTGGGTTTTGGACGAACGACGTTACTACGCAATCTACCGGATGCTCGACCTTTGGAGACTTACTCACCTGTAGTAGAAGGAGTAAACGTGTGTTTAGGAGAAGAAAAATCAATGAAGGTTTAGGGTTTGGGATGCTCATGCAAAAAGGCAGTCCTTGACGAAGGAACCTGCATAAAGTAAACACACAAAACATTGCCTCCTATTGAGGTCTTCCAGCTAAGAAAGCGGTAAAAATACGGGAAAATGTAAAAGTACCACACGGATAAAGATCCGAAGTAACAGTAATTAACAGAACAAGGAAACCCTGAGATCCTTCCAAGCTAACACCATCAAAGAAAGTGAGTCAGTACAGGTAATCGGAATAAAACCTCCAGGTGGTATCCCACAAATAAAGTGGAACACCAGGCAAACCATCTCTGCAAGAGTCATATGAGCCCTTACAAAACAAAACTCAACAAACAGGTTAGAGAAACAAAATAGGGTAACCAAGAGTTGCCCCCAAATCAAAATGTAACCACATGAATCATGCCATTAAAATTCACAAAAAGCTCACAAAAAGCAACCAAGGGTAGGAGGCCTAAACCTCTTGTCAAACACATACATCAAAAGGGTATCAAATTCACCCATAATACCTCATACACTCAGATGATTCAAATTAAAAGCATAAAATTATGGGAATAAGGCAAACCTGATTGGAGAGCTTGATTGAAATTGAGTTGCACCCGTGAAGTTTACAAAACAATCTTTAGGGTTTATGTGAGGCAGAGGTGATTCTGTGCAGTTGAGTTCCCTTCAGGGTTTGGAGGTTGCTCTGAACTCTGTTAGCTCTTCTCTCACTATCTTTTTCCTCCAGTCAGGATAATAGTGTCGCATCACGCGAAAAAACCGGCGGGAAAAGAAAGAAACAACAGAGCCGCCACCGTGCGTTATTTATCCCAAAAGAGGGAAAGGAAACGCTCAGAGTAAACCTAGGAAAGAACATGGTCTCGCGACCAAAGAGGATGGGTTCGGGAGTCGGTTATGCGAAGGGAAGGTATTAGCACCCCTACGCATCCGTAGTACTCTACGGGATCCAAGCACAAAAGGAAGGAATATTGGTTGCTATAACACTGCTCAAACTCACACACACTGGCTGAAAGAGACAAAAGAAACTGACTGAAACTGACTCGGCAGGATGTCGCATCCTGGGCCTACTTAGTCTATCAGGCATAGACATCAGAGTCGAAGTAGTTCGGACTGGGGAAACGACACATGCTCGCTAGGATATCGCATCCTATGCATACGTATCTTCTCGGACGAGAGAAGAATCAGAGCATTCGTAGCTCGGCTGACACGCACACAAACAAACACAGGCAAAGGCAAACATGGAGCCTGAATGCCAATTACTGGGCTTACATCAGCATCCGAACCAACACACACCCACTGGAACCCAAATGCCACTCGATGGACTTACATCGGCTTCCAAGCACACAAAAACACAACAAGTTAATAGGGAGTCGGGGACTCGAGCCTATAACTGTCAACCACACACTCAAGAGAAAAGAAAAGGCGCCCGGAGAGATCAGCTCAATCTCCTGCCTACATATTTCATCTGGTGTGAAGATCAGGGCGATGTAGTTCCCCTACGCAGGGACAAAGGACTAGCCTAACCAGATAACAGAGGGAGACACAACACTAGGGAGACTACGACTCGAGCCTAGATGTTGTCATGCAAAGTCGTCCCTAAGTTAAGGTTTCTAACTAACAGACACAGGAAAAAGAAGGGTCTCGATTGCAACTAGGGCAAGAGAAAGGGGAGATCTCAATCACAACGAGGGTGAGAGAAAAGAATTAATGTTAGTGGTTAATCAAACTCGACAAGACATCGCATCTCGTGCCTACATATCTCATCTGGACATGAGAATCAGAGTTGCCGTAGTTCGGCTAAACTATTACTGTTGGTTTGTGTTTTTTTAAGTGGACAACGTCACTGCACAATCTACCTGATGCTCGACCTTTGGAGACTTACTCACCTGTAGTAGAAGGAGTTAACGTATCCTTAAGAGGGGATGATGTTTGTTTGTGTTTTAAGAAAGCTCAAGCAAGAAAGGAAGTCCTATACGAAGGAACCGTGCTACCTTAATTGACATGCAAACGAGACTACGCGGAGTCTAACAACCTAGGGGATATGATCACACCACATGAGCACACACAAACACATTCAGCATAAAGTAAACACACCAACAAGGGGGCTCAAACGTGGGTTAGGTTTTAGTCGAGGGGTCACATCAACCTCAACAAACAAACCTCTGGAATGGGGTGAGTGTTGCTCTTAACCTTGCCATTGAGGGGCTAAGGTGAAGCAGATGAAAGGAGATGAGGGGTGTGCCTCATTGCTTCTATCCCTGGCCTGGGAGAGCATTTGACAAGAATGTGTGGGTTCAGAAAGTGGGAACCCTTCTACACATTTGATACTGACTCAACTGTGCAATTGCACAAGATCTTGGGTTTTTATCTGTAATGCATCAACACAGTGGTGTGAGCAAAACAGAAGACACACTGAATAGCAGGGGATAGGTTGCTTATCCCTTGGTTCTGCCAATTGCCTCTTCACTTAGGAGGTCTTTGACTCTGTACAAGGACAAATTAAACATACACAAACATTGCCTCTTAAGGAGGACTTCAAACAGTTGCCTGGCCAAGTAACAGGCCATGTCTTCCAGACTACATGAAGAAAAAGGAATTATACCTCAAGCAAGTTGCTAAATAGCAAAGCAAAGCAAGTTCAAAGAACTTAAGCAACTAATGGTACCTGAAATAATCAAACCAATCAGTATACAGTTCAACAGTCAAATCAAAAGGAATGGAATCCATAGACAAATCAGGTAGTCAAATGTGCAAAGCACAAGACTCAAACACATGAGTCAAGCCACCTACAAAACAAAGGTTAGCTCAATAACATTCAAGCAAGCTCAAACAAAAGAAATTGATCTCATTGGTCACTGGGTGTTCAACCTGAAAACACAAGCTTAAAAGTGAGTAACTGGACCACTAGGGCAAGCCTAGGGTCAAAAGAGAATGAAAAAGGCAAAACAGAAAAGGGCAAGTAATCCAAATCATGTTCAATCAATCAAGAAACAATTCCAATTGGATTCATGTTCATATCATGCATCATCATCAATTCACAAGCAAAATAAACCAAAGCATGGCAACTGAAAGCTCAATGAGGTCAACAGAATGACTTGCATCAAAAGTCAACTCAAACATTCTCAAAAATCATCAAATAATTCAAGGTTAATCCTAACACCTAGCATGGTAAGCATGTCAAATTTCATTGCATTTGGACAAGTGGAAGGCAGTCAATGAAAATCATAAAGTCAAAGCAAATTTGAACATGCTCAATGAAGTCAACAGCAAGACTTAGCTCAAAACCAAACATAATCAATTCCAAAAATCACCAAATAATTCATGCTCAATCAAAATCCATAACATGACATGCATATAAAATTTCAGCTCAATTGGATCATGGGAAGGTGGTCAATTAAAATCAGAAAGTCAAAACAATTTCAATCATGCTCAAAGAAGTCAAACAAACATGTATCAACTTCAAAAAATCATAACTAAATGAAAACAGATGAGAAATGAATGGGATCAACACCAATGCAAAGCTCAAGATGTCTAGTTATCTCATGCAAAATTTCATGTCCATCTAGTACAATATGAGCATTTCACAAAACAAATGGCAAAGTGCATCACAAAAAGTCAACATTTGACTAGACAGGGAGGAAAAATCTCAAACAAATGGAAAATAGCACAATTAATTCCAAGAAAAATCACAAGTCAACTAGACATATGGGAGAAGGTTCATGCAAAAATTGGGGTCAATTGGAGGTCAGGAAGCATGTCATCAAAATTCATGAAATTGCACATCCATGGTGTGACACAAGTTGTCACACCCTACTTCAAAAATTCAAAGCTCTCAAACCACATATGATAAAATCATGATATTTACACCAAAATAAACATGAATGAGTGTAGAATAACCACACAAATTTTCAGAATCATTGGATACATCCTCATCATTTCACAAAAGAATTGGCAAAAGGTACAATATTTGGTCACATGTTGCAAACCCTAAGGCCATTTAAAAACCAATGATCAGAAAATTCATTAAAAATCATGACAAAATATTAGACATCAAACAGGACATGATGCAAAAATTGGCATGAAATTTGGAATTAAAATGAGCAAGTTATGAATTTTCAAAGTTTGATGAACAAAGTGAAATAAAATGTGAAATTAAAATGAAATAATTGGAATAATTAAATGACCGGGTGGCAAAGTTGTAATTTGGGAACTCATTTAACTAAACGATGGCGTTTTGGGGCAGCTGAGGAAATAATGTGATTGGTGCATGTGTGAATAGTGCCATGCAGCGTGTGAATTCAAGGAAATCTGGGCAGGGATGAAGATGTTCTAGGGTTCATGAATGCAGGCAACAACCTTCATCCCCAAATCGGGTTTTCATGAAATTTTTCCAGAAAGTGAAATTGAATACACAGAAACATTCAGCATGGCAAGGCAAACAAGGATCCAGCGTCAATTTTCATTAACACACAACCATAAGCGCGAATCGAACCAAAGAAAAATCAACATCAAACTTTGCTCATGAACAAAAATTCTCAGAAACGATTAAGGAGCATATCAATAGAACCATTAGAGCACACACATGACAAATCCAAGCTTCATTTTCATGGAAACAAACTAATGAAAGAGAATCGAGCAAAAATTCAAATGAACATCAACTTTCATTTTCAGATTTCTTGCAAAATACTTAACCAAATTACATGAGACAAAGCTCATAATGATCAGGGTGCTAAAACCTACACTAAGCATGGCAAATTTTTGGAAATAGAGAGAATCGAATACTAACCAAATCTGCAAGGCAGATGAAGATTCAGGTGTTTTCTGGCTTGGATATGCTCAAACAGATGCAGCCTTGTGCTCCCAATGATGGATAGTGAAGATGCCTTGGCTCAGTGTAACTTGTCTTTGCTCGAAACTCCATCTGCCATGGCTGAGCTTTGGAATAACAGTTGGATAAAAGCTCCTTCCAGCTGGAGAAGGATGGTTGCAAAGTGTTCACAAAGTTGCTTAGATGGTGAATAAACAATGTCCAGATCGTGGCCTTTGGAGGATTTGGCAGATTTTGGAAAATGCAAGCAAAATGGAATTTGAGAGAATGAAGAAATTTCTGTATGTGATGGCTGCTACTAGGGTTGAGTTTGACAGAAAATGTGATTTATATCATCTGTTTAAGGTTCCTAATCAATGTGCTAAGCTTGTTTATGTTAAATGAAGCCAAATGCACAATTTTGCTAAGCTTGCCACTTTGGACCAAAAGGAGGTATAATGGTAGCATGCTGCTCGAATTTGGGCTTCAAACATGTTTCAAATAACCTTCCAAACAATTCCCAATTGGCCAAATGTGCTGAAAATACTTAAATCAAAAAGTCAACTTTGGTCCACACTTGAAATTAATTAGGTTAGGTCCAAAAATGCCATTTTGCATGGTAAGGTTTTGGTGCATGAAGTTTATATTTTTGGAAAGAGGAGATGAAATGTGGTTTGTAGGAAAAAACCCCACCAAAATTGGCCAAATGGTTTGAGAGATATGGCCTTTTGAAGTTCAAGATTTTGTGAAAATGATTTGATCATATCTTGACAACCATGCATGGGAATTGAGAGTTCTTGGACTTTTTGGAAATGGGAGAACAAGATCTTCAACGTTCATGTTGGGAAAAAATTCATTTGAAGCTTGTATCATGATGTAAGTTTGGGATCAAGAAGTTTCCATTTTTGGCAGTTAAAATTACAGGTCCAGTTTCTATTTTGGGAAATTTTCTGATTGGCTTCAAATTCTTCAATGATGTTGATTGCCATGATATATGAGGCCTATTGGGACATGAATAAGCTCTCTCAAACCAAATCCATCCATCAAAACCACAAAATCAACCACAGTTGACCAACTTTGACTTTCTAGGGTTTCTGACTGACTGTGCATGAACTGATGGCTTCTGAACATCCAACCCTTGGCTTAGACACTTCAAATGGACCTCCAAGTCATGTGAACTTGTTGGACAAACCCTAGGGCCTTGACTCCTTGAGAAACACCCTTGCTTGCTTGGTTGACTGATCTCCTGATCAGTTTGACCTAATTCTTGACTTGCTTGCTCTTGAGGCAACTGAGGGCAATGCAATGCTATGCAATGGACCATGATATGCTATGGCCTAATATGAGATGGTATGTACAATGATAGGTGCAAATTTGAGGTGCTACAGCTGCCCCTATTCGATCAGCTGGGAACCCGAACGGATGATAGCAATGGCTGTCAGACTTTCAGGGTAAACAGGGATTGAATACCAAAGAACCGTAGAAATTTGCACCAACTGGGTATAATACAAGAAAAACCACGTCATTTACCGATGACGACTGCATGACAGCTTCAGAAAAGCAAAACCATTTACCGATGGTTGGAAACTGGAAACTTGATATTTACCGATATCAACTTCAGCGAGACCATTTACCGATGGCTGCTGGGAAAAACAACTTCTGAAAAGTGAAACCATTTACCGATGGTTAAAACTTGATATTTACCGATATCAACTTCAGCGAGACCATTTACCGATGGCTGCTGGGAAACAGATTTGATGTAGAAAAGAAGCAAGACCATTTACCGATGGTGGCTTCAAAGAAACTTGACATTTACCGATGTCAACTTCAACAAGGCCATTTACCGATGGCTACTGTAACTGGGAGCTCGATATTTACCGATATCGAAGAAAACTGGGCCATTTACCGATGGCATCTCTGCTTGGGGAGGAACAAAATCTTTGTGGTGGGACCAGACAAGACGTTTACCGACGACTTCTGGGGATCTTGATTTTATTAACAAGAGAAACAAATAATGACCAGACATTTACTGATGACTGGGATGAGACTCGATGTTTACCGACATCGAAAGGTGATGTTTACCGACATCAAAAAGAATGACCAGACATTTACCGATGACTGGGAATGAGAAATTTATTGGGGAGAAACAAACAAATATTCGCAACTGGGAACCAGATAGGACATTTACAGATGACTCTACTGGGGATTTCTAGCTGGAGAATTATCAGACATCTACCGATGACTGAGGGAAAGACTCGATGTTTACCGACATCGAAAGATGATGTTTACCGACATCAAAAGCAAGACCAGACATTTACCGATGACTGGGTGAGACTCGATGTTTACCGACATCGAAAGATGATGTTTACCGACATCAAAAGCAAGACCAGACATTTACCGATGACTGGGTGAGACTCGATGTTTACCGACACCGAAACAATGGCGTTTACCGACACCAAAAAAATGACCAGACATTTACCGATGACTGGGTGAGACTCGATGTTTACCGACACCGAAACAATGGCGTTTACCGACACCAAGAAATGGGACACACGCGGGTGTTGACACGACACTTACCGGTATCATAAGAACGACATCTGAGATATGTCAAGGCAAGGCTGATCACTTGCTAAAGGTCTCACTGGGGAGAGACGAACTTTCTGTCACCATCGGGTGAGGAAATAAACCTCTGTGGGGATATCAATTCTGAAATGTTGTCTGAGCAATTGTAGCAGACTTGCTGTGCTGATGTTGAACAAGATGATCCGCCTCTGCCGGGGATACAGTCTGATGTGGTCTCGAACACATGAATGCATATGTTTGAATTTTTCTATGGTGTAATGTTCCATATGGAATGGAAATGCTACGCTGTTTTGAGGATGCAATGATTACTATATGCAATGCAATATGATGAGAACTCTGCGGGGAAAATACACAGGACGACTGTGCTGAGGAATCTTCAAGATACTTCCACTGGGGGAACAATACGACTGCTGGGGAACCAATAATACGAATCCGCTAGGGGAAGACAAGGCAACTCGCTGGGGAGTAATAAAATAATTCTGCTAGGGGAAAACAAAGGTAAACTGCTGGGGATAGCCCAATCAATCCACAAAAATTCCGCTTGGGGAAATAAAAGCTCCGCTGGGGGAAGCTAAAACAGGCAACTCTCCGGAGATAAGGCTCGTACAAACCTCAGATAAAATAGACTGTGCTTTGGGGAGTAACCGTTACTCTGCTGGGGACGACCCACAACATTCACAAGTAGAATCAACTCAGCTGGGGACGCGGATATCAATCTGCTATGGCCACTCGTCCAACCCACTGGTAGGATGAACTCTGCTGGAGAAATAACTGCTTCGCTGGGGAAGACTGAAACAATCCATGGCTAGGAGAATGACCCTGTCTGGGGAAAGAACTGCTGGGGAATGCTCACAGGTGACGGCCTGCGCAACAGAATAACAGATGCCCCAGGGGGTACACGGACAAGATACGCTCAAGTGTCCTCAACATTCAAAATGATTTTCAAATGTTTTAATCTTTCTGCACGTCATTGTTTAGCCTTCATGTTTTTAGATGCAATGTTTATCAAAAATTCGGACGTTTTTGCAAACAAAACAGTAAAAATAAAAACAAGAGAGCAATTTATCTGAATAACGACTTTTTATTGATTGAAAGTGGGCCTGACAAGGCAAGTACATTGGGAAGCAATTCCTAGAAAGAGGTAATTGCGCACAAAAGGAAAATAAACTATCCTAATGGCAATGTGAACACGGCATCCACTATTTCCCAGCTCTGTTATAACTCATAGATCATCAATTTCCTCCCAATTCCTTGCTTTCTGAGAAGACTGACTGGACCGATCACATCTTTCGAGATGGCAGCTGACGAAGCATGACGAAGTACAGATGGCTCAGACTGTAGTCTTCGCTTTAATCCCTCTTTTGGCTGGATCGCCCTTTCGGGTTTTCAATCCACCGGGATACCCATTTTTGCCTAAGCCGCCCTTGCGGGTTTTCGACTTACCGGGTGTACAATTTTTTTTCATTTTTATCCCTAACTTTTGCCCGAACCTTTTCTTTCTGTTTTTTGGTTCGCCGGGATGCCCATTTTTGCCTGGACTCTTTTATTCTTTTTGTCCAGCGGGTCAATTTATGCGAAGTATTTTTTGACTACATCTGAGTTAACAGGGGACGGGAAATCTTCACCATCCATAGTTGTAAGCATTAAGGCTCCACCGGAGAAGACCTTCTTCACAACATATGGACCTTCGTAATTAGGAGTCCACTTGCCCCTGTTATCTGTACTGGGAGGAAGAATCCTCTTCAAAACTAGATCGCCAGTTTGAAATGTCCGAGGACGCACTTTCTGATCAAAGGCTCGCTTCATCCTTCTCTGATATAATTGCCCATGGCACACAGCTGCTAACCGTCTTTCTTCGATAAGGCTTAACTCATTAAACCTTGTACGAATCCACTCGGCTTCGTCCAGCTTAACATCCAATAATACCCTCAAAGAAGGGATCTCCACTTCAACTGGTAGGACTGCTTCCATACCATACACAAGGGAGTAGGGGGTTGCCCCGGTCGACGTACGCACTGAAGTACGGTACCCATGTAAAGCGAAAGGCAACATCTCGTGCCAGTCTTTGTACGTAACGACCATCTTCTGCACAATCTTCTTGATATTCTTGTTAGCTGCCTCTACAGCACCGTTCATCTTTGGTCTGTAAGGAGAAGAATTGTGATGTTCGATCTTGAAATCTCTGCAAAGCTCTTTCATCATCTTGTTGTTGAGATTTGAACCATTGTCAGTGATGATTCTCTCAGGGACTCCATAACGACAGATGATTTCTTTCTTGATGAAACGGGCAACCACTTGTTTGGTGACACTGGCAAAAGAAGCTGCTTCTACCCATTTGGTGAAGTAATCAATCGCGACCAAGATGAAGCGATGTCCATTCGAAGCAGTAGGCTCAATCTTCCCAATCATGTCGATGCCCCACATGGCAAACGGCCAAGGCGAGTTCATGACATTCAATGGGCTTGGTGGTACATGCACCTTATCAGCATAGATTTGACACTTATGGCACTTCCGAGCATATTTGAAGCAATCGGATTCCATAGTCATCTAGTAATAACCGGCTCTCAGCAATTTCTTCGACATTGCATGACCACCAGCATGGGTACCAAACGAACCCTCGTGCACTTCTTGCATCAACATGTCTGCTTCGTGTCTATCCACGCATCTGAGCAAGACCATGTCAAAGTTTCTCTTGTATAGCACATCATCCTGATTCAGATAAAAGCTTCCAGCTAGCCTTCTCAGGGTCTTCTTATCATTCTTCGACGCACCCTCAGGATATTCTTGAGTCTTGAGGAAGTTCTTGATGTCAAAGTACCACGGTTTCTCATCAATAGCAACAACAGACTCGGCTGCAAACACATACGCAGGCCTCTCGAGTCGATTTACAGCAACATGTGGCACATGATTCCACCAATGAACCTTTATCATGGACGATAAAGTAGCCAAAGCATCAGCCATCTGATTTTCATCCCGGGGGACGTGATACAACTTCACCTTCTTGAAGAACGTCAGTATTCTTCTGGTGTAATCTCTATACGGAATCAGATGCGGCTGGTTCGTATTCCAATCTCCATTGACCTGATTGATCACTAGAGCTGAATCTCCAAATATGTCAAGTGTTTTGATCCTCAGATCAATGGCTTCTTCTATCCCCATGATACAAGCCTCATACTCAGCTTCATTGTTGGTGACGTCGAATGTCAATCTGGCAGAAAAAGGTATATGAGCACCTTTGGGATTGATCAACACTGCCCCAACACCATTACCGTTCATATTCACAGCCCCATCAAACATCAGTGTCCACTTGTCATCAGGATCCGGTCCCTCCTCGACAGGTGGCTCTTCACAATCTTTTGTCTTCAGATACATGATGTCTTCATCAGGGAATTCAAACATCATCGACTGATAATCGTCGATTGGTTGTTCGGCAAGATAGTCTGACAGAATACTACCTTTGATGGCCTTCTGTGACGTGTACTGAATGTCATATTCTGTTAAGATCATCTGCCAACGGGCAACACGTCCGGTGAGAGCCGGCTTCTCAAAGATGTACTTGACTGGATCCATCTTAGAAATCAACAGAGTAGTATGGTTCAACATATACTGCCTTAGTCGGCGAGCAGCCCAGGCCAAAGCACAGCAAGTTTTCTCGAGCAGTGAATATCTTGTTTCACAGTCGGTAAACTTTTTGCTTAGGTAGTATATGGCATGCTCTTTTCGACCAGACTCGTCATGCTGACCCAATACACACCCCATCGAAGTCTCGGTGACTGATAGGTACATTATCAGTGGTCTCCCTGGAACTGGAGGAATCAGGATTGGAGGTTTCTGTAGATATTCTTTGATTTTGTCAAAAGCTTTCTGACAGTCATCATTCCATTTGATTGCCTGATTCTTTCTGAGTAGTTTGAAAATTGGTTCACATGTGGCAGTTAGATGAGATATGAACCTCGCAATGTAGTTCAACCTCCCTAAAAACCCACGGACTTGCTTTTCCGTCTTTGGTTCAGGCATCTCTTGAATAGCTTTGACTTTTGCCGGATCTACCTCAATCCCTTTCTCACTGACAATGAAGCCTAAGAGCTTCCCGGATCTCACCCCAAACGTACACTTGTTCGGATTCAGCCTCAGTTTGAACTTGACCAACCTGTCAAACAATTTCTGCAAATTTACCAAATGCTCCTCTTCTGTCTGTGACTTCGCAATCATATCATCCACGTACACTTCGATTTCGTTGTGCATCATGTCATGAAAGAGAGTCGTCATTGCCCTCTGATAGGTAGCACCGGCATTCTTCAGCCCAAATGGCATCACTTTGTAGCAGAACGTGCCCCAAGGTGTAATGAATGTCGTCTTTTCCATGTCCTCTGGCGCCATCTTGATCTGGTTATAGCCTGAGAAACCGTCCATGAAAGAGAATACCGAGGATTGAGCCGTATTATCAACCAATACATCGATGTGAGGTAATGGGAAATCATCTTTTGGACTCGCCCTATTCAGATCCCGGTAATCGACACACATCCTGACTTTGCCGTCCTTCTTCGGCACGGGAACAATGTTGGCAACCCACGGTGGGTAACTAGTAACAGCCAGGAAACCTGCGTCCCACTGCTTCTGAACCTCTTCCTTGATCTTGACAGCCATATCAGGACTAGTTCTGCGAAGCTTCTGTTTGACCGACGGACATTCTTCTCGGAGAGGTAACCGATGCACCACAATGTCTGTATCCAACCCAGGCATATCTTGGTATGACCAGGCGAATATTTCCACGTATTCTCTTAGCATCTCGATTAGCCTCCTCTTGACAGAGTCTTCTAAAGCAGCCCCGATCTTGATCTCTCTTCTGGCGTCCTCAGTACCCAGATTGACAATTTCCAACTCTTCCTGATGAGGTTGGATGACCCTTTCCTCTTGCTTCAGTAGTCTGACAAATTCAGCAGGGAGTTCACAGTCTTCCTCACTCTCCTCTTCAGCTTGGTAGATGGGATTGTTGAAATCGTACTGAGCCATAACAGAGTCGTTCACAGTGGATGTCAAAATATCACTTCTGCATGTTTAATGTTTTATTTTCAGAAAAAGATTTCAATAAAGTCACAAAAAAAAACAAAAACATTGCCATTTTTATTGTTTTGAAAAAGTGAAAACAGAAAATAGAAAGACAAAGATCTCAAAATTTGATTGCAAAACGTCCTTTATTTATAAACATTGTAAACATGATGTGGCCCTACAATGAACCACTACGCCTTGGGCAGAACGTAGGGTTTTCATGCAAAATGATAAAAACACGAGAAAATTACTCTGTCAGTAGAGTAACTTGGACCACTTCTTCAGCTGTCCAATTGTTGATAACCTCGCCTGGTGCACAAGGGCGGACCCAGACGTCCAAATCATAATCCCGGTCTTCACCATCAGTAGCAAAGACATCTCCATGGTTCATCAGCCCAGCGCTGGTGAAGGTACTCGGACCTGCTTGTATGCTCTGCTCTGCTTCGAGAGGCTCATATCCAATGCCGAACTTGTCTTCCTTAACTGGCAAATCAACCATCTTGCCCCAGCCCTCAGTCTTACCGGAGTCCACAACTTCCTTGGCCTGCTTGTACGATGTAATCGAAGCACCTGGCTTCCTCTGCTCAGCACAAGCTACCCCTTCTAAAGCCACGGTCTCAAATGCCTGGCACAAGGTTTCGTGGATCTCGCCATCTACCTCAACATACTTGAATGAGGAGAGATGACTCACCAGAATCTCTTCTTCGCCACACACGGTCACAATTTGACCGTTCCAGACATACTTGAGTTTTTGGTGAAGAGTCGACGAGACTGCCCCAGCGGCGTGTATCCATGGACGCCCCAACAAACAGCTATAAGCAGGCTGAATGTCCATCACATAGAAGATGATGTCGAAAACTTCCGGACCTATCTTTACCGGCAAGGTGACTTCACCAAACACAGACCGTTTGGATCCGTCGAAAGCACGAACTATAAGGTCACTGGGAGTGAGCACAACTCCCTCGACGTCGATCTTCTTCAAGATCTGCTTGGGTAGGACATTCAGGGACGACCCGGTGTCTACCAGCACGTGAGATAAAACAGCACCCTTACACTCCATAGTGATGTGCAAGGCTTTGTTATGATTACGTCCCTCAGGCGTTAGGTCTAGGTCAGTGAAACCTACACCATGCCTGGTACTCACGTTGGCTAGTACACCCTCCAACTGGTTGACGGATATCTCTTGCGGGACGTACGCCATGTTCAGCATCTTCAACAATGCGTCCCGGTGTGCCTCAGAGCACATCAGCAAAGAGAGTATCGAAATCTTGGACGGAGTTTGGTTGAGCTGATCCACAATCTTGTAGTCACTCTTTTTAATGATCTTCATAAACTCCTCCACATCCCTTTCAAAAGAACCCTCAGCCTCCTTCTGAGCCGGTTCCTCGTCAACCACAGCTTGTTTACCCTTAGCCCTTGCGGATGCCTCAGCAGTAGCATCCCTCAAAGGCTGAGGAGCAAACAGTCGTCCACTCCTGGTGAAACCTCCTGGTCCTCCGACATTGTCCACCACAGGACTTGCAGCAGCAGGAGTTCTCACCGGAGCACTGATCGTAACTGGCGCTTGACCAACTGGCTTAATCTGATTACCAGCCCTTCTATCATTGCGATGGGCGTTGTCGTACCTCCACGGAACAGCCCTACTATTTTCAGCTTGCCTTCTGCCAGGCGCAACAATAGTAGTTGGTGCACGGATGGTTACCGGAGCTGGGATGGTAACCGGAGTATTGCTTGTTGTGGGTGCACTGACAGTCCCTCTTCCTCGTCCCTCAGACGGCTTGAAATAAATAGTGACAGTAGACACTGCCCCATTATCTTTAACGGCCCGGCTGAACTGGAGACAGCCTTCATCAATTAATTTCTGAACACCAGCCTTCAACTGGTCACACCCATTAGTAGCTTCTGAACAACCCACACAGTCTTCCTTACAACCCGGGTCAACACCCCCCTTCAGCAAACGGTCTTTCACAACAAGTAGAGAAGTCTGAACATCTTCGACATTCACAACCAGATCTTCAGCCTCTCCTCCTTCAACATTGTTAACCCTATGCCCGCCATGCTGAGGCATAGGATTGTTTACTACATTCGGCACTGGAGCAAAATTGATTGCTTTAGCATCAATCAAGTCTTGAACCTTATGTTGCAAAGCCCGACATCTTTCGGTATGGTGGCCTGGTGCCCCAGAGTGAAAATCACAACGGACATTTGCATCATAACCCGGAGGCAGCACTGTTGGAGTAGCCATCGTACGCAATTCAACAAACCCTAACCGGAGTAGTTCGGGCAATAATTCTGCGTACGTCATCGGCAGAGGATCAAATCTTCTATCAGCCTGCAATCTCTGCCTAGGCTGGAAAGGACGTTGCTGTTGTTGTTGTTGTTGCGGTTGTTGTTGAACTCTCTGTTGTTGTGGTGGTCGAGGTTGAGGTGCAGGAATAGTCATTGCAGCCACTGGACGGTACTGATCTCTACTTGCATTGGCTCTGTACACACCCCCTCTGTGCTGTACAGTATTAGTCTCTCCTTCTCTACGGCGAGGTGCCCCAGAGAAGGGTTTCTTCGAGGACGACGAAGAACCTGCATCATGAATCCTCCCAGCTTTGATCAAACTTTCTGTTCTCTCGCCACAGATGACGACGTCAGAAAAACTTCCGAATGGGCAGCTTCCCATTCGGTCCATATACACACCTTGCAGAGTACTGATGAACATGTCAGTCAACTCCCTTTCCAGCATAGGGGGTTGAACTCTTGCAGCCAGCTCGCGCCACCTCTGGGCGTACTCTTTAAAACTTTCGTTGTTCTTCTGACAAAGACTCTGCAGCTGAGTCCTGGTCGGAGCCATGTCCATGTTGTGCTTATACTGTCTGAGGAACGCCTCACCCAGATCTCTCCAGCATCGAATGGAATCCCGCTTCAACTCCATATACCAATCCAAAGACGCCCCAGATAGGCTGTCTTGGAAGAAATACATCCACATCTTTTCATCATCAGTGTATGCGGATATCTTTCTGTAGTATGCCTGCACATGGGTGCGAGGACAGGAGGTACCGTTGTATTTGTCAAATGACGGCGCCTTGAATTTGTGCGGGATTCTCAAGCCTTCTACTAATCCCATATTTGTAACATCAAAACCGAGGGAGTTTTGACATTCCATTGCCCTGATCTTCTCAGCAAGGGCCTCAACTTTGCGATCTCTCGCATCATTTCTACCCAGAATGTCTTCGTCTTCACTGAGCATAGTGAACAAATCCTCTTGTCTGTCAACAATCGGAATTCTGTTACGGGCCGGAGCATGGATGACTCTGGCACTAGCAGCATCTGGAGCAATTGGTTGACCATTAACTCGAATACCCCTTAACTCTTCTCCTTCAGCATAGTTGTTGACGGGAATAGCAGCAGCAGGGATGTCAGGAACTGGATTTCCTTCTGGTAGAGCCTGGTTGGGCGGTGGGATTGCAGCTTCTTGTCTCTGAACTAGTGCTCGGAGCTCTTCTTGACCTTGTGCAACCCCTTGCATCATGTGCATGAACTGGGCCATGTTTGCCCTCATCTCTGCCAACTCAGCTTGTACTTGATCCATGTTGCGTTGATGGTTGAGCCTCGTTGAGTAGCGGTGCGATCTTTGATCAGCTATCCTGCCTGAACACAGGAACCCACAGTAAGAAGACGGCACAAGAACACCTGTTATGCAAATGATATGAGTATGATGTTAAATGATATGCATGATGCACATGATATGCTCATTTCTCAGGCATTCAAAGAGCCTGGCCCATCCTGAAAAGATGGCAACCTGCAGCAACAAGAGAACAACAGGATACAAGGAAAATGAAACAGCGGGGAAATGCTGACAACCTCATCTATACATAAGGGTACAAAAGGTCAATACAACCGAGTCAACAAAATATTCGGATAAACAGAGTACAAAGAAAAGAATCCCATCCAACAAGCCTGGCGGTGATTCTCAACAAAAAAGATCCAAAGACGGAGTACAAACAAATGAATCCCATCCAACAAGCCTGGAGGTGATTCTCAATAAATACAAACAAAGATACAATCTAAGACAGACGGTCTTCTGGAATGAGAGTCTTCAGGTAATGGCACTGGTCTATCAACAGTGTGCATTCTGAACAATCTGGTAGAGGGGTGATCTTCTCCTTCAACTGTCTTCTGAGCTCCAAGACTTCTCCTCCAAGATAGTCCTCTGATTTCTGTCTCATCTCCAACTCCTTCTTCAACTGAATGTCTTTGTCCTTGAGTTGCTTCTCCAAGTCTTTGATCTTCTTCTGATAGTTGACTTCTGCTCTCTGTAGCCTCAGGCACTCCCTATGCTCTGCATCCAACATGGATTCCATCTCCTCATATGATCTCTTCTTACTCCTTGCTCTGCTAGCATCCTCTCCTTGCACTTCCCTGAGTTGATGGGCCAAGTGCAACCTATCAGCCTTAGCTTTGTACAGCTCCATCTGAGTGTCTTGCTCCTTTTCTCTCAGCCGACGGCTCTCCATCAGGGCTTGCTTATAGTGCTCAGCGGGCACACTATCAGCAAGAACCAAAGGTGGTTGCTCCTGCAACGGCTCCATCCTATCGTAGGGTAGCAACAAAGTTTCCACTCTCTTCTTTACCCAATCGGTGTAATCGGGCATTGCAATGGCAAACTTCTTCCCTAAGACGGATCCATCCTTCACTCCAACAGATCTCCAGGCTTTCCCTATCTGCTCCAATCTAACAGGGTCATCCTTCTTCTCAAAATACACACTCTCAGCTACTTCAGCTTCAAGTGGTCTTCTACTCATAACAAACCCTAGCTGGCGAAGAGAAAGAACTGGGTTGTAGTTGATACAGCCTTTGGTCCCCACGAGTGGCACATTCCGGAATTCACCACAACTCATAATAACATCCTTTACGTCCATCCGGTATGACTGCCATCTGATGTCATAAGAGGTGAGTGACATGATCCTCTGAGTCCACTTAAGAGTGCTCTGGGTATCCATAAATGGTCCACTGGCTGGCAGAAGAGACATGAACCATTTGAACAGGAGAGGTAGGCAGCACCTGATGGCTCCACCCTTACCATGCCTACTATGGATGGCATAGTAAGTGTCAGCTAGAAGGGTTGGGACTGGATTCCCTCTGATGAAGATACTGACGGCAGCATGATCAATGAAATTGGGCATGCTTGGGAATAGGACGATCCCATATATCAAGGCGGCAAGTTGTGCGTGAAAAACTTCCCAATTCCCTTTTTCTGCTTCATCTCTGGCAACTCTCAGCAGAAACTTCAATGGCAGACCCACTATTTCCCCACAGGGCTTCCAATTCTCACCAACCTCCTTAACACTCATCCGGAGAGCTCTGGCAATCAATCTGAAGTCAACCTCCTTTGGGACGTCCAAGAAGGGAGTCTGATGCTGAACTGGGACATTCATCAGGATAGAGTACTCCTCGAGAGTAGGTGCTAGCTGATAATCTTGAAATGTGAAGCATCTGAGCTCTGGGTCATAGAATTGTAGTAGTGTCTGCAAAGGCACCGGATCCACTACTGTCTTCAGCACTGTCAGGATATCTCCATACTGCCCAACAAAACTCTTCAGACGATCATCTGTCACAAAGCTAGCCAACTCGACCAGTGAAGTCAACGGCTCACGATGGAAACTGTAGGAACAGGTCTTCCGCTTCGGCTCGGGGATTGTTGCCATCTCTATCAGTAGACAAGCTCTGGAATGTACCTGAGAAATGATATGCATGCAGAGATTAGTTTTTTTTTTCTCTTTTTTTCTTTTTTTTTTTTGATTTTTTCTTTCAATTTTTTACTGCGTTTCTTTTGGAAAAATAAATATGCTATGATGCACATGATGCAGACTGGACTGGCTGGTTGTGCAAACTGATCACTAGGTCGAAGCTTCAGTCAAAATCAGAATCCAAATCCAACTTAAAGTCAACTGAAACACGGATGTCTGAACAAAGTCACCAACAGAACCGAGTCACCAACGGTACCTGTAATGATTAACCCTTCCCCACTCACGGGTGTAGTCTAGGCCAGGGTAAAGGCTGAGAGAAACGCAGCATAAATAACCTTTCGCAGAATACCATCATATACACACCCGAAGTATGTAACGACGATACCCCACCAGGGTCTGAACTGCTCGTGATATCAATGTTCCGCTAAGTGGCGCAATACCACCCGCTTCCCATGAATCACTCTATTCCTAATCATCCTAGATTTCACTCATGGTCTGGGTATTTGACCTTTTACCTCGACTGACTCCCACCCCACACAGAGAAAACAGACAACCAGCCAGGCAGTAATGAATAATGAATATGAATGCAAACATTAATGCACACAATCAATGCAATCAATAAATGAAATGAACAAATAATGAAAGCAATAAATACACACAGCACAAAGCAACCAAAACCCTAATCCTAGAGAGCGCTAGGAGAGACTCGCTCAGGGAAGATGGACCAGCATAGGTCAACTTCTCTATATCCCCAGCAGAGTCGCCAGCTGTCGCATCACGCGAAAAAACCGGCGGGAAAAGAAAGAAACAACAGAGCCGCCACCGTGCGTTATTTATCCCAAAAGAGGGAAAGGAAACGCTCAGAGTAAACCTAGGAAAGAACATGGTCTCGCGACCAAAGAGGATGGGTTCGGGAGTCGGTTATGCGAAGGGAAGGTATTAGCACCCCTACGCATCCGTAGTACTCTACGGGATCCAAGCACAAAAGGAAGGAATATTGGTTGCTATAACACTGCTCAAACTCACACACACTGGCTGAAAGAGACAAAAGAAACTGACTGAAACTGACTCGGCAGGATGTCGCATCCTGGGCCTACTTAGTCTATCAGGCATAGACATCAGAGTCGAAGTAGTTCGGACTGGGGAAACGACACATGCTCGCTAGGATATCGCATCCTATGCATACGTATCTTCTCGGACGAGAGAAGAATCAGAGCATTCGTAGCTCGGCTGACACGCACACAAACAAACACAGGCAAAGGCAAACATGGAGCCTGAATGCCAATTACTGGGCTTACATCAGCATCCGAACCAACACACACCCACTGGAACCCAAATGCCACTCGATGGACTTACATCGGCTTCCAAGCACACAAAAACACAACAAGTTAATAGGGAGTCGGGGACTCGAGCCTATAACTGTCAACCACACACTCAAGAGAAAAGAAAAGGCGCCCGGAGAGATCAGCTCAATCTCCTGCCTACATATTTCATCTGGTGTGAAGATCAGGGCGATGTAGTTCCCCTACGCAGGGACAAAGGACTAGCCTAACCAGATAACAGAGGGAGACACAACACTAGGGAGACTACGACTCGAGCCTAGATGTTGTCATGCAAAGTCGTCCCTAAGTTAAGGTTTCTAACTAACAGACACAGGAAAAAGAAGGGTCTCGATTGCAACTAGGGCAAGAGAAAGGGGAGATCTCAATCACAACGAGGGTGAGAGAAAAGAATTAATGTTAGTGGTTAATCAAACTCGACAAGACATCGCATCTCGTGCCTACATATCTCATCTGGACATGAGAATCAGAGTTGCCGTAGTTCGGCTAAACTATTACTGTTGGTTTGTGTTTTTTTAAGTGGACAACGTCACTGCACAATCTACCTGATGCTCGACCTTTGGAGACTTACTCACCTGTAGTAGAAGGAGTTAACGTATCCTTAAGAGGGGATGATGTTTGTTTGTGTTTTAAGAAAGCTCAAGCAAGAAAGGAAGTCCTATACGAAGGAACCGTGCTACCTTAATTGACATGCAAACGAGACTACGCGGAGTCTAACAACCTAGGGGATATGATCACACCACATGAGCACACACAAACACATTCAGCATAAAGTAAACACACCAACAAGGGGGCTCAAACGTGGGTTAGGTTTTAGTCGAGGGGTCACATCAACCTCAACAAACAAACCTCTGGAATGGGGTGAGTGTTGCTCTTAACCTTGCCATTGAGGGGCTAAGGTGAAGCAGATGAAAGGAGATGAGGGGTGTGCCTCATTGCTTCTATCCCTGGCCTGGGAGAGCATTTGACAAGAATGTGTGGGTTCAGAAAGTGGGAACCCTTCTACACATTTGATACTGACTCAACTGTGCAATTGCACAAGATCTTGGGTTTTTATCTGTAATGCATCAACACAGTGGTGTGAGCAAAACAGAAGACACACTGAATAGCAGGGGATAGGTTGCTTATCCCTTGGTTCTGCCAATTGCCTCTTCACTTAGGAGGTCTTTGACTCTGTACAAGGACAAATTAAACATACACAAACATTGCCTCTTAAGGAGGACTTCAGACAGTTGCCTGGCCAAGTAACAGGCCAGGTCTTCCAGACTACATGAAGAAAAAGGAATTATACCTCAAGCAAGTTGCTAAATAGCAAAGCAAAGCAAGTTCAAAGAACTTAAGCAACTAATGGTACCTGAAATAATCAAACCAATCAGTATACAGTTCAACAGTCAAATCAAAAGGAATGGAATCCATAGACAAATCAGGTAGTCAAATGTGCAAAGCACAAGACTCAAACACATGAGTCAAGCCACCTACAAAACAAAGGTTAGCTCAATAACATTCAAGCAAGCTCAAACAAAAGAAATTGATCTCATTGGTCACTGGGTGTTCAACCTGAAAACACAAGCTTAAAAGTGAGTAACTGGACCACTAGGGCAAGCCTAGGGTCAAAAGAGAATGAAAAAGGCAAAACAGCAAAGGGCAAGTAATCCAAATCATGTTCAATCAATCAAGAAACAATTCCAATTGGATTCATGTTCATATCATGCATCATCATCAATTCACAAGCAAAATAAACCAAAGCATGGCAACTGAAAGCTCAATGAGGTCAACAGAATGACTTGCATCAAAAGTCAACTCAAACATTCTCAAAAATCATCAAATAATTCAAGGTCAATCCTAACACCTAGCATGGTAAGCATGTCAAATTTCATTGCATTTGGACAAGTGGAAGGCAGTCAATGAAAATCATAAAGTCAAAGCAAATTTGAACATGCTCAATGAAGTCAACAGCAAGACTTAGCTCAAAACCAAACATAATCAATTCCAAAAATCACCAAATAATTCATGCTCAATCAAAATCCATAACATGACATGCATATAAAATTTCAGCTCAATTGGATCATGGGAAGGTGGTCAATTAAAATCAGAAAGTCAAAACAATTTCAATCATGCTCAAAGAAGTCAAACAAACATGTATCAACTTCAAAAAATCATAACTAAATGAAAACAGATGAGAAATGAATGGGATCAACACCAATGCAAAGCTCAAGATGTCTAGTTATCTCATGCAAAATTTCATGTCCATCTAGTACAATATGAGCATTTCACAAAACAAATGGCAAAGTGCATCACAAAAAGTCAACATTTGACTAGACAGGGAGGAAAAATCTCAAACAAATGGAAAATAGCACAATTAATTCCAAGAAAAATCACAAGTCAACTAGACATATGGGAGAAGGTTCATGCAAAAATTGGGGTCAATTGGAGGTCAGGAAGCATGTCATCAAAATTCATGAAATTGCACATCCATGGTGTGACACAAGTTGTCACACCCTACTTCAAAAATTCAAAGCTCTCAAACCACATATGATAAAATCATGATATTTACACCAAAATAAACATGAATGAGTGTAGAATAACCACACAAATTTTCAGAATCATTGGATACATCCTCATCATTTCACAAAAGAATTGGCAAAAGGTACAATATTTGGTCACATGTTGCAAACCCTAAGGCCATTTAAAAACCAATGATCAGAAAATTCATTAAAAATCATGACAAAATATTAGACATCAAACAGGACATGATGCAAAAATTGGCATGAAATTTGGAATTAAAATGAGCAAGTTATGAATTTTCAAAGTTTGATGAACAAAGTGAAATAAAATGTGAAATTAAAATGAAATAATTGGAATAATTAAATGACCGGGTGGCAAAGTTGTAATTTGGGAACTCATTTAACTAAACGATGGCGTTTTGGGGCAGCTGAGGAAATAATGTGATTGGTGCATGTGTGAATAGTGCCATGCAGCGTGTGAATTCAAGGAAATCTGGGCAGGGATGAAGATGTTCTAGGGTTCATGAATGCAGGCAACAACCTTCATCCCCAAATCGGGTTTTCATGAAATTTTTCCAGAAAGTGAAATTGAATACACAGAAACATTCAGCATGGCAAGGCAAACAAGGATCCAGCATCAATTTTCATTAACACACAACCATAAGCGCGAATCGAACCAAAGAAAAATCAACATCAAACTTTGCTCATGAACAAAAATTCTCAGAAACGATTAAGGAGCATATCAATAGAACCATTAGAGCACACACATGACAAATCTAAGCTTCATTTTCATGGAAACAAACTAATGAAAGAGAATCGAGCAAAAATTCAAATGAACATCAACTTTCATTTTCAGATTTCTTGCAAAATACTTAACCAAATTACATGAGACAAAGCTCATAATGATCAGGGTGCTAAAACCTACACTAAGCATGGCAAATTTTTGGAAATAGAGAGAATCGAATACTAACCAAATCTGCAAGGCAGATGAAGATTCAGGTGTTTTCTGGCTTGGATATGCTCAAACAGATGCAGCCTTGTGCTCCCAATGATGGATAGTGAAGATGCCTTGGCTCAGTGTAACTTGTCTTTGCTCGAAACTCCATCTGCCATGGCTGAGCTTTGGAATAACAGTTGGATAAAAGCTCCTTCCAGCTGGAGAAGGATGGTTGCAAAGTGTTCACAAAGTTGCTTAGATGGTGAATAAACAATGTCCAGATCGTGGCCTTTGGAGGATTTGGCAGATTTTGGAAAATGCAAGCAAAATGGAATTTGAGAGAATGAAGAAATTTCTGTATGTGATGGCTGCTACTAGGGTTGAGTTTGACAGAAAATGTGATTTATATCATCTGTTTAAGGTTCCTAATCAATGTGCTAAGCTTGTTTATGTTAAATGAAGCCAAATGCACAATTTTGCTAAGCTTGCCACTTTGGACCAAAAGGAGGTATAATGGTAGCATGCTGCTCGAATTTGGGCTTCAAACATGTTTCAAATAACCTTCCAAACAATTCCCAATTGGCCAAATGTGCTGAAAATACTTAAATCAAAAAGTCAACTTTGGTCCACACTTGAAATTAATTAGGTTAGGTCCAAAAATGCCATTTTGCATGGTAAGGTTTTGGTGCATGAAGTTTATATTTTTGGAAAGAGGAGATGAAATGTGGTTTGTAGGAAAAAACCCCACCAAAATTGGCCAAATGGTTTGAGAGATATGGCCTTTTGAAGTTCAAGATTTTGTGAAAATGATTTGATCATATCTTGACAACCATGCATGGGAATTGAGAGTTCTTGGACTTTTTGGAAATGGGAGAACAAGATCTTCAACGTTCATGTTGGGAAAAAATTCATTTGAAGCTTGTATCATGATGTAAGTTTGGGATCAAGAAGTTTCCATTTTTGGCAGTTAAAATTACAGGTCCAGTTTCTATTTTGGGAAATTTTCTGATTGGCTTCAAATTCTTCAATGATGTTGATTGCCATGATATATGAGGCCTATTGGGACATGAATAAGCTCTCTCAAACCAAATCCATCCATCAAAACCACAAAATCAACCACAGTTGACCAACTTTGACTTTCTAGGGTTTCTGACTGACTGTGCATGAACTGATGGCTTCTGAACATCCAACCCTTGGCTTAGACACTTCAAATGGACCTCCAAGTCATGTGAACTTGTTGGACAAACCCTAGGGCCTTGACTCCTTGAGAAACACCCTTGCTTGCTTGGTTGACTGATCTCCTGATCAGTTTGACCTAATTCTTGACTTGCTTGCTCTTGAGGCAACTGAGGGCAATGCAATGCTATGCAATGGACCATGATATGCTATGGCCTAATATGAGATGGTATGTACAATGATAGGTGCAAATTTGAGGTGCTACAGCTGCCCCTATTCGATCAGCTGGGAACCCGAACGGATGATAGCAATGGCTGTCAGACTTTCAGGGTAAACAGGGATTGAATACCAAAGAACCGTAGAAATTTGCACCAACTGGGTATAATACAAGAAAAACCACGTCATTTACCGATGACGACTGCATGACAGCTTCAGAAAAGCAAAACCATTTACCGATGGTTGGAAACTGGAAACTTGATATTTACCGATATCAACTTCAGCGAGACCATTTACCGATGGCTGCTGGGAAAAACAACTTCTGAAAAGTGAAACCATTTACCGATGGTTAAAACTTGATATTTACCGATATCAACTTCAGCGAGACCATTTACCGATGGCTGCTGGGAAACAGATTTGATGTAGAAAAGAAGCAAGACCATTTACCGATGGTGGCTTCAAAGAAACTTGACATTTACCGATGTCAACTTCAACAAGGCCATTTACCGATGGCTACTGTAACTGGGAGCTCGATATTTACCGATATCGAAGAAAACTGGGCCATTTACCGATGGCATCTCTGCTTGGGGAGGAACAAAATCTTTGTGGTGGGACCAGACAAGACGTTTACCGACGACTTCTGGGGATCTTGATTTTATTAACAAGAGAAACAAATAATGACCAGACATTTACTGATGACTGGGATGAGACTCGATGTTTACCGACATCGAAAGGTGATGTTTACCGACATCAAAAAGAATGACCAGACATTTACCGATGACTGGGAATGAGAAATTTATTGGGGAGAAACAAACAAATATTCGCAACTGGGAACCAGATAGGACATTTACAGATGACTCTACTGGGGATTTCTAGCTGGAGAATTATCAGACATCTACCGATGACTGAGGGAAAGACTCGATGTTTACCGACATCGAAAGATGATGTTTACCGACATCAAAAGCAAGACCAGACATTTACCGATGACTGGGTGAGACTCGATGTTTACCGACATCGAAAGATGATGTTTACCGACATCAAAAGCAAGACCAGACATTTACCGATGACTGGGTGAGACTCGATGTTTACCGACACCGAAACAATGGCGTTTACCGACACCAAAAAAATGACCAGACATTTACCGATGACTGGGTGAGACTCGATGTTTACCGACACCGAAACAATGGCGTTTACCGACACCAAGAAATGGGACACACGCGGGTGTTGACACGACACTTACCGGTATCATAAGAACGACATCTGAGATATGTCAAGGCAAGGCTGATCACTTGCTAAAGGTCTCACTGGGGAGAGACGAACTTTCTGTCACCATCGGGTGAGGAAATAAACCTCTGTGGGGATATCAATTCTGAAATGTTGTCTGAGCAATTGTAGCAGACTTGCTGTGCTGATGTTGAACAAGATGATCCGCCTCTGCCGGGGATACAGTCTGATGTGGTCTCGAACACATGAATGCATATGTTTGAATTTTTCTATGGTGTAATGTTCCATATGGAATGGAAATGCTACGCTGTTTTGAGGATGCAATGATTACTATATGCAATGCAATATGATGAGAACTCTGCGGGGAAAATACACAGGACGACTGTGCTGAGGAATCTTCAAGATACTTCCACTGGGGGAACAATACGACTGCTGGGGAACCAATAATACGAATCCGCTAGGGGAAGACAAGGCAACTCGCTGGGGAGTAATAAAACAATTCTGCTAGGGGAAAACAAAGGTAAACTGCTGGGGATAGCCCAATCAATCCACAAAAATTCCGCTTGGGGAAATAAAAGCTCCGCTGGGGGAAGCTAAAACAGGCAACTCTCCGGAGATAAGGCTCGTACAAACCTCAGATAAAATAGACTGTGCTTTGGGGAGTAACCGTTACTCTGCCGGGGACGACCCACAACATTCACAAGTAGAATCAACTCAGCTGGGGACGCGGATATCAATCTGCTATGGCCACTCGTCCAACCCACTAGTAGGATGAACTCTGCTGGAGAAATAACTGCTTCGCTGGGGAAGACTGAAACAATCCATGGCTAGGAGAATGACCCTGTCTGGGGAAAGAACTGCTGGGGAATGCTCACAGGTGACGGCCTGCGCAACAGAATAACAGATGCCCCAGGGGGTACACGGACAAGATACGCTCAAGTGTCCTCAACATTCAAAATGATTTTCAAATGTTTTAATCTTTCTGCACGTCATTGTTTAGCCTTCATGTTTTTAGATGCAATGTTTATCAAAAATTCGGACGTTTTTGCAAACAAAACAGTAAAAATAAAAACAAGAGAGCAATTTATCTGAATAACGACTTTTTATTGATTGAAAGTGGGCCTGACAAGGCAAGTACATTGGGAAGCAATTCCTAGAAAGAGGTAATTGTGCACAAAAGGAAAATAAACTATCCTAATGGCAATGTGAACACGGCATCCACTATTTCCCAGCTCTGTTATAACTCATAGATCATCAATTTCCTCCCAATTCCTTGCTTTCTGAGAAGACTGACTGGACCGATCACATCTTTCGAGATGGCAGCTGACGAAGCATGACGAAGTACAGATGGCTCAGACTGTAGTCTTCGCTTTAATCCCTCTTTTGGCTGGATCGCCCTTTCGGGTTTTCAATCCACCGGGATACCCATTTTTGCCTAAGCCGCCCTTGCGGGTTTTCGACTTACCGGGTGTACAATTTTTTTTCATTTTTATCCCTAACTTTTGCCCGAACCTTTTCTTTCTGTTTTTTGGTTCGCCGGGATGCCCATTTTTGCCTGGACTCTTTTATTCTTTTTGTCCAGCGGGTCAATTTATGCGAAGTATTTTTTGACTACATCTGAGTTAACAGGGGACGGGAAATCTTCACCATCCATAGTTGTAAGCATTAAGGCTCCACCGGAGAAGACCTTCTTCACAACATATGGACCTTCGTAATTAGGAGTCCACTTACCCCTGTTATCTGTACTGGGAGGAAGGATCCTCTTCAAAACTAGATCGCCAGTTTGAAATGTCCGAGGACGCACTTTCTGATCAAAGGCTCGCTTCATCCTTCTCTGATATAATTGCCCATGGCACACAGCTGCTAACCGTCTTTCTTCGATAAGGCTTAACTCATTAAACCTTGTACGAATCCACTCGGCTTCGTCCAGCTTAACATCCAATAATACCCTCAGAGAAGGGATCTCCACTTCAACTGGTAGGACTGCTTCCATACCATACACAAGGGAGTAGGGGGTTGCCCCGGTCGACGTACGCACTGAAGTACGGTACCCATGTAAAGCGAAAGGCAACATCTCGTGCCAGTCTTTGTACGTAACGACCATCTTCTGCACAATCTTCTTGATATTCTTGTTAGCTGCCTCTACAGCACCGTTCATCTTTGGTCTGTAAGGAGAAGAATTGTGATGTTCGATCTTGAAATCTCTGCAAAGCTCTTTCATCATCTTGTTGTTGAGATTTGAACCATTGTCAGTGATGATTCTCTCAGGGACTCCATAACGACAGATGATTTCTTTCTTGATGAAACGGGCAACCACTTGTTTGGTGACACTGGTAAAGAAGCTGCTTCTACCCATTTGGTGAAGTAATCAATCGCGACCAAGATGAAGCGATGTCCATTCGAAGCAGTAGGCTCAATCTTCCCAATCATGTCGATGCCCCACATGGCAAACGGCCAAGGCGAGTTCATGACATTCAATGGGCTTGGTGGTACATGCACCTTATCAGCATAGATTTGACACTTATGGCACTTCCGAGCATATTTGAAGCAATCGGATTCCATAGTCATCCAGTAATAACCGGCTCTCAGCAATTTCTTCGACATTGCATGACCACCAGCATGGGTACCAAACGAACCCTCGTGCACTTCTTGCATCAACATGTCTGCTTCGTGTCTATCCACGCATCTGAGCAAGACCATGTCAAAGTTTCTCTTGTATAGCACATCATCCTGATTCAGATAAAAGCTTCCAGCTAGCCTTCTCAGGGTCTTCTTATCATTCTTCGACGCACCCTCAGGATATTCTTGAGTCTTGAGGAAGTTCTTGATGTCAAAGTACCACGGTTTCTCATCAATAGCAACAACAGACTCGGCTGCAAACACATACGCAGGCCTCTCGAGTCGATTTACAGCAACATGTGGCACATGATTCCACCAATGAACCTTTATCATGGACGATAAAGTAGCCAAAGCATCAGCCATCTGATTTTCATCCCGGGGGACGTGATACAACTTCACCTTCTTGAAGAACGTCAGTATTCTTCTGGTGTAATCTCTATACGGAATCAGATGCGGCTGGTTCGTATTCCAATCTCCATTGACCTGATTGATCACTAGAGCTGAATCTCCAAATATGTCAAGTGTTTTGATCCTCAGATCAATGGCTTCTTCTATCCCCATGATACAAGCCTCATACTCAGCTTCATTGTTGGTGACGTCGAATGTCAATCTGGCAGAAAAAGGTATATGAGCACCTTTGGGATTGATCAACACTGCCCCAACACCATTACCGTTCATATTCACAGCCCCATCAAACATCAGTGTCCACTTGTCATCAGGATCCGGTCCCTCCTCGACAGGTGGCTCTTCACAATCTTTTGTCTTCAGATACATGATGTCTTCATCAGGGAATTCAAACATCATCGACTGATAATCGTCGATTGGTTGTTCGGCAAGATAGTCTGACAGAATACTACCTTTGATGGCCTTCTGTGACGTGTACTGAATGTCATATTCTGTTAAGATCATCTGCCAACGGGCAACACGTCCGGTGAGAGCCGGCTTCTCAAAGATGTACTTGACTGGATCCATCTTAGAAATCAACAGAGTAGTATGGTTCAACATATACTGCCTTAGTCGGCGAGCAGCCCAGGCCAAAGCACAGCAAGTTTTCTCGAGCAGTGAATATCTTGTTTCACAGTCGGTAAACTTTTTGCTTAGGTAGTATATGGCATGCTCTTTTCGACCAGACTCGTCATGCTGACCCAATACACACCCCATCGAAGTCTCGGTGACTGATAGGTACATTATCAGTGGTCTCCCTGGAACTGGAGGAATCAGGATTGGAGGTTTCTGTAGATATTCTTTGATTTTGTCAAAAGCTTTCTGACAGTCATCATTCCATTTGATTGCCTGATTCTTTCTGAGTAGTTTGAAAATTGGTTCACATGTGGCAGTTAGATGAGATATGAACCTCGCAATGTAGTTCAACCTCCCTAAAAACCCACGGACTTGCTTTTCCGTCTTTGGTTCAGGCATCTCTTGAATAGCTTTGACTTTTGCCGGATCTACCTCAATCCCTTTCTCACTGACAATGAAGCCTAAGAGCTTCCCGGATCTCACCCCAAACGTACACTTGTTCGGATTCAGCCTCAGTTTGAACTTGACCAACCTGTCAAACAATTTCTGCAAATTTACCAAATGCTCCTCTTCTGTCTGTGACTTCGCAATCATATCATCCACGTACACTTCGATTTCGTTGTGCATCATGTCATGAAAGAGAGTCGTCATTTCCCTCTGATAGGTAGCACCGGCATTCTTCAGCCCAAATGGCATCACTTTGTAGCAGAACGTGCCCCAAGGTGTAATGAATGTCGTCTTTTCCATGTCCTCTGGCGCCATCTTGATCTGGTTATAGCCTGAGAAACCGTCCATGAAAGAGAATACCGAGGATTGAGCCGTATTATCAACCAATACATCGATGTGAGGTAATGGGAAATCATCTTTTGGACTCGCCCTATTCAGATCCCGGTAATCGACACACATCCTGACTTTGCCGTCCTTCTTCGGCACGGGAACAATGTTGGCAACCCACGGTGGGTAACTAGTAACAGCCAGGAAACCTGCGTCCCACTGCTTCTGAACCTCTTCCTTGATCTTGACAGCCATATCAGGACTAGTTCTGCGAAGCTTCTGTTTGACCGACGGACATTCTTCTCGGAGAGGTAACCGATGCACCACAATGTCTGTATCCAACCCAGGCATATCTTGGTATGACCAGGCGAATATTTCCACGTATTCTCTTAGCATCTCGATTAGCCTCCTCTTGACAGAGTCTTCTAAAGCAGCCCCGATCTTGATCTCTCTTCTGGCGTCCTCAGTACCCAGATTGACAATTTCCAACTCTTCCTGATGAGGTTGGATGACCCTTTCCTCTTGCTTCAGTAGTCTGACAAATTCAGCAGGGAGTTCACAGTCTTCCTCACTCTCCTCTTCAGCTTGGTAGATGGGATTGTTGAAATCGTACTGAGCCATAACAGAGTCGTTCACAGTGGATGTCAAAATATCACTTCTGCATGTTTAATGTTTTATTTTCAGAAAAAGATTTCAATAAAGTCACAAAAAAACAAAAACATTGCCATTTTTATTGTTTTGAAAAAGTGAAAACAGAAATAGAAAGACAAAGATCTCAAAATTTGATTGCAAAACGTCCTTTATTTATAAACATTGTAAACATGATGTGGCCCTACAATGAACCACTACGCCTTGGGCAGAACGTAGGGTTTTCATGCAAAATGATAAAAAAACGAGAAAATTACTCTGTCAGTAGAGTAACTTGGACCACTTCTTCAGCTGTCCAATTGTTGATAACCTCGCCTGGTGCACAAGGGCGGACCCAGACGTCCAAATCATAATCCCGGTCTTCACCATCAGTAGCAAAGACATCTCCATGGTTCATCAGCCCAGCGCTGGTGAAGGTACTCGGACCTGCTTGTATGCTCTGCTCTGCTTCGAGAGGCTCATATCCAATGCCGAACTTGTCTTCCTTAACTGGCAAATCAACCATCTTGCCCCAGCCCTCAGTCTTACCGGAGTCCACAACTTCCTTGGCCTGCTTGTACGATGTAATCGAAGCACCTGGCTTCCTCTGCTCAGCACAAGCTACCCCTTCTAAAGCCACGGTCTCAAATGCCTGGCACAAGGTTTCGTGGATCTCGCCATCTACCTCAACATACTTGAATGAGGAGAGATGACTCACCAGAATCTCTTCTTCGCCACACACGGTCACAATTTGACCGTTCCAGACATACTTGAGTTTTTGGTGAAGAGTCGACGAGACTGCCCCAGCGGCGTGTATCCATGGACGCCCCAACAAACAGCTATAAGCAGGCTGAATGTCCATCACATAGAATGATGTCGAAAACTTCCGGACCTATCTTTACCGGCAAGGTGACTTCACCAAACACAGACCGTTTGGATCCGTCGAAGCACGAACTATAAGGTCACTGGGAGTGAGCACAACTCCCTCGACGTCGATCTTCTTCAAGATCTGCTTGGGTAGGACATTCAGGGACGACCCGGTGTCTACCAGCACGTGAGATAAAACAGCACCCTTACACTCCATAGTGATGTGCAAGGCTTTGTTATGATTACGTCCCTCAGGCGTTAGGTCTAGGTCAGTGAAACCTACACCATGCCTGGTACTCACGTTGGCTAGTACACCCTCCAACTGGTTGACGGATATCTCTTGCGGGACGTACGCCATGTTCAGCATCTTCAACAATGCGTCCCGGTGTGCCTCAGAGCACATCAGCAAAGAGAGTATCGAAATCTTGGACGGAGTTTGGTTGAGCTGATCCACAATCTTGTAGTCACTCTTTTTAATGATCTTCATAAACTCGTCCACATCCCTTTCAAAAGAATTGTCAGTCCTGTCTGCAAAGGCACCGGATCCACTACTGTCTTCAGCACTGTCAGGATATCTCCATACTGCCCAACAAAACTCTTCAGACGATCATCTGTCACAAAGCTAGCCAACTCGACCAGTGAAGTCAACGGCTCACGATGGAAACTGTAGGAACAGGTCTTCCGCTTCGGCTCGGGGATTGTTGCCATCTCTATCAGTAGACAAGCTCTGGAATGTACCTGAGAAATGATATGCATGCAGAGATTAGTTTTTTTTTTTCTTTTTTTTTTTTTTTTTTTTTGATTTTTTCTTTCAATTTTTTTACTGCGTTTCTTTTGGAAAAATAAATATGCTATGATGCACATGATGCAGACTGGACTGGCTGGTTGTGCAAACTGATCACTAGGTCGAAGCTTCAGTCAAAATCAGAACCCAAATCCAACTTAAAGTCAACTGAAACACGGATGTCTGAACAAAGTCACCAACAGAACCGAGTCACCAACGGTACCTGTAATGATTAACCTTTCCCCACTCACGGGTGTAGTCTAGGCCAGGGTAAAGGCTGAGAGAAATGCAGCATAAATAACCTTTCGCAGAATACCATCATATACACACCCGAAGTATGTAATGACGATACCCCACCAGGGTCTGAACTGCTCGTGATATCAATGTTCCGCTAAGTGGCGCAATACCACCCGCTTCCCATGAATCACTCTATTCCTAATCATCCTAGATTTCACTCATGGTCTGGGTATTGGACCTTTTACCTCGACTGACTCCCACCCCACACAGAGAAAACAGACAACCAGCCAGGCAGTAATGAATAATGAATATGAATGCAAACATTAATGCACACAATCAATGCAATCAATAAATGAAATGAACAAATAATGAAAGCAATAAATACACACAGCACAAAGCAACCAAAACCTTAATCCTAGAGAGCGCTAGGAGAGACTCGCTCAGGGAAGATGGACCAGCATAGGTCAACTTCTCTATATCCCCAGCAGAGTCGCCAGCTGTCGCATCACGCGAAAAAACCGGCGGGAAAAGAAAGAAACAACAGAGCCGCCACCGTGCGTTATTTATCCCAAAAGAGGGAAAGGAAACGCTCAGAGTAAACCTAGGAAAGAACATGGTCTCGCGACCAAAGAGGATGGGTTCGGGAGTCGGTTATGCGAAGGGAAGGTATTAGCACCCCTACGCATCCGTAGTACTCTACGGGATCCACGCACAAAAGGAAGGAATATTGGTTGCTATAACACTGCTCAAACTCACACACACTGGCTGAAAGAGACAAAAGAAACTGACTGAAACTGACTCGGCAGGATGTCGCATCCTGGGCCTACTTAGTCTATCAGGCATAGACATCAGAGTCGAAGTAGTTCGGACTGGGGAAACGACACATGCTCGCTAGGATATCGCATCCTATGCATACGTATCTTCTCGGACGAGAGAAGAATCAGAGCATTCGTAGCTCGGCTGACACGCACACAAACAAACACAGGCAAAGGCAAACATGGAGCCTGAATGCCAATTACTGGGCTTACATCAGCATCCGAACCAACACACACCCACTGGAACCCAAATGCCACTCGATGGACTTACATCGGCTTCCAAGCACACAAAAACACAACAAGTTAATAGGGAGTCGGGGACTCGAGCCTATAACTGTCAACCACACACTCAAGAGAAAAGAAAAGGCGCCCGGAGAGATCAGCTCAATCTCCTGCCTACATATTTCATCTGGTGTGAAGATCAGGGCGATGTAGTTCCCCTACGCAGGGACAAAGGACTAGCCTAACCAGATAACAGAGGGAGACACAACACTAGGGAGACTACGACTCGAGCCTAGATGTTGTCATGCAAAGTCGTCCCTAAGTTAAGGTTTCTAACTAACAGACACAGGAAAAAGAAGGGTCTCGATTGCAACTAGGGCAAGAGAAAGGGAGATCTCAATCACAACGAGGGTGAGAGAAAAGAATTAATGTTAGTGGTTAATCAAACTCGACAAGACATCGCATCTCGTGCCTACATATCTCATCTGGACATGAGAATCAGAGTTGCCGTAGTTCGGCTAAACTATTACTGTTGGTTTGTGTTTTTTTAAGTGGACAACGTCACTGCACAATCTACCTGATGCTCGACCTTTGGAGACTTACTCACCTGTAGTAGAAGGAGTTAACGTATCCTTAAGAGGGGATGATGTTTGTTTGTGTTTTAAGAAAGCTCAAGCAAGAAAGGAAGTCCTATACGAAGGAACCGTGCTACCTTAATTGACATGCAAACGAGACTACGCGGAGTCTAACAACCTAGGGGATATGATCACACCACATGAGCACACACAAACACATTCAGCATAAAGTAAACACACCAACAAGGGGGCTCAAACGTGGGTTAGGTTTTAGTCGAGGGGTCACATCAACCTCAACAAACAAACCTCTGGAATGGGGTGAGTGTTGCTCTTAACCTTGCCATTGAGGGGCTAAGGTGAAGCAGATGAAAGGAGATGAGGGGTGTGCCTCATTGCTTCTATCCCTGGCCTGGGAGAGCATTTGACAAGAATGTGTGGGTTCAGAAAGTGGGAACCCTTCTACACATTTGATACTGACTCAACTGTGCAATTGCACAAGATCTTGGGTTTTTATCTGTAATGCATCAACACAGTGGTGTGAGCAAAACAGAAGACACACTGAATAGCAGGGGATAGGTTGCTTATCCCTTGGTTCTGCCAATTGCCTCTTCACTTAGGAGGTCTTTGACTCTGTACAAGGACAAATTAAACATACACAAACATTGCCTCTTAAGGAGGACTTCAGACAGTTGCCTGGCCAAGTAACAGGCCAGGTCTTCCAGACTACATGAAGAAAAAGGAATTATACCTCAAGCAAGTTGCTAAATAGCAAAGCAAAGCAAGTTCAAAGAACTTAAGCAACTAATGGTACCTGAAATAATCAAACCAATCAGTATACAGTTCAACAGTCAAATCAAAAGGAATGGAATCCATAGACAAATCAGGTAGTCAAATGTGCAAAGCACAAGACTCAAACACATGAGTCAAGCCACCTACAAAACAAAGGTTAGCTCAATAACATTCAAGCAAGCTCAAACAAAAGAAATTGATCTCATTGGTCACTGGGTGTTCAACCTGAAAACACAAGCTTAAAAGTGAGTAACTGGACCACTAGGGCAAGCCTAGGGTCAAAAGAGAATGAAAAAGGCAAAACAGCAAAGGGCAAGTAATCCAAATCATGTTCAATCAATCAAGAAACAATTCCAATTGGATTCATGTTCATATCATGCATCATCATCAATTCACAAGCAAAATAAACCAAAGCATGGCAACTGAAAGCTCAATGAGGTCAACAGAATGACTTGCATCAAAAGTCAACTCAAACATTCTCAAAAATCATCAAATAATTCAAGGTCAATCCTAACACCTAGCATGGTAAGCATGTCAAATTTCATTGCATTTGGACAAGTGGAAGGCAGTCAATGAAAATCATAAAGTCAAAGCAAATTGAACATGCTCAATGAAGTCAATAGCAAGACTTAGCTCAAAACCAAACATAATCAATTCCAAAAATCACCAAATAATTCATGCTCAATCAAAATCCATAACATGACATGCATATAAAATTTCAGCTCAATTGGATCATGGGAAGGTGGTCAATTAAAATCAGAAAGTCAAAACAATTTCAATCATGCTCAAAGAAGTCAAACAAACATGTATCAACTTCAAAAAATCATAACTAAATGAAAACAGATGAGAAATGAATGGGATCAACACCAATGCAAAGCTCAAGATGTCTAGTTATCTCATGCAAAATTTCATGTCCATCTAGTACAATATGAGCATTTCACAAAACAAATGGCAAAGTGCATCACAAAAAGTCAACATTTGACTAGACAGGGAGGAAAAATCTCAAACAAATGGAAAATAGCACAATTAATTCCAAGAAAAATCACAAGTCAACTAGACATATGGGAGAAGGTTCATGCAAAAATTGGGGTCAATTGGAGGTCAGGAAGCATGTCATCAAAATTCATGAAATTGCACATCCATGGTGTGACACAAGTTGTCACACCCTACTTCAAAAATTCAAAGCTCTCAAACCACATATGATAAAATCATGATATTTACACCAAAATAAACATGAATGAGTGTAGAATAACCACACAAATTTTCAGAATCATTGGATACATCCTCATCATTTCACAAAAGAATTGGCAAAAGGTACAATATTTGGTCACATGTTGCAAACCCTAAGGCCATTTAAAAACCAATGATCAGAAAATTCATTAAAAATCATGACAAAATATTAGACATCAAACAGGACATGATGCAAAAATTGGCATGAAATTTGGAATTAAAATGAGCAAGTTATGAATTTTCAAAGTTTGATGAACAAAGTGAAATAAAATGTGAAATTAAAATGAAATAATTGGAATAATTAAATGACCGGGTGGCAAAGTTGTAATTTGGGAACTCATTTAACTAAACGATGGCGTTTTGGGGCAGCTGAGGAAATAATGTGATTGGTGCATGTGTGAATAGTGCCATGCAGCGTGTGAATTCAAGGAAATCTGGGCAGGGATGAAGATGTTCTAGGGTTCATGAATGCAGGCAACAACCTTCATCCCCAAATCGGGTTTTCATGAAATTTTTCCAGAAAGTGAAATTGAATACACAGAAACATTCAGCATGGCAAGGCAAACAAGGATCCAGCATCAATTTTCATTAACACACAACCATAAGCGCGAATCGAACCAAAGAAAATCAACATCAAACTTTGCTCATGAACAAAAATTCTCAGAAACGATTAAGGAGCATATCAATAGAACCATTAGAGCACACACATGACAAATCCAAGCTTCATTTTCATGGAAACAAACTAATGAAAGAGAATCGAGCAAAAATTCAAATGAACATCAACTTTCATTTTCAGATTTCTTGCAAAATACTTAACCAAATTACATGAGACAAAGCTCATAATGATCAGGGTGCTAAAACCTACACTAAGCATGGCAAATTTTTGGAAATAGAGAGAATCGAATACTAACCAAATCTGCAAGGCAGATGAAGATTCAGGTGTTTTCTGGCTTGGATATGCTCAAACAGATGCAGCCTTGTGCTCCCAATGATGGATAGTGAAGATGCCTTGGCTCAGTGTAACTTGTCTTTGCTCGAAACTCCATCTGCCATGGCTGAGCTTTGGAATAACAATTGGATAAAAGCTCCTTCCAGCTGGAGAAGGATGGTTGCAAAGTGTTCACAAAGTTGCTTAGATGGTGAATAAACAATGTCCAGATCGTGGCCTTTGGAGGATTTGGCAGATTTTGGAAAATGCAAGCAAAATGGAATTTGAGAGAATGAAGAAATTTCTGTATGTGATGGCTGCTACTAGGGTTGAGTTTGACAGAAAATGTGATTTATATCATCTGTTTAAGGTTCCTAATCAATGTGCTAAGCTTGTTTATGTTAAATGAAGCCAAATGCACAATTTTGCTAAACTTGCCACTTTGGACCAAAAGGAGGTATAATGGTAGCATGCTGCTCGAATTTGGGCTTCAAACATGTTTCAAATAACCTTCCAAACAATTCCCAATTGGCCAAATGTGCTGAAAATACTTAAATCAAAAAGTCAACTTTGGTCCACACTTGAAATTAATTAGGTTAGGTCCAAAAATGCCATTTTGCATGGTAAGGTTTTGGTGCATGAAGTTTATATTTTTGGAAAGAGGAGATGAAATGTGGTTTGTAGGAAAAAACCCCACCAAAATTGGCCAAATGGTTTGAGAGATATGGCCTTTTGAAGTTCAAGATTTTGTGAAAATGATTTGATCATATCTTGACAACCATGCATGGGAATTGAGAGTTCTTGGACTTTTTGGAAATGGGAGAACAAGATCTTCAACTTTCATGTTGGGCAAAAATTCATTTGAAGCTTGTATCATGATGTAAGTTTGGGATCAAGAAGTTTCCATTTTTGGCAGTTAAAATTACAGGTCCAGTTTCTATTTTGGGAAATTTTCTGATTGGCTTCAAATTCTTCAATGATGTTGATTGCCATGATATATGAGGCCTATTGGGACATGAATAAGCTCTCTCAAACCAAATCCATCCATCAAAACCACAAAATCAACCACAGTTGACCAACTTTGACTTTCTAGGGTTTCTGACTGACTGTGCATGAACTGATGGCTTCTGAACATCCAACCCTTGGCTTAGACACTTCAAATGGACCTCCAAGTCATGTGAACTTGTTGGACAAACCCTAGGGCCTTGACTCCTTGAGAAACACCCTTGCTTGCTTGGTTGACTGATCTCCTGATCAGTTTGACCTAATTCTTGACTTGCTTGCTCTTGAGGCAACTGAGGGCAATGCAATGCTATGCAATGGACCATGATATGCTATGGCCTAATATGAGATGGTATGTACAATGATAGGTGCAAATTTGAGGTGCTACAAATAGGAGTAGAATGAATTTTCTTTCACTGAAACTCTGAATTTATAACCTGATTTTTGTGGACTTGTGGGCTCAGATGAGAGAGGCCCAAGTCCAAAATTTTTTTTTTTTATTTATTTAATTTATTTAATTATTTATTTATTTATTTATTTAATTTTATTTTATTTTCGTTTTTCGTTTTTTTTTTTGAAAAAATATTCCAATTGCCATGATGAAATGCAAATGCTAAATGACCTAAGAATGAATGCATGCATGAGGTGTAAAGCGTATGCTTCCAGGAAAAATGAAGGGTAAATTTTGGGGTATTACAGCTGCCCCTATTCAATCAACTGGAGACCTGGAAAGAAGATAGCAGCGGCTTTCGTGCTTTCGAGGTATCAAGGGATTGAATACAATAAATGCCCGAAAATTTGCAACTGAAGTGAAGTGAAGTAACAATGCCTGTCAGAATCGGCAAAGAGGTGGTCTTGAAAGAAGAATCCGTCTGGTACGGTGAGAGTTAGTCTGAATACCGAAAAGGAATGTTAACCTGGATACTAAAATAAATAGTAACACAGAAATAACCATGGCCTGAATGCCGCTCATCAGTCTGAATACTGGAAATGACTTCGATCTGAACATCGAAAGATATGAGATTATTAATATCGGTCTGAACACCGAGGGGCTGGCCTGAATGCCACAAGTTGCGTCGATCTGAATGTCGGAAACTTTTTCGATCTGAACATCGGAAAACTGGCATGAATGCCACTTTGATCTGAATATCGGAAAACTGGCCTGAACGCCACAAGTTGCATCGACCTGAACGTCGGAAACTTCTTCGATCTGAACATCGGAACACTGGCCTGAACGCCACAAGTTGCATCGACCTGAACGTCGGAAACTTCTTCGATCTGAACATCGGAAGACTGGCCTGAATGCCACAAGTTGCATCGACCTGAACGTCGGAAACTTCTTCGATCTGAACATCGGAAAATTGGCCTGAATGCCACTTCGATCTGAATATCGGAAAACTGGCCTGAACGCCACAAGTTGCATCGACCTGAACGTCGGAAACTTCTTCGATCTGAACATCGGAAAACTGGCCTGAACGCCACAAGTTGCATCGACCTGAACGTCGGAAACTTCTTCGATCTGAACATCGGAAAACTGGCCTGAACGCCACAAGTTGCATCGACCTGAACGTCGGAAACTTCTTCGATCTGAACATCGGAAAATTGGCCTGAACGCCACTTCGGTCTGAATACCGGAAAATTGGCCTGAATGCCACAAGTTGCATCGACCTGAACGTCGGAAACTTCTTCGATCTGAACATCGGAAAATTGGCCTGAACGCCACTTCGGTCTGAATACCGGAAACTTCATGCCTTTCAGAATCAGCAGAAATAGGGAACGATAATAGAGGCGGCGCATGGGCCAATGACACTTGTTGGGGATAACAAAGGTAAGTCACGAACAATCTTCAGTCTGAGTACTGGAAACAACTTCTGGCTTATCACTTGGGATACCGAGAATGCCTTGTGCTTTACATGCGTATGTTTGAATTTGTCAATGGCGTAATGCTCAATGAAAATGGAAATGCTACGCAATTTGCAATGCAATATGATTCTACATGCAGGGATACGAAATGCTGGGTAGAATGCCAAGCTGAGGCAAGGGAATCTGCTGGGGAAATGATCACCATCTTCTGGACCCTGGCAAGGCTGCTGGAGATGCACAGCGCAAAGAATTCTGTGGGGAAATGACCCGCCACACGGTGTTCTAGCAATGACGAAATACCGAGATTCTGACTGGGGAGAGAACGACATTGAAAACCTGTTGTTGGGGAAAGCGATAGTGGTTCTGGCAACCACGATCTATGAGAGATGACTCAGCAGGGGAAGCAAACACCGATACAGTACCGAGGTTCTACTTCAAGGAAAGAAACCATGGATCTGGCATTGGGATTATCGATCTGGCCTCGAACTCTGAGGAGCAGCCGCTTCTGCTGGGAAGATACAGTCTGGCACTGTCAACTCCGCTGGGGGTATATAGTCTGACACTGTCAACTCTACTGGGGAGTGTATAATCTGAAACCACCACTTGGGGGGAGGTACAGTGGTGAGAACCTGCTGGGGATTGAAGAATCCAACGCTCTGATCAGCTCTGCAGGGATAAGATACCGAATTCGTCTGTTGGCGACTTTACTGGGGAAAACATTCACGATCATCTGCAGGGGATTTAAGGAAATGCCCCGAGGGTACCTGTTCTGAATAGACGGTCCAAACCACTTAAAATTTACAGCACTTTTAAATGTTTATTAAGCATGTACCTGTAAAGCTCTTATGTGTCATGATGCAATGTTTATCAAAAAATTCGGACGTCATTTTTGTAAACAAAACAGAAAAATGAAAATGAAAACAGAGATATACTGAATAACATGATTGAATGGCCTCTGAATAGGCATTTACATCAGGAAGCAATTCCTGGAAAGAGGTAATCGCACAACAGATAAAAACAGACATTAATCTAATGGCAATGTGAAATGGATTTCTATTGGGTTCCAATTCTGCTATGACTTGCTCGTCTTCAAGATCCTCCAGATGATCAGCTTTCTGAAAGAGTGATTGGACTGTTTCCTATCCTTCAAAAGTTTCCAGTCATTGACACGAGATGAGATTCAGAACTACTCAGATCGCAGTCATTCGCTTAATCCCTAACTTTTGCCTGGATCGCCCTTTTCGGGTTTTCAATCCACCGGAATACCCATTTTTGCCTAAGTTGCCTTTTCAGGTTTTTAACTTACCGGGTGTACAATCTTTTCACTTTTAATCCCTAATTTTTGCCCGAACCTTTTTCATTTTCTTGGTTCGCCGGGATGCCCATTTTTGCCTGGACTACTCTTTTTATTGTCCAGTGGGTCTATTTCATGCGAAGTATTTTTTAACTGCGTCTGAGTTCACCGGGGAAGTGAAGTTTTCACCATCCATCGTTGCAAGCATTAAGGCCCCACCATCAAAAACCTTGGTGACAATATACGGTCCATCATAGTTAGGAGTCCACTTGCCCCTGTGATCTGTCTGAGGAGGAAGGATCCTTTTCAACACCAAATCTCCGACCTGGAAGCATCGAGGACGCACTTTCTTATCAAAGGCTCTTTGTTCAAGAAGAAACTGCCTGCCAATCTTCTCAAAGTCTTTCTATCATTGTTGGATGCCCCTGCAGGGTACTCTTGATTCATCAGAAAGCACTTGATGTCGTGATACCAGGGCTTGTCATCAACTACCAGTTCAGCAGCAAACACATACGCGGCCCTGTCGAGGCACATCACATCGATCCTAGGAGCGTGGTTCCACCGAATCACATTGATCATGGAGGATAGAGTAGCAAGAGCATCTGCCATCTGGTTCTCATCACGAGGTATATGGTACAACTTTACTGTTGTGAAGAAAGTCAACAGTCTTCTCGTGTAATCTCTGTAGGGGACCAGATTAGGCTGGAGAGTGTTCCAATCACCATTCACTTGATTGATTACCAGAGTTGAATCTCCAAAGATGTCCAGAGTCTTGATTCTCAAATCAATGGCTTGCTCAATACCCAAGATACAGGCTTCATACTCAGCTTCATTATTGGTGCACTCGAAAGTTAGACGAGCGGTGAAAGGCATGTGGGCACCTTTCGGAGTTGTAATGACATCACCAATTCCACTTCCTCTGGCGTTGACGGCCCCATCAAACATTAAAGTCCACTTTTCGTCTGGATCAGGTCCCTCTTCAACAACTGGCTCTTCACAGTCTTTCATCTTGAGGAACATGATGTCTTCATCTGGAAAATCAAACTTCATTGGCTCATAATCTTCAACCGGCTGTTGAGCAAGATAGTCTGACAGAATACTCCCCTTGATGGCTTTCTGGGAAGTATACTGGATGTCGTACTCTGTCAGTACCATTTGCCAACGAGAAACTCTTTCGGTGAGAGCTGGCTTCTCAAATATATACTTGACTGGATCCATCTTGGAGATCAGTAAGGTTGTGTGAGACAGCATGTATTGTCTCAATCGCTTAGCAGCCCATGCAAGTGCACAACATGTTTTTTCAAGCATTGAGTATCTCGACTCGCAATCTGTGAATTTCTTACTCAAGTAGTAGATGGCATGATCTTTCCTACCTGTCTCGTCGTGTTGACCGAGAACACAACCCATGGAATTGTCTAGTACTGTCAAATACATAATCAGCGGTCTCCCTGGGATCGGAGGCACAAGGATAGGAGGATTCTGCAAATACTCTTTTATCTTCTCGAACGCCCTTTGACAATCATCATTCCACCTGATAGCCTGATCTTTTCTCAATAATTTGAATATTGGCTCACACGTGGCTGTTAGGTGAGAGATGAACCTCGCAATGTAGTTCAACCTCCCTAAGAAACCACAGACTTGTTTCTCTGTTCTTGGCTCAGGCATTTCCTGTATCGCTTTTACTTTGGCCAGATCCACCTCAATCCCTTTTCCGCTAACAACAAAACCCAGTAGTTTTCCAGATCTCACCCCAAAAGTACACTTGTTCGGATTAAGCCTCAGCTTGAATTTCCTCAAACGCTCAAACAGTTTCTGCAAATTCACCAAATGTTCTTCTTCTGTCTGAGATTTGGCAATCATATCATCAACATAAACCTCGATTTCATAATGAATCATATCATGGAACAGAGTCACCATCGCTCGCTGATATGTTGCTCCAGCATTTTTCAGACCAAACGACATCACCTTGTAGCAGAAGGTGCCCCATGGGGTTATGAATGTTGTCTTCTCCATGTCTTCTGGTGCCATCTTAATTTGATTATAGCCAGAAAAGCCATCCATGAAGGAGAATACCGAGAACTGAGCCGTGTTATCCACCAAAACGTCAATGTGAGGTAAGGGGAAATCATCTTTAGGACTAGCCCTGTTCAGATCCCGGTAGTCAACACACATCCGTACCTTTCCATCCTTCTTAGGTACCAGAACGATATTTGCAACCCATGGCGGATAATTTGTGACTGCTAGAAACCCAACATCCAACTGTTTTTGCACTTCTTCCTTTATCTTGACAGCCATCTCTGGTCTTGTTCTTCTGAGCTTCTGCTTGACCGGAGGACAACCTTCTTTGAGCGGCAAGCGATGTACCACGATGTCTGTGTCAAGCCCTGGCATGTCCTGATAAGACCAAGCGAAGATGTCAACATACTCTTGCAGCAATTCAATCAACCCCTTCTTCACATTGTCTTCCAAAGCAGCCCCTATCTTGATTTCTCTCTTGGCATCCTCGGTGCCGAGATTAATCACTTCAACAGACTCTTGATGCGGTTGAATGACCCTTTCCTCTTGTTTTAATAACCTGGTAAGTTCTTCAGGGAGTTCACAGTCTTCATCACCCTCTTCTTCAGCTTGAAAGATTGGATTTTCAAAGTCGAAGCGAGCCATAGCAGAACCGTTATCAATAGGATCCGGTGATGTGCATCTGTGCTTATGAGTGTGAAAAAAAAGAAAAAAAAAGTGGAAACTAAACAAAACATTGCCATTTTTTTTGAAAAACTGCAAAAATAGAAAGACAGGGAACGAAATATTTGAATGCAAAAAGACGTCCTTTATTTATGATAAAAAATGCAAGTGTCACATAGATGAGCCCTACAATGAGTCATTACGCCCTGGCGGAACATAAGACTTGGATATGCATGAATAAACAAAGAAAATTACTTCTCTAGACAAGTGGATTGGACAATCTCCTCAGAAGACCAATTGTTAAGAACTTCACTCGGGATCCTCGGACGCACCCAGTTATCGATGTCGCAATCACTATCCCCGTCTTCATTGTTGACCGCAGAGACTAATCTGACTTCTCCTTCAACCATGTTAACGTTGGCTCCACCATGCTGGGGCATGGGATTGTTGACGACATTAGGAGCTGGTGCAAAGTTAACGGCCTTTGAATCAATGAGGTCCTGAATTACGTGCTTAAAAGCTTTGCAGTTCTCAATATTGTGGCCAGGTGCCCCAGAGTGGAAGCTACACCTAGCGTTGGCGTCATAACCCACCGGAAGCCTACCAATGGGAGGATCCAGAGTGCGCAACTGCACAAGTTGTAGTTGTTGAAGACCAGAAAGCAACTGAGCGTACGACATTGGAAGAGTGTCGAAACGCCGGTCCATCGGCCTTGGCCTCGGTTGATAGGAGGGTCTGTTACCCGGTTGTTGTGGTTGGTACTGAGCTGGTTGACGCTGTGGTTGTTGTTGTTGTAGTGGTGCTGCAGCTGGAATGGTCACAACCGCAACATACAGTTGTTGATGATAGTTCTGAAAGTTATTCCTCCGGTTATCCCTGTTCTGATAAGAAGATATGGCATCCGCATCCCCTTCTCTCCTCTTCTGTCCCTGAATGAACGGCTTCTTCACCCCTGATGAGGATCCACCTCCACTCTGGGTCTTGTATGTCCTCAGGTAATTCTCCACTCTCTCTCCGGTAGAGACTACATCAGCAAAATTAGAGGCATTGCAACCCACCAGGCGCTCCAAATAAGGTCCTGGTAGAGTGTTCATGAACATGTTAGCCATTTCCTTTTCCAACATAGGAGGTTGAACACGGGAAGCTGTTTCTCTCCAGCGTTGAGCGTATCTCTGAAGCACTCATTGCTTTTAAGAGACATATTTTGAAGTTGAGTTCTGTCCGGAGCCATGTCTGCATTATACTGATACTGCTTCACGAAAGCCTCAGCCAAATCCCTCCAGCAACGGATGTGGGCTCTGTCCAGCCTCATATACCATTCCAGGGATGCCCCAGCTAGGCTGTCCTGGAAAAAGTACATAAGCAACTTTTCGTCATCGGAGTATGCAACCATTTTACGGAAATAGGCTTGCACATGGGTCTTCGGGCAAGAGTTGCCATTGTATTTGTCAAATATCGGGACCTTGAATTTCGGTGGCACTCTCACACCTGGGACCAGCCCCAAGTCAGCAACATCTACTCCCAGAGGATTCTGTCCTTCCACTGCCTTCAACCTCTCTTCCAATCTTCTAAACATGGGGTCCACACCATGACCCATACCAAAGTCTTCCTGCAGCAGGGGGAACTGATCGTACTGATCATCATGAACGGGCTGTTGACCGGAGGTGACATGTAGGATTGGGATAGGCCCCGGTCCATTGGGTCCATTAGCCTCTCCAGCTAGAGGATCAGTCACCGTCTCTGGTTGAGCAGGGGGATTCCTCTATATCATCTGTCTGAGCTCTTGCTGTCCCTGAGCCACCCCTTGAACCACATCCATGAATTGATTCATGCGGATTTTCATCTCGGCGAACTCTACCTGTAGGCTTTCCATTAGTCTTTGTTGGTTTCTGCGGGTACCGTACCGGTGAATGCCTGGGTCAGCTATCCTGTCGATGGAACACCAAACAAACTGAGAACACTATGGCGGTACCTATTATGCAAGACATGCTAATGAATATGTAAATGCAATGACATGTTTATCAATTCCAAAGGTATTCTACCCCCTTGATTCCAATCTCTCAATAGATAAACGATGTAAAAAAAAAGACTAAGTCGTTGAGGAGAACCAAGAAAATTCCGACTAGAATCAAGTAGAAGATATAAACCCCACAGAAATGGATAAGCATGTGTGAATGATTATGTGATACAAAATGATGTGAATGCAGTACAGTGGCATGGGAATCAGGATCGTTGTATTTGCTTGAACATCTATCATGTTGCACTGTCTGGAGAGAAATTAAGAGCACACCAAACAAAGGTCATGGGATGGATCATGTTATCCTTAATATCAACCACCCATTTTGGTGGATTATGGTTTACACCTTATCAACACCCAAGTTTCATTGATATTAAGGATACCTGATCGGATCAACCATGAATCAAGGGCTTGTTGCAAGTCACGAGCATGGAGTTTAGGTTAAGAACCACCCAAAAGGAGTGTACTAAGGTTTAAACCTGCCAAACATGTTCTACAAAAGGTTCCCATAGTCACAATCCCATCTTTCGGATATTATCGGAGGAACGACTACTCGTATTCCAAAAATATTCTCAAGAGAGACTCTTATGAATGTAGTATCGTGTAACAATCGAATCAAATCTTACACTTGAACGACTTTCGCACTACGTCCTACGAATAGGCCAAGATGGGTTTGGTAAACTAAGGTCCTCGGCTTCTAAGGTCTATATTGGAAAAAGTAATGTCTAACCACAACTTACTTGTGTGACATTATTGATCTCAACATGACCTCCACCAAGTGAATGGGCTTGCAAGTCAACTTGCTAAGGAATAACTCTGCACAAGTCGACAAGACTATGCCATTCTCCTATCCTAAGTGCACTCGAGTTCGGGTATAAAACTCATCTCACAAAGATCACCAAGCAGCCATAGCCAGCCAACGGATACAGCAATGATATGTACACAATGCAATAAGGTAAAGCAGGTAAATAAATAACTGTACAAAAGCATGAACACCCAATAAACAAACAAACTACAAAAGCTAGGAGGGACTCGCTTAGGGGAACCGGGTCCCCAGCAGAGTCGCCAGCTGTCGCAACCTGAAAAATACAGTGTGCAAAAAAACAATTGGCGAAAGAAAATGACAGAAGAGTCGCCACCGTGCGTTATTTATCCCAAAGGAGGGAAGGGAAACGCTCGAAGTAAACCTGAAAAGAGGAAAGGAAAAGGCAAGGTCTCGCAACCAAATCTTGGGTTCGGGAGTCGGTTATGCGAAGGGAAGGTATTAGCACCCCTACGCATCCGTAGTACTCTACGGGATCCACTTTTGTAGTTCTTGTCTAAAAGGTGTGAGTTTATCTTGTGTTGTTTACTAAAAAAGGGTTAAATGAAAATGACTCGCGCGGATGTCGCGTCCACTGCATACGTATCTCATCTGAATATGAGAATCAGAGTCTTCGTAGCTCGGCTGACCTATGGGTTGGGGGATGTGTGCTCGCTAAGACATCGCGTCTTATGCCTACGTATCTCATTTGGAATGAGAATCAGAGTAAGCCGTAGTTCGGCTAACTACGGGGTTATGGATTGGGTTTTGGACGAACGACGTTACTATGCAATCTACCGGATGCTCGACCTTTGGAGACTTACTCACCTGTAGTAGAATGAGTAAACGTGTGTTTAGGAGAAGAAAAATCAATGAAGGGTTAGGGTTTGGGATGCTCATGCAAAAAGGCAGTCCTTGACGAAGGAACCTGCATAAAGTAAACACACAAAACATTGCCTCCTATCGAGGTCTTCCAGCTAAGAAAGCGGTAAAAATACGGGAAAATGTAAAAGTACCACACGGATAAAGATCCGAAGTAACAGTAATTAACGGAACAAGGAAACCCTGAGATCCTTCCAAGCTAACACCATCAAAGAAAGTGAGTCAGTACAGGTAATCGGAATGAAACCTCCAGGTGGTATCCCACAAATAAAGTGGAACACCAGGCAAACCATCTCTGCAAGAGTCATATGAGCCCTTACAAAACAAAACTCAACAAACAGGTTAGAGAAACAAAATAGGGTAACCAAGAGTTGCCCCCAAATCAAAATGTAACCACATGAATCATGCCATTAAAATTCACAAAAAGCTCACAAAAAGCAACCAAGGGTAGGAGGCCTAAACCTCTTGTCAAACACATACATCAAAAGGGTATCAAATTCACCCATAATACCTCATACACTCAGATGATTCAAATTAAGAGCATAAAATTATGGGAATAAGGCAAACCTGATTGGAGAGCTTGATTGAAATTGAGTTGCACCCGTGAGGTTTACAAAACAATCTTTAGGGTTTATGTGAGGCAGAGGTGATTATGTGCAGTTGAGTTCCCTTCAGGGTTTGGAGGTTGCTCTGAACTCTGTTAGCTCTTCTCTCACTATCTTTTTCCTCCAGTCAGGATAATAGGAGTAGAATGAATTTTCTTTCACTGAAACTCTGAATTTATAACCTGATTTTTGTGGACTTGTGGGCTCAGATGAGAGAGGCCCAAGTCCAAAGTTTTTCTTTTATTTATTTAATTTATTTATTTAATTATTTATTTATTTATTTTATTTTATTTTATTTTCGTTTTTCGTTTTTTTTTTTGAAAAAATATTCCGATTGCCATGATGAAATGAAAATGCTAAATGACCTAAGAATGAATGCATGCATGAGGTGTAAAGCATATGCTTCCAGGAAAAATGAAGGGTAAATTTTGGGGTATTACACTCTCCAGTAAATTTTCTGGATGGAATTACTCCCCTTGAGTTATATCCTCATTGGGTTGAGTCTTGATTGACCATTTTCTTTCTAGCTCTTACCTAGATAGATATCCTGGTCCCCTAAGAGTATATTACCCAGTAACTGGTAATATTCTTCTTAGCTTGTGGTTTGTTACTTCTTGCCCAATATCCGGCAAAAGTACCCTTTTTTTCTCTCCTCAGCAGAATCCCTAATGGATCTATTCCTTGAAAAGTATATCCTTGATATGTTCATCCTAACCGGTGACGGATATCTTTTCTTCCCCCGTGGAGTCTACCCTTGATATGTTCACTTTAACCAGTGACGGATATTCTCTTCTTTGGTATTCTATCCAGTAACTGATAGATGTAATCCCTACTTTTATTTCCCTTTTTAGAGTATATCCTTGATATGTTCACTTTAACCGGTGACGGATTTTCTCTTTGATTTGGTATTCTATCTAGTAACTGATAGATGTAATCCCTACTTTTATTTCCCTTTTCAGAGTCTATCCTTGATATGTTCACTTTAACCGGTGACAGATTTTCTCTTTGATTTGGTATTCTACCTAGTAATCGGTAGTTGTAAATCCTACTTTGTCCCCTCGCAGATTTAATCCTTGACATGTTCATCTTAACCGGTGACGGATTTTCTCTCCGACGGTTTTCTATCCAGTTTTTGATAGATGTAATTTCCCCTTTGTTGTTCAGTTGGTATATCCTTGATATGTTCATCCTAACCGATGACGGGTATCCTCCTTGACAGCCCCAGGCAAGTCTATCCTTGATATGTTCATCTTAACCGATGACTGATTTTCTTCCTTGTTGAGTTTATCCTTGATATGTGCATCCTAACCGATGACGGATACTCTCACCCTTGGTCTTCTGCCCAGTAACTGGTAGTTGTAAATCCTATTTTCTGCAGTTTTTCCTAGCAAGGCTATTCCTACCCAGTAACCGGTAATGAATATTCCCCCTAGCTTTTCCTCAGCGAGTCATCCTTGATATGTTCATCTTAATCGATGATGGATGTTCTCCCTGTCAGATTTTGTTATCTCCTTACCCGATAATAGGTAATAGGTAATAGATTTCTGCTCCTCTTGTGTTGAAGTTTTTCTCCCCAGTTGAGTTGAGTGCGTATTTCCGTAGTGAAATCGTTGTTCCTCTGCACGAGTCGAGTATTTCAGTTTTATCCTGACTTATTCATATCCCTTGCAGATGTCGTTGTTTCCCTGGCTGAGTCTTTCCATTTTTTATATGGATTTCCTCGAGTCCCCCAGAGGTTTTAAGTCGTAGCCTGGCCTACACATAACCCTTTTTACCCCCCCCCCCCCAGAGTCTCTGTCTCCCCAGTGAGTTTTCCTTATGGAATGCATTGTGCTTCTGCGGATTTTTAGTCTCCCTGATTTCTTTATGGCAATATCTCCTCACAGAGCGTTTGCTTTTGCATTCATATCATAAGCACCATGAGGTCTCTTAGGGACCAAAATTTGTTTCTCTATGTTGTTATTTAAGCCCATTCTACTGAGTCGAGCCAAAGATTTTAACCTTCACCTCCTCAGTTAGAATGTCCTTAAATAGGGGCAGCTGTAAGACCCCAATTTTGACCCTAAGATCCCTCATGTAATTCCATCATAAGCATTAGCATTGGGATCATACCTTGGCATCCTCCTTACCCCTTTTCATTGGGTTTGTTTTGGGAGAGATCACCAAGCACTTGGTGGTTATATCATACTTGTATATTATCATTTTACTAACCAAAATACCAAAAATATGTCTTTGTATTTGCCTAACTCTTTTGTAGGTAGGGCTTGATCTCATTGATTCATCAAGATCACATCTAGGGTTTGAGACCCTCATGAACAAAGAGCACAACCAAGAATTGATTCAATAATGGTTATGAACATCATATATGAGTCCCAATGTCCTCTACATGTTAGATTGATCAAGTTTGCTTCAAGAGTTTGAGGGTGATTTGCCTTGGAAACCCTAGTTTTACTGGGTATCTTGAGTAACTTCTCCAACAAGCTATCTTACCAATTGATAAAATTTCTCAAGGGACACTTCAAAATTCATCATCTTATGCATATATGATCTACCATGAGCCAAGGAATTCAAGAGAATTGGAAATTAGCAAGTTGGTTGATGGTGGTTGGCCAGATGAATTCATCTGATCAAAACTGGGTCTCCCTAGATCCTATCTCCTACAATTTGCATCATATGAAAATTATTCCAAAATAAAATTTACTCTAAATGGCATTTCAAACAATTTTCATGTTTAGACCTAGAGCTAGTTTTGCTTGGAAAGTCATTTTTTATGTTGGAACATTATAGGTCATTTTGTCTAAACCCTAATTTGAAAGTCAACTTCCCAAGGCCATAACTTGCTCAAGTTTTATGATATGAAAGATTTCCAAGTTGCACAATCAAATTCAATGTGTCTACTTCAACTTTGATGTTTGTAGTGGGAGCTAATTAAACTTCTTTGAACATGTGATATGAGGCTACATTATAGGTCACTTTTGACCTATACCATTGATCAAGTGATTTTTCCAAACTTCAAAAATGCATAACTCTATCATTTAAAATCCAAATGGCATGAAATTGGTGACCATTTTGAAGGAATTTGAGATAGATACAACTTTGATGAATACACTTTTCTCATTTGAAGCTCCCATAAAAAGTTAAGCAAGGTGGAATATTGAGACATATGGCTTGACACTTAGAAAATTTTTGATATGTCAATTTTTTCCAAACTTCCACCTCAAATTTCTCCAAGTTCCAAGCTCCAAATTAAAAAGTGTTCAACATCAATCTTGTTCCTCTTGATCTCACCTTTCCAAAGAGCTCAAATTCATTCATTTTGGACTTGGAATGCATAGGCAGCGCATGACTTAAACAAGTTGATATCATTTGGCATGGATCAACTTCAAACATCAATGTTCAATTGCCTTGCATTCCAAGCTAGCTCCAACACATCTGATCATTCATTTTGGACTTCAAACCATCATTTCATGGGCCTATGCGCGCCCATGCACCATGCTATCATCATTTGCCAAATTTGGAAGGTTGAAAAGAGTGTGCAAATATCACATGGATTTGGCTATATATATAGCTGCATTTGCTTAGAATTAACACACACATTGCGCCAGCTTTGAATCCCCATTGAAAACCCCTCACTCTCATAGGATAACCCTGATAAATTCATTTGAATTTGAGCTTGAATCTCCATTGTTTTGGAATTCAAATCTCCAGGAATCCACTGCTTCTAAGCCTTTCCATTCCTCTCCTGCAAGCAAGTGAAGTGAAGCTAAGCACAATTCGGATCAAGATCTAACCAGTTCAGACCTCCATTGAAGGTAATTTGCAGAAATTTTAAACTCTTTGATTCTCTTAAATTGTTGCTCAATTCCATTGATTCTTGAGTTGTCTGAAGTCCTACCAATGTAGGAAAGAAGATTGAGTTGCTTTGAGGCCAAATCGAAGCAACTTAGATCATGAACCTCATTTTTCAATTCCACATATCTCTTAATATATTTGGAATTGGAGGAATTGGAGGTGATATTCGTGCTCAGTGATGTTTTTTCTTTAAGATCATGTCCTTGATTATTATTTTGGTGATGGATCATCTTAACCAGACCGGTGGAGCTCACCGGAGCTCTGGCTCCAGCGATGAGGTGTCTCACCTCTGAACCACTTGATCCAAGTCCCACGTTATAATCTGGAGAGTTGATGTTGATTACTTCATTTGCCACGCGGTTGACTAGGACATTGGTGGAACACGCGTTTTGGATCATTAGATCTGCCACCTCAATTAATGAGGGAGATCTGATGGTCCACGTAATTTAGCATTTTCTGAATTTTATTTTAATTCCATTTTCTTCAATAATTCATAATAAATTTAATATTGATCCAAAAAATATGGGACTTTCATCAAAAAATTTCAAATATTTTTCTCTTTCATATTCTGAATTAAAATTATTTTTTGGATCATTATTAATATTTTTCATGAATTAATTGATTTTTCATTTATTTTTAATTGTTTAAAAATATTTTTAAGTGTCCAAAAATTATGAATTTTTTTCTCCAAGGTCCTTTGACCTTGTTTGACCTATGATAAATCTCATGGCCATTTATTTGGTGTTTTGATGAGGTTTTAGGATTTGGACAAAACATATTTGAATTTAATGCATTATTTTATTATTTTTAATTGAATAAATGCCATTTTAATTGTGTTGACCATTTGGATTGACTTAATTGAGTTTCTTATTTGTTGTTGGGCCTTGGTCAAGGTTGATTTGACTTTGTCAAGTTAATATTATTGGATTTAGGGGATTGGTGAAATGTACATTCCATCTTCCAAAATGAATGAATAATATTAATTTGGTAAAAGTCCTCCTTTGACCAATTTGTGATCTCATTCATCCCTTTCCCTTTTCATTTAATTCTCCTTCCTCATCCATTCATTTCCCATTGGCCAATGACATCTCAAAGTCCTAATGCTAGTTGATTGAAAGATTAACATGAGTATGGATGAGATTAGGCCACACCTTTTGCATATTTTTGTGTGTGGTATGTTTAATGAGCATAGTTCATAATACTATGTCTCCAACATACATTAACACCAAAAGTCCATTGCCCGACCTCAAATAGTTGTGACTTCTACATAAGTCCAATTACGATTGCTTAACATAGCGCTAAATTTGTGACATAAAAGGCATAAACATTCTAGTTAGTGAGATTGTAAGTCTCCCCTCTTCCATGGTATTGTGTGGAAACTTGGCCTTCTTTCCTTCCTTAGGAAGATGTTTTGGTTCAAGGATTCATGCTTGTGGTAAGTGGGTTGAGTGTTCTCCAAATAATGTCTTGAAATCAAAAAGCAAAACAAAACTAACTACTAACTTACTAACCATTAACTTTTAATTTCAAGTCTTTACTTTAATGCAATTTACTTTTAGCACTTTATATCATTTGCCATTATACATATCATTCTAATTGTTTATGTTAATGTAATTTTCACTTTGTCCACTTGGACCATATTGTGTGATATTGTTTTGTTTGCTTGTTTGTGTGGTCTTTGACCATTAATGTACATAATAATAACCAAAAACCCTAAAAGACTTTTGAGTGGACTGTTGGTTTGATCTTGCCCAATTGGACTTAGAATTTAGGCAACATTCCTTTACTAATGGACTTGGCCAATGCCAATTTGTTGAAGAACCAAGTACTTGCAATTTGGAAATTCATCTGATACATCATCCAAGATCTCTCCAGTTCATCTGCAACATTGATCATTGTTAAGTTGTTATGTTGAACCTGTGACTTGTAGAATGCATCTGCTACATAGGCTATTTTGAAGAAGATCATGAAGTGGATAAGCTTGGATGGGGCCATCTTTATTTGATGCCTTTGCTATTCAAGATTGATATAATTGTGCATTTGTATGTTGTTTGATTCTAAAAAGTCCAAAGGAATTCTGGGTTTCTATTGACATACTTGTCTATTGGATTGCTCCCATTTGGTCAGATCTTTTCAACTTTAAACTTTTAAATTTTTGTTCATAGGGTAGTCTCTTCATCTCCTCCCCATTTCTTTAATTTCAAAATCTTTCCCTCCATTTTCAAAACCTTCTTTATGTGAACTACTTTTGTTCTAACTTTGACCATCTTTTGCAAAAAAAGATAGAAACTTTGGCCGTGTGCCATTGCATTTTCAAACTTATTTTCTTAAATCAAACTTGTAAATAGACTTAACTATACTTGACTTAAACCTTCAAAAAGCCAAAAAGAACTAACTCATTCACACCATTTTTAGGCCTTTATGCCTTTCAAACTTAAATTTTGTTAAAACCAACACACTCATCTTGAAATTTATAGCACGAACTACGAGGTTTTGATCCCTCATTTATATGGTGGTACATAGGCACAAGACCGAAGGTCTTGTCAAACACCAAAATATAATTAATGAGTTCTTTTTCTCATCCCCTCATTCTAATTGTTTGTAAACATCACTTTGTACAAAATACATATGCACACAAAAAGGGCTCCTTAGGAGTACCTAGGACACTTTGAGTGCTAACACCTTTCCTCTGTGTAACCAACCCCCTTACCTGTGATCTCTGATTTTTATTAGTTTTTATTTGAAAACTTCTTACTATTTGGGTTTTGTTCGTACTTTTTCCTTGGAAATAATAAAAGCGCGGTGACGACTCTTGTTAATTGATCTCTAGCTTGTCAATAACTTGATGATCATGAATTTCCCGCTATATATATATATATATATATATATATATATATATATATATATATATATATATATATATATATATATATATATATATATATCAACAAGTTTCAAATTGATGTCGATGTTTCTATAGCAACAATTAGTCAACAACCTCTACCTTCTTTGCAAGGCATCACAAATATTGGAAGGATGATTTCATTGCATCCAGATATGATCCAGGCTTCTCAAATAGCCGGATTTGTTCGCCCAACTCTTATTGAAGCTCCTATTCTACCTCTAGCCTCTAAACCAAAAGCATTGCCTTGACTCCAAGTGTTATAATTAAACCTCAGTTTGCAAGGTGCAAACGAACTTTCGAACTATATGTACAACCTCGTTCGACATCAAAATTCCCATGCATTCGAAGAAAGTCTCCAACGCCTCGAAGAGAGCCTCTATAACGCTTCTCCTCATGGAAACATTGTACAAGAGGTTGCGTTAAGAAGAACTCATAATGATGTCCCAGACCTGACCAAAGAGAAGAAAGACAAAGCGTCCAACTCGTCCAATTCGTCAATGACCGACTGAACTACTTCAGCGGTGACGAAGCGTCTAAATGTAAGTTGTTCGCCCTGACCCTGGTCTGACCAGCTCGTCTATGGTTCAATGGTCTACCTGATGAGATCATTACGTCATAAACTGATTTTTGTGAAGAGTTCCCCCTTATATTTCTCCATCCGTTTGTATTACAGATCCAAGATATTTAAAACACATGACTTGTGAGATAATATTGTCTCCATCTTTTACCTCAAGGTTAGAAACGCTTCTCATTTTGTTGAATATACATTTCATATACCCTGTATTACTTCTGCTTAGGCAAAAGTCATGGGTTTCTAAGGCTTGTGTCAAAGTCTCAAAAATCTCATTTAAATCCTCCTTTGAATCTCCAAATAGTTGAACTATATTATCTGCAAAATGCATACATATCAGTGCTACCTCTTGAATGTGTTCCACAAGTACATTTAAAATTAAAACAAAAAGGTAGGGACTTAGAGTTGAACCTTGCTGCAATCTTATTGTAATGGGAAACTCGTTTGTCTATCTACCCTGTGTCTACACACTAGTCGATACCCTTTCATACATATTTTAGATAACTCATATATAAGTAATTCTAACCCCTTCTTCTCTAGAGATTTTCACAAAAATCTCTCGCAACTCTATCATACACCTTATCCAAGTTAATCAAAATTAAATGCAAGTCTTTTTTTATTTCTTAACTTTCTTATCTTATACTTTTCTCAATTTTCAACAATTTTACACCTGAACTATTCTTTAAACATTTTCTTCTACTCTAATTTTACTTAGGATACTTTCATTCCACTACCGTGATTCTTTAATTCAATATTTTATATTGGATAATCAAACACTCATCTCATTTTATCTAACCTTGAGACATGCTATGCATAGTAATGCTAACAAATGCAAGGTCATATATAATTTTGGATTCTAAAAAAATGAATGGAGGGACTATAAGAATATTGACTTCTGACTTGTACGGCTTAACTTCACAAGCAACCGGCAACCGGCAAAGCTATAACAACATGACTAAAGTCCAAAGTATCCAAACCGCACGCGATCCTCCCCTCCCCAACCTTTGGTGAAATCACCGCACTTCCTCTTCTCCTTCAGATCCCTCACACTGCAATTCGATCCAACTTCAGAACAAGGTTTCCCAGTAAATTAAGAAGATGAGTCAAGTTTTCGAAGGATACGAACGCCAATATTGCGAACTCTCTGCTAATCTCTCCCGCAAATGCAGTTCCGCTTCTCTTCTTTCTGACAAAGGTAGTTCCAATTCTAACTCCACTTTTTCATTATTGTTGTTTACTTGTTTTGGACTTCAATTCATTGCTCTGAATCTGATTCGTAGCAAATTGTGCCGTTGAATCATTTTGTGCTACTGCTATATGATTTGATCAAGTGTTTTATGTCAACAGTGTTTGATTTTATCATTTTACTTTATTCTGTTACTGATATTAGGTTTCTTATTGGATGAAGCAGAGCAGAATGGAGTGGTATGGATTCCATTCCATCACTTATCATTATATTTCTTAAAATACTCAAACGATGGAATGTAATCTTCATTCCATTCTGATCCTTTCAATTTTGCTTCGTTCTTTTCATGATATCCAAACATAATGGTTGATTTGATTAAGCTTAGTGGAGGTTATGAGATAACTTATGAGTAGAAATGTCGGAGTATCAAATGGGCCACTCCTTTCCATTTAACACTTTAGGTCTATGGGTAAAAATTCATTATTTTAATGGGAGTTTTTAGCAACTTTGTGTTGCCAATTTTGTCAAAGATGAAGTGATTTGCGCGCCAAGGAATGGATTCCATGGCCACGAAGCTGAAAAAGCAGAAGTGCTGAAGCTCCACCTAAGTAGGAGATAGGGACGTGGCTAGAGGAAACATGCCTGCAGCTGGATATTTGTTAATCCGAGCGTGTGCAGCTGTTTTGTTGATAGGAATCTTGGTAGACAGAGGCCGCTCATAGTTTATCTATAAATACCAGATGTATAGAATGACTAACATGCATCAATAATGCAGCTCTTTTTTTCATTTGCAATTTACCTTTAATTGCAAGTCTTTACTATTTTATCATGATTTGCTAGTTTTGCTAGCTTTGTTCACCTCACTTGACACTCTATTGAGTAGTTAAAGAACTCATAGTTGAAGGACATAGTTCATTTCTCAATGAAATCATCTGAAGAAAAGGAAACCATTGTTGATAGTAATTAGTCGATCTCTCAGCTAAATTCAATTCACGTAAACAACAATGTTTTTTTGTTTTTGTTTTAGTTCTATGGGGAACACATGTAGGAATGGATGCTAACTATGATATTCCGACAACACATAGGAGGATGAGAGCTCTTGTTAGTTGTTACAACTAAATGGCGGAAAAGGGGAGGGGGAACCACTATTCTCTGCAATAATACACTGGTTTTATGACTGGAAGAACACGGGGCTTTCTAGTCCCACTGCAACAACTTTAACTCTTCATCGTGACTCCTCTTCACATAAAAGAAAACAACATACTTACACATCATTGATTACATATATAATAGATATATTATTACTAATTAAAAAAAAAGATTACATGTATTATTTGATATTTGATTTTCAAAAGGTTTTAGAAAACACCAATTAATCGATTGTCATATCATACCAACTAAACATACCCTTGTGCATATATTTGGCCAACAAACATATATTGAAGAGTACTGCATATTTGGTACCTATGGATTGACATAGATATGATCATATGTTTCTTTTGTTGACATTGTTCACTCATTGGAATTTAATTCCCAAACAGTTTTGCTGGAGAAGCTGGATGATATTTACTGTGCCGTGGGTCAAATGTTTCATGAGCATGTTTCTCTCACTGCCACATAAATATATGTCAATACCATTTTTTCTTACATTAGATCCTGTTACTGATTTTTCGTTGTGATCAATACTAATTTCAGAAGAGAAGCTGCAAAAAATTTCTGAGATCAAAACTGGACTTGATGACGCAGATGTTCTGGTACAATGTTGAAGTGTTTCCTTACATTTCATGGCTTTTATGCTTATGAAGTTTTTAAATTTTATATATATATTTTTTTAATTTCCCTCACTTATCTCTCCCTCTCTAGATTCGGAAGATGGACCTTGAGGCAAGAAGTCTGCAGCCAAGTGTAAAAGCAATGCTTCTTGCAAAGTTGAGGGAATATAAATCTGATCTAAATAACTTGAAAAAAGAATTTAAAAGATTAACATCTCCCACAGCTGATCAGGCTGCTCGGGACGATTTGTTGGAGACCGGAAGGGCAGATGCATATTTGGTATGTCTAGAACTCTCGAATATTTTACTTCATACATAGTATATATTTCTTGAAAATGAAAGAAGGAAGCTCGTGACTTTCTTGTCCCTGGTTAGAGTCTTACAGAGCCCTAAAGCGGGAAAATAAAGTTGTTTCTAGTTTGTTTGTCAGATATGTTTTATTCTCTTCTGTATCTCCTTAATGGGATCATGAGTGAAAGTTTCTTCACAAGTTAATCAAACTAACTACTATAAAGGCTCTTCATAGTGTGATATTTTAATGTGACTGAATGTTTCCTTTGTTACTAATATAGAAACTTGAGTAGAAGTAGCTTCCATAAATCTGGCAGTGGAAGTAGAAACTGCAATATGGGCGTGGAAAGCATGAATAGTAGAAGCATACACTCATTTGAAATATAGAAACTTGGGTTGAGATTCAAGGAGTCATATTTTGTAAATTGGGAATCATCATTCCCTAACCTGAGAAGTTCAGGAACTCATAGGAAGAGAAGATAAATAGAGGAATTAGAGAAGATAGGAGATGGATTCATGGTGATTCGGATGAACAAGCTTCTTGCTCCTGCAAGGTTTGGCTTCCAAGAAAGAATTTTCCGATCATTTCTCTAATTTCACATCAAAAGATTGAAGCTTCTTGCTTCTAGGCATATTTATGTCTTGTTCCATACATGCATGATGTTGTATTGAGTCTCAATCCCATAGTTCCTAACATAAAGTCATGAATCTGGAAACATGAACAAACCCGTCAGTGCAAGTTTGCAATGAACACAATAGACCAATTAGGTAAATGAACTACTCAGCTCATATGAGCTAAAACCCAGTTCCAAGTTCCAACGAGTGGAACCTAGTC